>NC_047087.1:233664602-233986352 GCF_902459505.1 Geotrypetes seraphini
TAAGATCTGTATTGTATAGTGTTATACATATGCAGCAGAATGCTTTTTTTTTTTTTTTTTTTTTGGGGGGGGGGGGGGCCGCAAGCTCCGCACCAGACCCCGCACAAGCTCCGTACCCCACCACATAATAGTACTAATTGTAATTCCATTTTTTCCGTTCACTTTTCATATATACACACACAATATAATCTTATTAACAATACATAATGGTTAAACACAAAATTAAACTACGCAAAACACACTATATGTTTCTCAACATTCATTCCTACCAGAACACCTGGCCTTGGTCACACATGCAGAACACAGATAACCCCTATGCAAATATATTACCAGAAACTAAAGTACTAATATATACAAACAAAACCCTAAGATGCAAAACTCTGCATGCAGTACAACCTCCAGAGAAATAGAAACAAATGCATTTCTTCCTGAACAGTGCAAAATATAGACAACAGATGTCATTTCTCAAAACTGACACAATTCAATCACTAAATTGAAAATACAAACATTTCCCCTACCTTTGTTGTCTGGTGATTTCGGTTTTCAAACCTTCTTTTCCCAGTCTCTGGCTACACTTCCTTCTGCCTGTGCTCTTAACTGTGTATCCAGGGCCACATTATCCATTTGCTGTTTTTCTCTCCTTCACTTTCTACCATACATCCATCTTTAGCATTAACTTTTAACATTCTGCTTTCTTTTCAAAATCTACTTTTCCATGCCTTCCCTTCCCATCTATCATAAGAACATAAGCAGTGCCTCTGCTGGGTCAGACCAGGGGTCCATCATGCCCAGCAGTCCACTCACGCGGTGGCCCATCAGGTCCAGGACCTGTATAGTAATCCTCTATCCCCTTTTCCTTCAGGAAAATATCTAATCCCTTCTTGAACCCCAATACCGTACTCTGTCCTATCACACCCTCTGGAAGCACATTCCAGGTGTCCACTCCCTTTGGGTGAAGAACTTCCTAGCATTGGTTCTGAATCTGTCCCCTCTCAATTTTTCCGAATGCCCTCTCGTTCTTGTAGTTTTTGAAAGTTTGAAGAATCTATCCCTCTTGTGACGTTGCCGGTGCTGGCTTTAACGATGGCCTCCGGTCAACGCGCAGAAAGAACCGAACTCGACGTGCCTCCAGAAGATGCTGGAAGCCCTGCTGGTTTTTAGTCAGAAAAAAAAACAAATTGTCAGGATCAATAAAGTTTCTTATTAACTTGAGTCTCACTTTATTGAGTGTATAGCCCCTAAGCAGGGGTTAGTCTGTTAACTCCAACAAAAAGAAAACATGAACAAAACATCCGGACTGTAAAACAAAAGCCCACACCTTCTTTGCAGGTACAAACAGGTAAGTACACCAATATTCCATAGTAGCTCAGCCCTAATAATCCTACAGTTCAAGCAGGGCAGAAATAAGGCTACTATAATCCTTCAGTTTTATCAAAGTCTTTTTACAATGTTGCTCAGTCACTAGTATACCAAGTTGCTTGGGCCTGGCTTGCAACAGGCCGGTCCACGCCAACTCAACAAGCAGTTTGTGGGGGAGGGGAGTAGCCGAATCCACCTTCAAATAAGCTTGCCACAAATGGCCCCACAATCCCACCCAAGGATCTTGTGTGGATTCTCCCCAACTACTACCCCTTTAGATAATAATCAATTCAGTCCCAACAAGCAGCAAAAAGGCAAAAAGAAAAAATTGCCAAACAAACTATAGTTCACTTTAATGCCCCGGATATCAGGCACTCTTGCAGTCGTGGGCACAGCACTACTCACTTGTCCTCCCGGTCTGTGCTTCCAAACCCAAAATATCAAAATCCAAACATAGAGAAAAAAAGTTAAGTAATTACACTTAACTTTCATCCATGTGGGATACTTCTGGTTCCAAGGCAGTGTCCAGAAACTCCATGGCCTCTGGGCTGGCTGGCCTCAGGAACAAGGGCTGCATCCACCATCTCAATGTCCTGGCTTTCCTGAGACTCAGGAGGCCAGTTCTGAGGTCCTCCTCTCTGGGCTGCTTCAGGGTAGACTAACTTAGTCTTCTTTAACTCTGCTTCTAAAGCATTTAGGTGACCACGCCCTGACCTGAGAGGGGGAAGGGCAGTCTGTTGCTTTTGCTGGGTTTTCTGCTGAGCTTTAATCAGACCCCGCAGCTGGGAATTACCTGTGCTTGTGGCTTGCCTCTTAGGCTGTTCTCTAGCATAAGGCACCTCCCTCTGCTCCAGGCTGTTCTCCCATTCATCCTCTCCTCCCCCGGGCTCTGTAACCTGGGGTTTGAATTGGAATTCCAAACCTTTCTTTTCTGTTTGTGTCAAACCTGTCACATTGGTTAGCTCTATTCAAGGTAAGGCTAGGGTTAGGCGGGGCCTTATCAGGAAACAACCTAGCTTCACGGCTAGGGTTGTGACACTCTCCACTTTCTCTATGCCCTTCATGATCTTATAAGTCTTTGCTTTTCTAGGGAAAAGAGCCCCAGTTTCTCTAATCTTTCAGCGTATGAAAGGTTTTCCATACCTTTTATCAATCGTGTTGCTCTTTTCTGAACCCTCTCGAGTATTGCCATATCCTTCTTAAGGTAGGGCGACCAATATTGGATGTAGTACTCCAGATGCGGGCGCACCATCACCCGATACAACGGCAAGATAACTTCTTTCGTTCTGGTTGTAATACCTATCCATGTGTACCATCTCCTCCCTCTGTCTCCCTCCATCCCTCTGTCTTCCCCTCCATCCCTATGCATCATCTCATCCCTCTCCCATTGTCAAACATCTTTGTCTTCCCCCTTCCCCCTCTCATATGGTCTGGCATCTTTTTCTTCTCCTTCCCATAGCCTGGAATCTCTTTCCTCTCCCATGGTCTGGCATCTCTCTCTCCTTCCCTTCCTCTTCCAGAGGTCTAACATCTCTCTCCTCTCCTTTCTGCGGTCTGGCATCTCTCTCTCCCCTCCTTCCCTTCCATTCTGTGGTCTGGCATCTCTCTCTCTCTCTCTCTCTCTTTCCTTCCCATTCAAGTGGTCTAACATCTCTCCCTTCTTTGGGTCATCTCTCCTCCCTCCCAGTGTAACATTTCTCCCTCCCTCCTCTCCTCCTCAATCATGTCCAACAATTCTCCATTTCTTTTCCCTCCCCCACCAGCAGCATTTCTTTCTCTCCCTTCCCCCTATTCCACCTGTGCAGCATCTCTCTTTTCCTCCTTTCCTCAACCCCCCTGTGCATTTGTCCTTCCCAATCCTCCCGTACGTGCAGTATCTGTCTATCCAAACCCCATGAGCATCTGTCTTACCAACTCCCTACCCCCTACCCCCTGCACCCAGCCACCCCCTCCTCTGTCAGACTCTGTACCCAGCCAATCCCCTGTCAGACTTTGCACCCAGCCAGCCAGACACCCCCACCCCATAAGACTCTGCACCCAGCCACCCTGTCAGACTCTGCACACAGCCATCCACCCCATCACTCTGCAACCCCCGATCAGACTCTGTACCCCTAACCACCCCTATCAGACTTTGCATCCCCAGCCACCCCCCTGTCAGACCCCTCCCTCTCCCTCCTCGCTTATTTGCTCGCTCGCTGTGTACCCTGTCCCGTCATCCTACCTCCTCTGGCCATGTTGTGGCTGCTTTCTTCTGCCGCTGAGCGGCAATGAGTGGGAGTGCGCTTTGGTGCTTCTGCTTGGCTCTCAGTGGCTTCTTTGATTGGTTCCTTCAAATTCTCGCGGGCATGAAATAAGGCATGATATGAGGGCAACCTCAACATGAGATGCAACACACACTGGTAATAGAGGTACATTTTAATGAGTACAATCATTATGGGTGATAACGAGATGTCAGATCATTACATCCTAATAACATTACTGAGAACTGGGAAATACCAAAGGTTAATTTCATGATAGTACTTTACAGTGAGAGTATAAATACGACCAATTTTGATGAAAAGGATTAAGGGTGCAAGACTTCTGCGTTAGCCTTTTCATATTTAACCTCTAAGCAAAGTGTATTCCACTATGTATTGTAGTATATGTTTGATAAGCTTTTCCAGTTATGCAATACATTTTGTAATGCAAGAGTAAACATAATATGGAAAAGCTTAATCCCATGATAGGTTATAGGTAGAGAATCATCCATACATCCAAAAAGTATTTGATAAAATTCAGTATTAACTGATATGGACACTATATTAGCTATAGTATTGCGAATTTTCTCCCAATAACCTTGAATGAGAGGACAGTGAAACAACCTATGTTCAATTGATCCCAGGTATGAGTTACAAGACCAGCATAAAGAAGAGGGGCAACATCAATCTTGTTGGACAGAATAGGGATCCAAGTGGCTCTATGTAGTAGAAAATGCAGGTCCTTTTACTAATGTGAGTTAGCCGTTTTAGTGCATGCTAAATATTAACGTGCACTAAATGCTAGCACGTCCATAGACTTATAATGGGTGTGTTAGCATTTAGCAGGGCTGTTGAGTCGGTAGATAAATGTTCCGACTCTGACTCCGACTCCTCAGTTTTTTGTACTTCAGACTCCGACTCCGACTCCACAGCACTGGTTAATTTTCAGATCGTTAAAATGGAATGTCACGTTGAGAGAAATGAGCATTTTCGACACCATCTTCTTTTTGCTTTTAATCAAGGTCCTAAGGCCGCAGAAGCTGCTCGCAACATTTGTGCTGTGTATATAGTGGGTGCTATAGCTGAAAGAATCGCTCGTGATTGGTATGCCAAGTTCAAAAATGGAGTCGGTAGATAAATGTTCCGACTCCGACTCCTCAGTTTTTTGTACTTCTGACTCCGACTCCGACTCCAGGTACCCGAAATTTCCTCCGACTCCAACTCCTCGACTCCGACTCTGACTCCACAGACCTGGCATTTAGCGCGCGCTGAAATGGTTAACGCACCTTAGTAAAAGAGGGTTTAAGTGTTTCCATTAAGCAGAATGAACATGGGGGTGGGGGGTATTGCTGGACCGAAGTGGTTCCTGTTCTGTATTTTTTTCCTCCAGGGACCTCTGTCTGTTGCTCCTGCTTAGCAGACTCTTTGGCAGAGAACGGCCACCGGGAGAGAAAGGCCCTGCTGATTCAATAGAATCTGTATTATTGGAGCACCCCACTCACCCCATATGCTCCGAGTTTCAAAGAGAGCTCTGCTGCCTAGGGTTGGGTGAAAAAGCAAATCTGATTCTAATTTAATCTTATATTACTTTGGCAGAGTGCACTGGAAAATTTTTAGAAAGTAATAAATACCTCTTTAACTTTTAAAAAAATTAATTCCAATGTTAAATGTACAATAAATATAGGGAACAATTTTCAAAGGCATTCCTTAAATTAAATTGGTATTTATTCAAAGAAAAAGTCTTTTTCAAAGTTCTTCCCCCCACCCACCCCCACCCATTGTATGTGGGCAACTGTACATTCATTGTACACAGCATACATATGTATGTTAACCATAGTACAAAGGGTACCACCTCTGCAACGCTTGTTCCTTTAAGAACTGGCTTGTAGAATACATGTATAATGGCCGTTAGGGTGGTTATTTAATAACAGGATGTTTATGCAGTCAGAGCATATAGGCATGTACGTAGGTAGGGCTAGTCTCAGTTAGGGCGCTGGTCTTTGACCAAAGGGCCACTGCGTGAGCGGACTGCTGGGCACGATGGACCACTGATCTGGCCCAACAGCGGCAATTCTTATGCTCTTATGTATTTTGTGCCCATGATGGGGTGCTGAAGAGACCAGCCAAGAAAAGAATGATGTGGATATGGTTCATTCAATGATCTGAAACAATGTCAGAGCATAGAATTTTGTTTCTGCAAATTGGCACGTGACAAGTTAGCACTTTTCAATTAGCATTTGGGAAGTTGGTTGGTTGGGCGGAGAACTTTTCAGCACCCCCTCGTAAATACTTGCACCTAATTCACCAAGATACACCTAACTTGAAAACACACCCAAGATCCACCCCCTCCCTAACCATGCCCATGGTTGGACTAGGTGCCTATTTTTTAGAGAATCGTGTTTTTTGACTTTGGCGTCTAATTTTCAATGAATTCCATTTAAAGCCAATTAGGAGGTGTTAAGTGCCAATTATTGGCACCAATTAAGCCTATTCATTAAGTTAGGCATTGATATAGGTGCATGAAATAGGTGCCTAACTTTAGGTGAACTATATAGAATTTGCCAGTCAATTTTCAAACTTAACTTTTAAATATTATATAAAATCTTTAAAGTTTTTCTATTTAGCTTCTCATATAGTTTAAATACTCATCTTTTCACTGTCAGCTGGGGACTTTAATTTGATCTTAAAGGTAATTTAAGTAATGAATTAACTTTTATGTTTCTTATGCTCTTAATTTGGAGCAATTTCTTTCAATTACTAGGTTTTACTCTGGATTGTAGATTAACAATGGAAGATCAAATGAATCATCTCATGAAAAGCTCCTTTTGGATTACGAGGAAACTGAGAAAAATATATGAGAACAATTTAGTTCAATCTTTAATTCTAAGCAAATTGGACTACTGTCATATTGCATAATTGGGTATTCCTAAAACTCCAGTTTAACATATATCAATTCAGTTAATCAATGCCCTTAAAAAAATCTGATAGGATAACTTCTTTTTTTGTTGCTTCTGGTGGAAGTGAGATTTTTATATAATTTATGTTTAATATTTAAGATCTTATACAGAATGAAACCTCGGTATATCAGTATATTCAGTACAGCACCTCAGTACAGTATATTCTATTGCTTTTATGCAGACCAACTATTAATCAGGATTACATAGCTTGAAATCTAATGCTATTGTCATTTCCATCTCTAAAAGGCATCCCATCTGAGAAAATATTTGCTTCTCTTTCATTCCTATCATGCAACAAGCATGTGGGTTATTCTGCATAAAGAAGTTAGACCTTTAACAAACTTTGATATGTTTTAAAAAAGTGATTAAAACAATTGCTCCTTAAAAAAGATATGCTATAAAAATAGTTCATCTATCAAAACTTATCAAAATTTATTCTATCATATTAGTATCTAAGATGGCTTACAGAAGCATATACTGCCATGTTGAACTGTTTTGCTTATTTCAAAATGGCAGTATTGTGTTTTCATTGCATTTTATACCTAATTATCAGAAATGCAGAAATTGAATGGATGACATTGGTTTAGAGACATATAGCTCTGCAATTGACTGATTAGTCATGTGATAATTAGGCATAAAACATAATGAAAATACACCATTACCGTTACGTGGTAGATTTGCAGGAATTGCCTCTATTATATGTAAATATCATCCCCTCAATATTCAAAGCTATTTACCTGGTCAGAAATGGCCATTGATCAGTCAAATAGCATTTAACTGGCTGTCTGCAAATATTCAGGGACTGCATTTTATTGTTACTGCTGCTTCAAAGAAGCTTGGAAAAATCTACCACTTAGGTGACATCACATTCATACACCTAGTGGTTCTTATTGCCCTTGACATAGCCCCTAGAAGGGGAAAAACATGGCCATGTCAGGTAGCTCTCTGTTTTAAGTGTAGCTTATTAATAAATATTTTTTAAAAGGACCTTCTCATCTGATCTCATACTTTTCTGTACTTTCTTGCGAGTCAGTTTTTCAGGATATCCACAATGAATATACATGGAGATTGATTTGCATACACAGCCTCCATTATATGCAATCTCTTTCATGTATATCTAATGTAGATATCCTAAAAGCCTCACTGCCAAGGGGGATACTCCAGGACCATCTTGGGAAACACTGATCTAGATCACCCTCCTTATTAAAGGCCCTAGAACAGTGATTCCCAAACCTGAGGGAACCCTAGCCAGTCAAGTTTTCAGGATATTCACAATGAATAATCATGAGATCAGTTTGCGCAGTACGCTTCCAGAATAACGCCAGCTCAGTGCTGGCATTAAGGTCTAGCGTGCGCTATTCCGCGTGTTAAGGCCCTAACGCACCTTAGTAAAAGAAGCCCTAAGTACCACCACATTACCTAAATGAGAAAAAGCTGTAAAACATCTTTAAGATACATTTTTAAATAACTCCTTAGCAGACAAATAATGAGTTACAGGAAAATTGAGTAATCTCAAATTGCATGCCCTAGACATATTTTCTCTTCTTCAAGTGCAAGTGGATAGATTAAACTGTCCTTAATAGCCTTTAGAATGGCTGATTGCATTGTAGAATACCGAGACGGTTTTACTTAAATGCTCAGCCACAGAGGATAGTTTCTTATCATGCTCTGACATTTTTGTTGATGCATCTTCAGAGTACTGGGCCAAATTAGTTTGTAAAGTATTTTTCCATAGTCAGAGTTGGATATATTATTTTGTAAAAAAAACAACAACCCAAAAAACTGCAAGGAAAAAGAAATAAAGAGTACTACAGATACTAGTTTGTTAAGTTACTAGTTATTTGTTAAGTTACTGTGAAAGTTATATGTCACTTTTAGTTAGTTTTTAATTCTTGGATATAAACAGTTGTTTTGATATTATCCCCCTGTTTTACGAAGCCGCACTAGCGGCTGCTGCATGGCAACAGCCCCAAAGCCCTTTAAATCTCAATGGGCTTCGGGGCCGTTACCGCAGCGCAGCCACTAGCGCGGCTTCATAAAACAGGCCCTATATAAAATTAATTCTAGCAACAGCAAATTCATCCATTATCAAAGAAAACATCTAAATAAAAAATGCTCAAGTCCTCAAATATAAGGATCCAATAAAATTAGAGAAGTATTTATATCGAATAAAGAAAAAATATGTAAATAGCTAGCATATGATCAGTGCAGAAATCAAATATTATATTCAGCAGTCTTTGGTACAGCAGTACCAGGCAGAGTCATCTTCTGTTGTCAATGTCAGTAAAGAAACACAAATTTGCTCATTCAGAATGATTAATCATATGGTTCTAGGTTTAAAGTATCAGTTAGAAATACGTCCAATGACAGTTTCTTCATATCAAGGCATTGGCTTTAAAGTATAATACCTCCTAATACTTTAACTAAACTGGTCCCATTACAATGAAGGAGCAATTGAATTTCAACATGTTTTGTCTGTCATCCTGCATATTCATGGAGTCATAATTTGTTCACCCATGCTGAAAAACACTTGAAGGAAAATCCATTATACTTCAAAAATCAGTGCCTTGATATGAGGAAACTGTGATACACTACTTCATGAGATTTGTCATTTAGAAATAGGTCCAATTCATTAGCAATATCACTTCTGTCACCGCCATAAACATTCCATAAACAGAAGTAATCTTCCTCACCACAATCATATGGATAAAGCTGGTGCGGTTTGTTCCGATGACAGCTTCACTGTCTTCATTGCTTTGAAAATAAGTTCTTTCTATTTTATCTTGTCATCTTCAACCCAATGAAGATGAAACTGTGTCAGCATATAACCAGGATCAAACATTTGCATTTAAGACTATGTTATTTATTTATTCAGGGAACTCAGAATGGTTTATATGAATTTATACAAGTACGCAAGCATTTTTCCCAGTCTGTCTCAGTGGGCTTACAATCTATTTAATGTATCTGGGCAATGGGAGGATTAAGTGACTTGCCCAGTGTGGGTTTGAACCCACAACCCCAGGGTGCTGAGGCTATAGCTTTAACCACTGCACCATATACCACATTCCCATTGATGAATGTAGTTCAGCATTTATTCATGTGAATTACATTTGTCAACAATGTGGTTTACTGCTTACTGTTTGGAGATTTAAGTGCTACATGGCAGGAGACATGTCAGCTGAACATTTGGATAAGTTGGAACATTTCTCAGTTTCATTATACTGGTATATGATAGATTGTTGCAGTTTTTACCCTTAATGGCTTTCTCCTTGATGCTTAGATGATTTCTTAAGGAGTGGAGTGTTTTTTTAGACCTATGAAGCTCAACTGAGGTCTTTTTCTCCATGTCTTATCTTTTGTTATTTCTGGTTATTTTTTGTATTGCTTTAGTGAAGTTTGTGATTTTTGATAGCAGTTTGCTGGCATATATGAGAAAGCTCAAGGGTTAAATACTCTAAGCTGAGTATGTGGGTTAATAGATAGAAAGGAACCCTAACAGTGAAGTAGGGAAGCAACCTGCTTGAGTATGAGCTATGTGAAGCAAACTGCATCTCAGGAGGAGGAAGGTTGACAGCTGTGATCCTCGATCTGGTCTGATGACTAGGGAAATGCCTAATGGGATGTCTGTTTGGAGTAGTAAGACAGACAGCAGTCCAGGATGTTCTGCTCAGTGGGACAGGACAGAACCTGCTAGACACAGGATAGTGACTAGTGGTAGAGACAAAAATTGAAAAGTATCACATTACTGCATCAGATATTTCTCATGCGACAGTTGATGAAGTTTATTTCTGTTAGTAAAATTAAACCATTTTATAGCAGAAACCTGGGTTTGGGAATGAATTTTTATTGTTGGACTATTTTGGAAGCTGAAAGGTGGTGGCAAAACTCCTGGCCTACTGGGAATTAGCCTAGACCAGGGGTGTCAAAGTCCCTCCTGGAGGGCCGCAATCCAGTTGGGTTTTTAGGATTTTCCCAAAGAATATGCATGAGATCTATTTGCATGCACTGCTTTCATTGTATGCTAATGACTTTGACACCCCTGGCCTAGATCTAGCCTGCACCTAGCTCATCAGACATGATACTTTTTGTAAATCCTGGTACATACGTTAAAAATCTTAGCTGGCATCCAGGACTGTTTCAGTGGGACCAGGTTTACATTGGTGAAAAAGAAAAGCACAAATTTATCCTACTGTTTATTTACACTGTTTATGTGGGTTGCTTTCACTGTAGGGACTTAAATGTGATCAAATGGTGGAGGTATTTTTATTTTTTTTATTTGCCAATTATATCATTAATGTAGTCATTTCGTTAGTTTGAGGCTTTTTTCTCCACCTTTTTTTTGATCTGTTCTGCCTGCCTTTGGACACCAGTATAACTATTTCTAATCATTTAAGTCACCCCAATTTTGGCCATTTTTAGTCCCAAAACTGCTCTAAACTTATTAATGAAAACAACTTATAGCCAAACATATATGGTACTCAAGGGATTATAACTAGAAAAACGCATGCAATGACAAAACAGTGTATACTATTATGTGACATATGAAAAAGATTGGAAACAAACAAAAAGAAAAGAAATCACATAATTATACAATCAAATGTATTGAAAACATTAACTAATATTTAGTCCACAATTTTGAAAATCAAGAAAGGAAAATTTAATCAGTTTGGAAATAAAATTCTATATTAGAGTAACGGCAATAGGTAACCCAAGCTACAGCCGGATGGTAGGCTATTTATCATTAGACTGAGATTCCAACCTTTCTTTTGGTCCTATAAATTCTAAAAGCTGTTTGGTCTCAAAAAAAAGAAAATTTTTACTTTGATAGGATCTAAAATCCACAAGCTTTTCTCTTTTCTGCTCCCTCCCAACGACTTAGGAGTCCCGCTTGGTCTCAGGCAGTGGAGTACCTAGGGTATGTGGCACCCGGGACCCATCATTTTTTGGCACCCCCCCATCTATATAAAAATATGATTTTTAATAACAATCTACATATCGCACAACAAGAGTGTACCTAGGAAAAGGCAGCATCTTAAACACTGCAGTGAGCACTAGAACACCAACACATACATTGTAAAACTAAACAAGCCAGATCTCGCACAGTCAATTGATCCTGTAGTCAATGCCAACTGAAAACTATGTTCTTTTCATACACACAGAACAGAGATACACTCTTGCCCAATATGGAATAATCACAAACTAAAAATAGAAATATGTAGACAAAAGTTAAACTGAATCACCAAGAAACCAGACCCTGAATACAATGCAACACCACAAAAACAGTAACGCATGTCCTCTAATACAGTGCAAAATATAAAGACAGTAGATGTAAATTTGAAAAAACTAATACATAACAATCACCACTTTACAAATTAACAAATAAAAATAAAACAAATAATGAGAAATTAAAAAATACCATTTTATTGGACTAATCCCCGTAAGCTCGGTTCCCATCCCCGCAAACCACCTGATTCCATCCACACAAGCCTTGAATTGTTTATATTTAAGTATAAAAAGAAACAATATTCTGTACAATTGTCAATTTATAAATCAGCGTCTTCTCCTCACTCTCTCTTCCCCATTTCCCTTCAGCGTCCTCAGCCCACTCTCTCTCCACTTTCCTTCAGCGCACACACATAAAAACAAGCAGTAATTTTATATCATTTTCATTCTATTCATTCATAGAAATGAAAGTCTAAATAATGCCAGTCACATAACAAAACATAATTTTACAAAAAATAATTCCCTGCATAGTCAAGCCTGCAAGGATTACTAGATGTCTTCCAGCAGCTCCCCTCCCTCCCTCCCCCTTACCTTTGTGGCCAAGTCAAAATGATCTACCAACAATAAAATTTTAAAAACACAAAGCACGCTGTACGCAGAGAAAATGTTAATTATCATTTATATTCCACGGGTTTACAAAGAGGTCAAAGCAGATGACTTTATGCAATGTCACCTCAGTAACAACTATACAAAAATAGACAAATATTCCCCCTCCCTTTTTACTAAACTGCGATAGCGATTTTTAGTGCAGGGACCTGCGCTGAATGCCCCACGCTGCTCTCGACGCTCATGGTCTCCCTGCGCTAAAAAAACACTATTGCAGTTTAGTAAAAGGGGGCCATAGTGCAAAATATAGACAGCATTTATAAATTCTCAAAACGGACACATTTTGATCACTAAATTGAAAATAAAATCATTTTTCCTACCTTTGGTAATTTCATCAGTCTCTGGTTGCACTTTATTCTTCTGACTGTGCATCCAATATTTCTTCCCTTCTTTCAGCCTCCTGTATGCTTCCTCTCCTCCAGACCTCATTCCCTCCCCAAACTTTTTCTTTGTTTCACTCTGCCCCCTTCTTTCTTTTTCTCTCTCTCCATACCCCCTTTCATTCTGTATGTCTGTCTTTCTCTCTCTCTCTCCGTGCCCCATTTTTCTTTGTTTCACCCAGCCCCTTTTTTTTTTTTTCTGGTTCCCTGTCCCCCCCTTTCTTTCTTTCTCCTTGCCCTCCCCTATGCCACCACCATTGGGAAAATGCTGCCACCGCCACTGGGGAATAGGCTGCCACTGCCGCCATCGGGAACAGGCCAGCGCCGAGTTCGCCCTGCTTCTCTTCCCCGCAGGGCCGACCAACTCTCGCCACCTGACGTCAATTCTAACATCAGAGAGGACGTTCTGGGCCAGCCAGGCAGCGATTGGCTGGCCCAGAACATCCTCTCCAACATCAGAATTGACACGGGTGGTGAGAGTTGGTCGGCCCCACAGGGAAAAGCAGGGAGAACTCGGCGCCGGCCTGTTCCCAATGGTGGCGGTGGCACTCAAGTGGCTAAAGAGACGCAGTTTCCGGCCTAGGGAGAACACTTGAGGGTGACCAGCTGTGCACCCCCTTGGGGTGTAAACCCAGGGCGGACCGCCCACACCCCCACCCCACCCCACCACACCCCACCCTACCTTGGTATGCCACTGTCTGTACCTCACTCCCTCCCTATGACCAAAAATTCTCCTTTCTTCTATTCCCCGTGTACACAACCATCTCTTTCCCTCCCTTCCTCTCTCCCAAGTCCATGCCTTCTGTGTCCAAAAACACATTCCCTCCCCCACCTCAGCATCTCTTTCCCTCCCTTCCTCTCTCCCAAGTCCATGCCTTCTGTGTCCAAAAACACATTCCCTCCCCAACCTCAGCATCTCTTTCCCTCCCTTCCTCTCTCCCAAGTCCATGCCTCCTGTGTCCAAAAACGCATTCCCTCCCCCACCTCAGCATCTCTTTCCTTCCCTTCCTCCCTCCCAAGTTCATGCCTTCTGTGTTCAAAAACCCATTCCATCCCCCCCACCTCAGCATCTCTTTCCCTCCCTTCCTCTCTCCCAAGTTCATGCCTTGTGTCTAAAACGCACCCCTCCCCTCTTTTGTGTTCCGCGTTTGCCTCCCAGCCCATCTTAGCAACTTTCTCAGCAAAATGTAGCTCGAGCCGCGAGGCTTGTCTTCTATTCCTGCCTGTCCTGCCGCGCACACATAGCCGACCGGAAGTCTTTCCCGATGTCAGCGCTGATGTCGGAGGGCATGCTTTGCTTAAGCCCTCCCTCCGACGTCAGCGCTGACATCGGGAAAGACTTTCGTTCGGTATATGTGAGCGGCAGGGCAGTCGGAGCAGAAGACGAGCCTCGCGGCTCGAGTTATATTTAAACCCGCAGGTCTCCCATCGTCTCCGTTCAGCTCTCTCTCCTGTGCACCCCCTTGGGGTGTGCACCTGGGTGGATTCCCCCCCCCTAGGTACGCTACTGGTCTCAGGACTTTGGTGGGGGGAACTTCCAATTGCAGTTCCTTATATATCCCTCCCCCTCCCATTGGGGACAGGACCTCCTTCTCTTCCCCTTCAGTCTGTGCTAGCTTTCACAGTGTAGGCATTTTTCAGGAGGGGGGGGGGTCCCCTACATTATTTCTGAAACATGAATAGCACCTTCTGTAACTATGCACTGGGAAGTCAAATTGTGAAACTCTTTAAATTATCCTAAGTTCTACATGCTTAAACTTACCAACTGGAATAGCACACAACTTGCTGGTTCAACTGGTAGTTCAGTGGGCTTGGAAAATGAGTAAGTCTATTATCAGGTCTCTCTCTTCAAAAAGACGTGGGCAGTGGTCTCTAGACAATGTTAGTGACTGACTCGGAAGCCTTTCCACATGCTTTAGAACTGCAAGTAGTGTATAAAGTAATTTATTATGCTCTTTGGACTTTATGTATAATTTAGCAAAATTTATGTTTGCATAATTTATGTTTTCATATGTTATATTTGTAGGAGAAAAATCAGATCTGTTATTCTTGATTTAACTGCACCCCATTAATTCAGAATGTAGATGGTATATGAAAGAAAAGGAATCTTCAAATGGCTCACCTTCTCCTCTGGGCCTGATGCTAACAACTGGGACCAGTGCACATAGCTTAGATTTAGGTTTTATGTGCTGCAAAATTGGCCAAACTAACTGATTCAGCATTTTCCAGTTGGTAGGTTCCTCTGTGTTTGAGAGGTTGGCTGACTGCGTCTGGTTATTACCACACTTTTCCCCTATGTGAGTCATTTTCTTGTTGATAAAATACATAATCCAGCAACTCAACCTTTACTGAAGCTTAAGCAGTGAAGCAGAAAAAATGGTGATGTGCAGGAAAGACATTGGCATGCAAGTAATTTTTGCAAAATGTGGGCTGAAAATGGAATTTCACAGTGACTTAGTTTTAATAATGCAGATTTCCCCTTCTGAGTTGATGTTCCCTTTGCTGACAAACTCACTCTACATCATTGAAAGACTGAGGAGGAATGGTAGTCCCACATTTCCTTCATCTGTATCGTCAGTTGTGGCAAAATGAAAATTCTTTGTGCAGTTTAACTTGAGCTCTTCCTATACATCAAGACTCTGCTGGACAACTTTTCTTTTTGACAGTTACCATGAGCTGAATTGATTGGAGAAACATTCCTTCTCTAGTAACATATGATTTTCAATTAGTTCATTTAAATGTAGTCAACTCTTCAAGATCATTATGATCAGTGAAGTTGTATTCAGGGGGGTATAGAACAAGTTTTGTATTTGTTTAGGGCTCAGAGGGTATGGGTGAGATCCAATTTCCTGCCCATCTACTCATTCAGCAGCCAAAATTCTCTTGTAGCCCAGTTCATTTGGGGATTCTCAGAAATAAAACTCCACAGCATACACTAATGTGTCTGAATTTTCATTTTACTGAAGTTCAATAATTTGTGTACAATATATTCTTCACAGTCAATTGCCAGATGTTAATTATAACTCTTTATTTATCCATCAGATACTTCCATACCTCAGGAATATGTGGGTCCCTCTCTTATATCTAGAGCTCCTCTGATTCCCTATTCTTCAGAGCCGGTGTTGGGGGTGGGGGATGGCAAACAGGGCAATTGCCCTTGGCCAGCATGTTTTCTTCTTTCTAATCACGCTGGTCTGACGATGCCCTCACTTTCTGCCTTGCCAACATATCCATTTTTGTTGCAGAGGTTCGCTGGCCAAGGTAGCGATTCTGAAGCGCTACCTGTAGCCCCTCTCTGTTCTTTCCTTTTGTCATGGTCTATCCTCAATGACACAATTTCCTTTTTCGTTGGGTGAACTGCAGCAGAAGGAAAGCATGCAGAGGGGCTGCAGGCAGCACATCAGAATTGCTGTCATGGCCAGCAGTACCCTGCAACAAAAATGGATTTATCAGCAAGACAGAAAGTGATGACAATGTTGGACCAGCACAGATAAAGGGGGAGGACATGCTGGGCCAGCAAGTCCTGTGGACCAGCTTTTTTTTTAGAAAATTAGAATGGGGGAGGGGGTTCAAAGAAGTGCCAGACGGGGTGAGGGTAGGGATAGAATGTATGGGACCAGAAACAGAGGGGGGGGGGGGGGAGAGAGATAGATATGGTGTGCAATGGTCTGGAGGGAGAAAAGAGAAAGGGAGAGAAGTTGAATGTGGAGTGGTATGGAGGAGAGGAAAAATGGATACTTGAAGGGAGGACAGTTAGGAAGAGAAAGAGAGAGATGGTGGACCTGGGGGGTGGTGCAGAGAGAGAGAGAGAGAGAGAGGATGGGAAGGTAGGGTAGTTGGAAAGAGAAAGGGAGAGATGGAGGATTGGGGAGAGATAAGGGAGGGTGGTTGGGAAGAGAAAGAGAGAGATAGTGGATCGGGAGGGGGGAGACAAAGAGAGAGATGGGATGGGAGGACAGTTGGGAAGAGAAAGGGAGAGAAGTTGGACCTGGGGATGGAAGGAAGGGAGGGAGGGAGGGAGGGAGAAATGTTAGGTCTGGGGGTAGAAAGGAGAGAGAGATACAGCATCTCTATTTTGTCTTCCTCCCATTGTTCAGCATCAAGGGGGGAGAGAAGAAGAGCAATAGATAAGAGAAGGAGAGATGCTCCAATACCACTCCAACTCTCCGGGCCGCAGTAGAAACCTCTACCGCGGCTTAGTAAGAGGGCCAAAGTTTTTAAGCTTGTAAATTTGAATAAACAGATAATTTTTTTTTTTAAAAGAAGAAATTACACTTCCCTGAACACAGTCAAGGAGTTTGCTCATCAACAACAAAAAGTAAATCTTCAGATCAAGAACCCTTAAACATTTCACAGATTTTAGAAACATCTGAGAAGGATTTAGCATCACCAGCCACTATGATCATTACTTTAGCTTTGCCAATTGATAAAACAGGGTTGTTAAAACTTTACTTTAAAAATAGACAAAAAAGTTTTCTTGGTTACAAAATACAAATATTTCCAGATTTAGCACGGGAGACGCAAAGGCGCCGCCGTGAATTTCTTCTTTTGAAACCTGGGGTTTTATCTTTGTGGGCAACCTTTTATTTGAGACACCCGTGTAAATGTATTGTGTGTTACCGTACTCTTAAATATGTGTTTTTTGAACCATCACAACTGACAAATTTCGTGGCAATGTCTCGTCTGAATGCAAATAATCTTTGAGCCCTATAATTTGGATATTATGACCTCATCTCATTGCTATAGCTCTCAGTTTCTTAAATATTATTATTATTTTTCTTTATAATTTCGCCAATTTTCTTTAATTCTTGGATCTCAATTTGAGGACTTGAGCATAAATAGTATATTTGTTAATTTAGGATTTACATTTGTATTGTATTTGATATCTACTCTATTCTTGCTTTCTGTACAAGTGTAATACTTGGAATTTAAATTGAAAATAATAAAAGATATAATTATAAGGAGTTTGCTCAATATTGGGGGTGCTCAAGCATCCACAGTGCTGGTTCCAATGGCCTTATTTATATGTGCAAATCTACCATTTAGTGGGGGAAAGGGAATGGACTTATATACTGCCTTTTTGTGGTTACACATTCAAAGTGGTATACATATATACAGGTACTTATTTTGTACCTGGGGCAATGGAGGATTACGCCCCGGATTCTTTAACTGGTGCTCATGTTGGTAGCTGCCTTAAAAGCATCCACCAATCACATGTCAATCATGCCACAGCATCAGTTAGAGAATCTCCAATCATCCCAAGCACCTATGTATGTGTGATTCATGCAAAGACAGGCACCAGAAATGTAGACCTGGAAAATCCTGGCTTACATGCTGGCACCTATCTTTTCTGGGGGATCTCCTCTATAGCCTGCCATCAGCAGATCATGGCATAGGAATCCCTAATCAGTTGAGAGCGCAGGACTTCCCAAAACCATGCCTTTGGGGAGTCCTGCTGGCTCGCTGGGAAACAGTGTTCATAACATGATCAAATTTGTGCTGATACTGGGAGTGACGTTGCAAAAGAAATCTACTGTCGAGGCATTTAATTTTTGCAAGGGCAACTATGATAAAATGAGGAAAATAGTTAAAAAGACGCTAAAAGGATCTGTGGCAAAGGTCAGAAGTGTAAACCAGGCGTGGATGTTGTTTAAAAATACCATCATGGAAGCACAGACCAGATGTATTCTATGTATTAACAAAGTTAGAAAGAAGAGAAAAAGAGAGCTGGTGTGTTTAAAGGCGAAGTGAAAAAGGCTATTACAGCCAAGAAAACATCCTTTAAAAAATGGGAAAAGGATCCCAATGAAGAAAATAAGAAGAGACATAAGCACTGGCAAGTTATACGCAAAGCATTGATAAAGAAAGCTAAACAAGAATATGAAGAACAACTTGCCAAAGAGGCAAAAACTCATAGTAACAATTTTTTTAGGTACATCAAAAGCAGAAAACCTGGGACCTTTGGATGATCAAGAAGTAAAAGGTACACTCAGGGAGGATAAAGCCATAGTGGAGAGACTGAATGAATTCTTTGCTTCGGTCTTTATGGAAGAAGATGGAAGAAATCTACCTAAACTGGAAATGGATTTCAAGGGTAATGAGGCAGAGGAATTGAAAGAAATTTCGGTGAACCTTGAAGACATACTAAGCCAAATCGAGATGTTAAAGAGTGATAAATCACCTGGACTGAATGGTATACATCCCAGGGTAATGAAAAAACTCAAACATGAAATTGCTGATCTGCTGTTAGTGATCTGTAACCTGTTGTTAAAATCATCTGAAGTACCTGAAGATTGGAGGGTGGCCAATGTTATACCGATTTTTAAAAAGGGTTCCAGAGGGATCCGGGGAATTACAAACTGATAAGCCTGACCACGGTGCCGGGCAAAATAGTGGAAACTATTATAAAAAATAAAATTGTGGAACACGTAGACAAACATGATTTAATGAGACAGCATGGGTTCAGCCAAGGGAGATCTTGCCTCACAAATTTGATTGACTTATTTGATGGTGTGAATTAGAGAATGACATGGGGACAAATTTTTCCCCATCCCCGTGGAACTCATTTTCCCATCCTGTCTCTGCAAGTTCTTTTCCTGTCCCTGCTCCATTCCTGCAAGTTCCATCCTCATCTGCACAAGCCTCAAACACTTTAAAATCATAAGTGTTCGAGGCTTGTGCAATTAAAGCAGAGCTTACAGAAATGGGGCAGGGACAGTGACAGCAACAAAACTCATGGGGACGGGACAGGGCAATTGAGTTTCTGCGGGGATGGGGACAAATTTGCCCCCGTGTCATTTACTAGTGTGAATAAACATGTGGATAAAGGTGTGCCAGTTGATATCTAGATTTTCAGAAGACTTTTGACAAAGTTCCTCATGAGAGGCTCCTGAGAAAATTAAAGAGTCATGGAATAGGAAGCAATGTTCAATTGTGGATTAAAAACTGGTTATTGGACAGAAAACAGTGCGTAGGGTTGAATATGAACTGAAGAAAGGAGGTGGAGCTGAAAATTGACATTCTTCTGCAGAAAAAATGGAGGAGGGTAAATAGTGGTGTGCCACAGGGATCTGTACTGGGACCAGTGCTATTTAATTTATTTATAAATGATCTAGAACTTTGAACTACGAGCGAGTTGATTAAATTTACAGATGACACTAAACTGTTCAAAGTTGTTAAAACACAGACAGCCTATGAAAAACTGCATGAAGACCTTAGGAAATTGGAAGACTCGGCATCCAAATGGCAGATGAAATTTAATGTGGACAAATGCAAAGTGATGCACATTGGGAAGAATAATCCAAATCAAAGTTATTGAATGCTAGGGACCACCTTGTGGGGTCAGCACTCAAGAAAAGGATCTGGGTGTCATTGTAGACAATACGGTGAAGCCTTCCGCCCAATGCGGCCAAGAAGGCAAATAGGATGCTAGGAATTATTAGAAAAGGGATGGTTATCAAGACTAAGAATGTTATAATGCCTCTGTATTGCTCAATGGTGCAATCTCACCTTGAGTATTGCATTCAGTTCTGGTCTCCTTATCTTAAAAAAGATATAGCACCACTAGAAAAGGTTCAAAGAAGAGCAACCGAGATGATAAAAGGGGATGGAAATCCTTTCGTATGAGGAAAAACTAAAGAGGTTAGGTCTCTTCAGCTTGGAAATGAGATGGTTGAGGGGAGATATGATTGAAGTCTACAAAATCCTGAGTGGTTTAGAATGGGTACAAGTTACTGCATCAAGATTTAGAAAGACTAGGGAACACTCAATGAAGTTGCAGAGTAATACTTTTAAAACCAATAGGAGGAAATATCTTTTCACTCAAGAATAGTTAAGGTCTGGAATGTGTTGCCAGAGGATTTGGTAAGAGCAGTTAATATAACTGGTTAAAAAAAAAATGGTTGGACAAGTTCCTGGAGGAAAAGTCCATAGTGTTCTGTTGGAGACAGACATGGAATGGTAGCATAGAATGCTGTTACTATTTGGGGTTTTACCTGAAAGATACCTTCCCTCTAACTATTTGGGGTTTTGCCAGGTACTTCTGTCTTGAATTGTCCTCTGCGAAGACGGGATTCTGGGCTAGATGGACCATTGGTCTGACCCAGTAAGGCTATTCTTATGTTCTGGCCAGTGGATCAGGTTCCTCCTTTGGATGTAAGAGCAGGAGAGCTGTCAGGAGATGCTGGCAGTTGAGTGGTTCTTTCCTCCTGGGACTGACATGCAGCATGTGCAGGCTTGCTGGCTTGCTATGAGGGTTCCATCACTGGGGAATAAATAATAGAAGAGATTACCTGCAGTGGCACTCAGGGGTTTTAGAAGCTTAACTCTGAGGCACTGGCAACTCGGATCCAATTGTTACCATATATCCTCTCACTTTCTGAGAGACTCCATATATTCAGTTCTTAGAAGTCACTGTGACCCCAAAAGTTATCATACAATACTCTTTGTTCCAGATATTTTGTCTCTGCAAACCCCAAGCACATCCCCTTTTAAGTAAAATGCCTGGGATACTTTCCTTGATTCAGGTACACAGTTTCATGGGGGGAGCTGCATTGGCCACAAGCATCTTCCTGGCTACCTAATAGTCTTGGCAATTCAGTCAGAGTTTATACTGACGTTTAACCAAGTCTCTAGCATGTAGTGCAATAAATTCTTGCAGGAGAGTTATAACTAGCCAGGGTCTGTATTTTAGTGTTATTTAGGGGTTTTACCCCCACAGGAAACTGGCACTTACACTTATGGCTGGCAAAAGTGCTTTTAAGCACATATATTCCTGGTTAAGCTCATATTCTGTTAAGGAATGTAGATGCCTAGGTTCCTTCATTGAACTGCTGTCAAAATGATTGCAAATATATTTTTAGAATGCAAATATTCAATTTAAAAATAATATGAATGCGAAGAAATGACTGTATATAGCAAGTTATGTCTGAAGACATACAATTGTCCTTAGACTCTCCAAAGGCTGATGAAGGTGGTACAGCTTATAAAAAGAGTACTGATATTGGAACCAGACGTCACGACATATATTCCGTAATGGCCCCTTTAACCTGGAACACCTTGCCTTTACATATAAGAGAAGTTAAAGATCTCTGCAAATTCAAAAATAATTTAAAAACTTTTTTATTTAGAGATGCATTTAATGTTTAAATAGTTCATTTCTACCAATCCCAATCCTATTCCTCATGTGTTTCCCTTATTTGGTTTTTCTTTTCTTTATAATTATGATAAATATCAATATTGTAACTGTTCTCTCTTACTTTCCATTCCCTTATGTATCTGAGTTTGTTTGTTTGTCAGATTGTTTTTAACCCTTTTTAATGATGTATAATGAACTCTTGATCTATCTTATATTTTAATGTTACTCGCTTAGTATGTAATAAGCGATTTATCAAATTTTAATAAACTTGAAACTTGATATATAATTTGCAACATTTGTCCCAGGCACTCATTTTCCAGGTGTATAGCTACCTATTTCGCCTCACTCTCTCCATATTTCAATCCTTTTTGCCTTCAGCTTTCTGATTTGGCAGCAGGAATGTTTCTGGGAGCCATAGAATATTTCATGGTTGATAGGGCCTGGAACTTTGGCTGTCATGTCGTGCTAATTCCCCCTATGTCACATAACCCTCTGGTTCCTTTTGTATAAGTGGTAGCAGCTGTCTTATCGGATCTTTACCACCAATTTGATAACACGATCTTCTTAATGTTAGTCATGGAAAGTATCATGGTTTTTCACGAAATTGACTCTGGCAATATGCTACCTATAGCCAAAAATGTGGGAGATCGGGTTTGCTGGATTGGAAATTCTCAAGGGAGTCTTGCTCTTTAAATTAGAGCAAATGTTTCTTTTCACAGTTTACACATATGTAGTGTTCTACAGTAGTTTCTGATGTCTCACAACTCCTTAATGCTTACAGCTGAAACAGAACCATTAGTTGGTTATCAGTCTGGATTAAAATGAATTGAATCCATAGGGAAATCTGAGGGCTAGATGCACTAAAGTCTCCGATTGTCTAACGATCATCGTTAAACCACTTTGACTGGTTTAGCAACAGATTTGATTTGTCAACCCTATGCACAAATCGGCTCACCATGTGGTTTTCCATGCACTTATACATTCTCTGATTCTGGCATGAAATGATGCCATTAATATTAAAACCATGCATCTGATGGATACTTTAAATTTGCATGCCAAAATCTGTTTACTGATGGGTCTTCCTGGTTTTTTCATTTTTTTTCTTTGGGCAAAGATGTTGTACCCATATAAAAAAAAGTCATGCTGACGACTCTGATGAATGACCCCGGTATCAAAAATCAGCAGGAGGGATGTCCACTCCCTCCTGAACACCCTCCCCCGTACTCCTGAACCTCTCCGTACCTCAAAAAGATGACAGTAGGAGGGATGCCCAGTCCCTCCTTCTCGCAGGACCACCTCTCCAAAATGGTGGGCCTTCCCCTTTCTGTATATCCTGGGGATGCACAGGGAGTGGCCTAAGCCCTGATTGGCTCAGATGTACCGAGAAAAGAAAGATTTTTTTTCCCTTGGCTGCAGCAGCCATATGGGTTTTCCTGCAGACTGTGGCTCTCCACTGCTGTGTGATATTCTCTCTGCTCCAGCAGTACCAGAGGCTCCCTAGGAAAGTCTATTTTAACTATTTATAATAATAATAATAATAATAATAATAATAATAATTTTGCCATACTGGGACAGACAAAGGTCCGTCAAGCCCTGTATCTTGTTTCCAACAGTGGCCAACCCAGGTCCCAAGTACCTAGCTAGATCCCAACTAGTAAAACAGATTTTAAGCTGCTTATCCTAGGAATAAGCAGTGGATTTCCCCAAGCCATCTCAATAATGGCCTAAGGACTTATCTTTTAGGCACATGGCACAGTGAATAAAGCTATTATAGTCTATGGGGGAAATGTATGTGTGTGGGGGGGGAAAGGGGGGTTCTCCGGAAGTGAAATCTGAATGTTTCTGTAGCCAGAGCCAAGGCCCCCCCCCTCTAAAATGATGAAGTATATCGAGTATCTCCCAGAGCCCGAGTCTCACTCTGGAATGGGTTCTATGGCCGCAATATCCATATGCCTGCGGACTGTGGTTTGTACCCGAAGCACCTTCTTGGGGCAGCCCAAGAAGAATCCAGAAAATATTTTCCAGGGCTAAGCATATAGTTCTACAATTAAATAAATATCCAACACCCAAAATCATCACTATTTCTGTTTCATATAAGGTAAAGATATAGTATGTAAACTCTGTATTCACAGTTAAAAAGACTAAGGGCTTATTTTTATTGCATAGGATTTTTTGGACCCCAGTTCGTTTACAAAAGTTAGATAATTCCAGGTCTAATAGATGTTGGCATTGTCATAATGATATAGGGACTTTGGATCATCTGTTATATTATTGTCCTTTGACACTTAATTTCTGGAAATCAATTTGGAGACAAATTAATCTTATTCTTGATTCAGCAATTCCCCTAACATATGAAGCCATAATCTGTGGTATGCTTTTACATGTCAAGCCTTCTTTGGACAAATATAAAAGTCAACTTTTTTTGAAAATGACTGGAATAGCTATCCAATTGATTACACATAATTGGAAGAGGCATGACAAACTAAATTACATGTTTTGGTGGACAAATGTTTGTACCACGTATAAATATGAAAAAATGAATGCAGAGTGTTTAGAGTTTAGCAGTACATTTAATAGTGTGGAGTCCATTGACTATATTTGTAACATCATAATAATTGTAATGTATTTATTTATTTATTTTATTTTAGGTTGGTAGAATTCCTAACACATCCAGGGGAGGGAGGGGGAGGGGAAGATATTTTGTTTATTAAAATACTTAATTATAATATTATAATTACATAATTTGTCTTATTGTAGTAATTTGGTAAGGGGGAGAAAATGATTGTTCTAAGTATAAATTGTATGTTTAATAATGCGTTTTATGAAATATTTATGTTCAGATAATTGTATTGCATTGTCAAAGTTTAAAAATCAATAAAGATTTATTTAAAAAAAAAAAAGACTCAGGGCCTCTTCTATCAAACTGCGCTAGCAGTTTGAAACACGGTGAGCTGTGCTGAATGGCCCGCACCGCTCCCGATGCTTATAGAGTTCGTATGAGCGTTGGGAGCAGCACGAACCATTCAGCGCGGCTCTCTGCGCTAAAAACCTCTAGCGCAGTTTGATAGAAGAGGCCCTAAATGTAAAAGATACGTAAATGTCTTATAACTTCACTACAAAAGCTCTGTATTGAAACACCATTTCAGAAGCTTGAAGACTAACACTAGAAACTCATGTAAACCACTCTGAATTGACTCCAGAGTCATTTGTAGCGATATAGAAGCTTTCAAGAAAAAATAATATCATAACACCTTACAATTAGAAAGGCCACAGTTAAAAACTTACTAAAACAGAGCATATCTTCTAGAATCAAGAAGGAACCAGAAGGGAATTTTTGAATGTCACACTGAGATTAAAAAAAGGAAAGAAAATATGAAAGCCCTGTGGAGCCTATGCCAGAAAAGAACGAGGGGTACCAGGTCAAAATAGCCCCAACAAAAAGCTTTGACAAATGAGCCCAAACACAAAATAGCCGCAATAATAAAACAACCCAACAAAAAAGCCCCTGACAATATAGCCCCTGACCAAAAGCCTCACCTACAAAGAGGCCTCTGACAAATGAGCTCTTGACAAAAAGGCCTACCCTTGACTATTTTACCCATGCTGCTGCTTTCAGCTGAGTTATGTGCATATGTAACTTTAGATGTACAGTGTATAGTATAACATATATGTTTAAATATATGCTTGCTATTTGGGTGGTTGAACTTGAAAGTTGAATATGATGAGTGATTTCAGACAATCACTTTCTCACAACATCATCAAGGCCCCCACAGGATCCCTCTGTCTCCTTTCTATCCCCCCAAAACATCAAAATGCCCCCCAGGATCCCCCCTCCCACCATTCAAGCAGATGACAGCTTGCTTTAGGGAATGTATGACATATGGCTCCGAGACCATATAGAAGAGTGCTGTAGAAACTGAGGCTAACCCAGTCAGGCGGATGTAGATTCCATACAATGCTGCTCTGTAAATGTTAACAGAATGCAGTACAGTGCTGTAAATTTCCATGGAGGGGAGCAGAGATGAATTCCAAAGGGCAGAAGCTCGGTATTGTATATTCTCACAAACAAGTGCACAGTACTGCTCATTTCCATGGAGAACAAGACAGTGCTATATGTTCCTAAGAAGATGTTCACAGTGTTGCAGATTCCTGTGGAAAGCAGTGCAATAGTAGAAAATGCTAAAAGAGTGCACAATGACAGATTTCAATAGAGCTTATCACATAGGGCTCCTTTTACTAAGGTGCGCTAGCGTTTTTAGCTCGCGCTAAAGATTAGCACGCTCTAACCATGCGCTAAACGAAAAATACTAATGCAAGCTCTATGAAGGCGTTAGCATTTAGCACGCATGGCATTGTATTGCACGCTAAGCATGCGCTAAAACAGCTAGATCACCTTAGTAACAGAAGCCCATAATACTGTAAATTACCATGGAGTGTAGCACAGTGCTATGAATTATCATGGAGAACAACGCAGTACTGTAGATGACTAAGGAGGACAGTATTACAAATTACATTGAGCCACAGGATATAATCATACAATATATGTTATGTTATAGGAGCTTGGGCAGTTCTGTCTCAAGTGTAACAGTGCAATAAACTTAAATTGGAATATGCTATAAATTATTGTACCACACACAAAACAATGAGGATAACAATTACATTTACTACAAAATTTTAGTTATATTGTGTCGAATGGAGGGTTAATAATCAGAGACTTGATAAATCAAAACATCAAGGTGGAGAAAAAGCTTCAAATCTCACTCGACAGCACCATACATGTGGAGGAGCAAAATCAAAAGTGTGCCCAAGTCTGAGGTTAGATGTTTTGTGCAAGACGTCCACAAACCCAGCAGGAAAAATGTTCATTTTCAAACCTGCCAAATGTCTATCTTCTGTTTTTGAAAATGAGCTAGGTATAAGTTTTGGTCTTTAGGATGTCTACCTTTTTTGCCCATTTTCAAAAATAAAAACGTCCATGTGAAAAACGTACAAAAGCAAGTTTTGTAGACGCACCCACCAACTACCTTGTCTGATCGTGGTAAAAAGAATCCCCATCAGCTAAGCTGGTTTCAGAGAGTCCTGGCAGCTCAGCTGATGGGAATTCCCCCTACCAGGATCAGTTGAGCTGCAGTGCCATATACCCATTTCCCCAACATCCCCCTGACATCCCCGGTATCCCCTGATATCCCGTACCTTCCCGATATCCCTGTCATCCCCCCTGATATCCCATACCTCCCCTGATATCCCCTGACATCTCCACCCCCCACATCCCCCCCATTTCTGGGTCCCCCCTCCCACATCCCCAGAACCCCGCCATACCTTTGGAAGAGCAAATGGTAGGAGGGAAACTCACTCACTCCTGTCTACAGGACTGCGTACTGCAAATGACAGGACTTCACCCTCCCAGTGCATCTTGGGATGCAGTGGGAGGGGCTTAAGGCCCTGATTGGCTCAAAATCACCATTTTGAGCCAATCAGGGCCTTCGGCCCCTCCCACAGGGGGATGTTGTGGATGGGAAGGGGAGGTATGGGATATCAGGGGGATGTGGATGTCAGGGGAATGTCAGGGGGAGGAGTGTAGTGTTCCACAGGTCAGCTAATCCTAGTAGGGGGAATCCCCATCAGATGAACCACAAGGAATCCCCAAAACTGGATCAGCTGATGGGGATGCCTCTGCTGCGATCAGCTTATGGGAAGGCTATGGGTTTGGGTTTTTTTTTTCCCGCTCTTTGGATGATGAAAGAGAGTCATGACTAATGGGGGGAGTAAGGAGGGGGGTCATGTCTTTTTGGGCACTTTTGTTTAACTTAGATGCAACTCAAAAAGGTCTAACTGCTGGCATCTAAGTTCCCTCTAGGAAAGTTTTGATTATAGCTGGGATATGTCCAGGTTGAAGCCCACACGATTCCTGCTCATAACGTGCCCCTTTGCTCTCTGGATACACAGCAGCTTAGAAGTGCTGCTGCCTGTCCAGAAAGTTCGTTTTGATTATCAGCACTTGGACATCCCTGTTATTAGGTTATCTGATAACGCTGGGAACAGAGCAAAATCTTCCGGTATAGTTTTCTCATTGGTATTACTTTGTACTCCTCACACTCTTCCCATGCATATCTCCGACAAAGATCCTTGTTTCACCAAACTTTTTGTCTGCTTCAGAGGTGTCATTTTACCAAAACATACTAAGGCCATCTTTTACTAAGGTGAGCTAACCGATCAGCACGTGCGCTAAATGCTAACGCGTGCATGTTAGTCTATGGATGTGTTAGTGTTTAGCATGGCTAATTCGATTAGTGCACACTAATCAGTTAGTGCACTTTAGTAAAAGAGGGGGTAAAATGCTATTTGGTATTCTATAAAAGGTCATTTACATGCATAAATGACTAATATACTACCATTTACCTGTGTTTCTGCTGTTATAACTTGGTGACTTCTGTTTTTGAGAAAGTAGTTGTTCAACAAAGAGGCACCTCCTGGCTCCTAAGTTAATCCATGCCCAAACTCCACCTTAAATCCACCCCTTATCGTGCCTTCTTGCCATGAAGGTGCTGATAGGTACCTCGGTGTAGATGCCTACCTTGAAGTGGTAGATGCCTACCAAATCAAATGTCTATTGGCAAATTAAATTAAAATTTTTAATTGTTTTTTAATGGTGTTTTCAATTACCAGCACTAATTAAGCCAATTAAAAAAAATTAAGTTAGCACCTAGATTGACTAGGCACACCGATCTTTTATAGAATCGGGGTTTTACCGCCAAAACAACAGCATAAACATTACTAATACAAAGTATAACTTTGTTTTAGTTCATTGTGTTCTCCAACTAGGCGCATTTTAGGCATAAAAGTATTCACTCTGGTGCCTCTATTTTTTTGTGGAGATATGTTGAGTATGTTCACCTTTCCCCTTGTTTTGCCTGTAATTATACAGATAATTTTATAAAGCCTTTTTTTTTTTACGCAGAACTTGCTGTTATACATTACATTTCTTTTGTATTGCGTATAGTTTTCACTATACAAGGTACATGATCATATTTTTTTGCTCATAATACTTTTTTCTTCTCTCCTCCTTTATGTGGCATTGTCATTTGATAACATGTTCAGTCAAACCCTTACAATAGGAGTTTCATTTAGCACTTCAGCAAATATTGCATTTCCACTTGATGTTATTAATTATTAGCATTATTCCTCTTTATTTCTCCAGTTCATTTAAACATTATTATTGTTCATTTTTAATGGTTTATTTATTTACTGTTTGTCTCATTAAGTGCATTATTCATTTTTGATGTATATACGTATATATAACTTTTCATATAATTCATTTGATGACATCATTTATAATTTATGAATGTACTATTTATATTCTGCATATTTTTATGCCTTTTATACTTTAAAAAACTTGGTTATTTATGTACAGTTATGTTTACATTATCTCTTTATTTCTAATTTATCGGATTTACCATATTTATTGTCTAGTTCATCATTTTTATGCATGTAAATATTTATGCATGCATTTTTCTGTATTTAGACTCCTGAGGCAGGCCTTGATGGAAACATAGAAACATGATGACAGATAAAGGCTAAATGGACCATCCAGTCTGCTCATCCACAGCATCCACCATTTCTTCCCTTCCTAAGAGATCCCATGTGCATGCCCCATGCTTTCTTGAATTTAGACACCACCTTTGTTTCCAACACCTTCACTGGGAGACTATTCTATGCATCTACCACCCTTTCTGTAGAGTACTCCTGAGACTATCATCTCTTACTTCATCCTATGCCCTCTCATTTCAGAATTTCCTTTCAATTGATAGAAACTCACCTTATGTGTATGTATGCAACTTAGGTATTTAAACATTTCTATCTTATCTCACCTCTCCCACCTTTCCTCCAACGCATAGATATTGAGATCTCTAAATCTGTCCCTGTAAACCTTATGATGAAGAACACCAACCATTTTAGTAGCCTTCCTCTGTACCAACTCCATTCTGTTTATATTCAGTGCTGATAATTGAAAGCACCATTAAAGCATATATAAGGTGTGGTCTTCAAAATTGTACACAATATTCTAAATAAGGTCTCACAAGTCCTCTTATATAGGAGAATCAATACCTCCTTTTTCCTACTGGCCATTCCTCTCCCTATGTACCCAAGCATCCTTCTATCTTTTGCCATTGCCTTTTCAATCTGTTTGGCCACCTTAAGATCATCACATACTATCCCACCAAGTCCCACTCCTCTTTCATGCATGAAAGTTCTTCACCCCCTAAATTATACCATTCCCTTGGGATTTTGCAACCCAAATGCATGACCTTACATTTCTTAGCATTAAATCTTAGCTGCAAAATTGTGGACCATTTCTCAAGCTTTGCTAGGTCCTTCCTCATGTTATCCACACTATCGAGGGTGTCTATTGCAGATTTTGGTATCATTTGCAAAGAGGCATACCAGATAGCCCTTCAGCAATATCGCTTATAAAAATGTTAAAAAGAATAGACCAAGAACTGAACCTTCATGCACACTAATGCTAATATCCCTTTCTCAGAGTGTTTTCCATTGTTCACTACCCTCTGTCACCTCCCACTCAACCAGTTCTTGACTCAATCCATCACTTCAGAGTTTGCGATGAGGGCACTCAGTTTATTTATTAGATGCCTGTGTGGAACATTGTTAAAATCTAAATATAAACATTTAGTGCTCTCCTTCTTTTCATTTCTTTGGTCACCCAGTCAAAGGAATTGATGAGATTTGTCTGGCAAGACCTTCCTCTTGTTAATTCATGTTGCCCCAGGTCCTGTAATCCATTGAATTCACGAAACTTCATTCTTCACTGCTTTAAAAGGTTTTCGTTAATTTACTTACCACAGAATTCAGACTTATGGGCCTGTAGTTCCCTACCTCTTCCTTACTTCTACTTTTTGGAGAGGGTCCACATCCACCCTTCTCCAGTATCACTCATGACTCTAGAGATGTATTGAAAATGGCAGCCAGCATAGCTGTCAGAACTACTCTAAGTTCCTTCAGTACCCTTGGATGTACACCATCTGGCCCTATTATTTTGTTCACTTTCAGTTTAGCTAGCTCCTCATGAACATAGCCCTCTGAAAATCATTTAGGATCTATAATACCTCTATCAATATTTGCATTTGTCATCTACTCTCCTACTCCTGGCACCTCAGCTGTGAACATAGAACAAAAATATTTGTTAAGCAATTCTGCCTTATTTTTTTCAGCTTGTACATAGTTCTCCTCTTCACTTTTGAGTCTTACAATGTCACTTTTGCACATCCTCCTATCACTAACATAGCTAAAAAAATGTTTTATCATGTTCGCTATTTTTTCTTCCATTTGCATCTTTGCTTTCCCGACTACTTGACCAGCCTCTCTTAACTTTCCCAGATATTTTTGCTTGTCTTCCTCTTTCAGTGATATTTTCTAATTTTTTGAAAGTGAACCTCTTTTTCTTTACCTTCTCAGCTACTACTTTTGAGAACCAAAGCTTGCACTTATAATAACTCCTTCAGTTTTTCCCACTGATTTCCTATTTCTTCCAGATGTTTTCATCCAGACAACAACTCCTTGAGATAATTCCTATCTCAACAAAGTTAGTTCTTTTAAAGTCTAGAACCTATCTTAATATAAAACCACACCATGCAGTGATCACTGGATGCCAGATGATCACTACTACTACTACTACTACTAATTATTTCTATAGTACTACCAGATGCACGCAGTGCTGTAAAGAGTCACAAAGAGTAAGAAAATAGTCCCTGCTCAAAAGAGTTTACAATCTAAACAGGCAAGACAGACAAACAAGATGTCATGGATATAGTTAAGGGGAACGGTTAACAGCAGGCTGGGTTGGAGGGCAGAAGAGTAAGGGTTAGGGATTGAGAACTATAAGAAAAAGGTTGGTTTTCAGTCTGCTTTTAAACAAGGGAAGGGGCTTGACGGACAAACTTAGGTAATTTATTCCAGGCATAGGGGGCAGCTAGATGAAAGGAACAACATAATGTCATAAACACTTTCCCCATTTGTCTAGTAGGGCCCCATCCTGTGTGGGATCCATTACCAACTGCTAGAACAGTTCTCTTTGAAGAGAATCTGGGATCTCCCTACTTCTAAGATACCCTCCAATAGGGATACCCCAATCAATAATCTGGTATATTAATGTAGCAGTACTTCCCCTATTGGAACACCATCAGGGTGGATTTTTCCATTTCTTACCCTGTTGCCTTTTTTGAAGAACTTGAAAAGACATGAATCACATGTAAAATATACATTAAAATGTGCATTGAAACTTGGAATTTTTGAAAATATATAAATATAGGACATCACATATTTGCAATCTGCTGGTGACTGTACAACTCCTGCTGCCTGGGGATAATTAAGCTATATTTCACATTTTACAATTGTAAGAAAATGTTTCAGTTCTGTTTTTATATCACTCACTGTATGGGAAAACATATGTGGGAAACATATTTTTTCACTTAAACAGGTAAATGTCATTACTGACAAGACTGTAATTTGTATAATATCATTGGGAACTTAATTCCTTCGATTAGTAAATATATTAGAATGGATAATAAATTATTACCAGATTTCATATCAGAAACAATTATCTCATCTGCTAGTTTTAGGAGCAGTGTTCTTGGCTATTCATGCTGAATTTATCTCTGAAGGCAAAAACATCTGGCCATGATTAGACCTCCTGCTGCTTTACCCTACCACAATTTTTTTATCCAATCTGCTCACCACAGTAATTCATAGATGTGTGAAGTAAGGAAGGAAGTGAGAGAATTTCAGGGCCTTGCACAAAAAGTTTTGAACTAAAAAAAAAAGTCCAGAAGTTGAATATTTTCAGTACAAGCTATTTGCTCTATAAGGCATAAAAGAACGGCTAAAAGGTTTAAATCAGTGTGAGTAAAGCCAATTAACTTTGTGGAAGAAAATTGTTACTTTACACCTGCTTTTTACATGACTGCTACTTGAGTTTAGTCCAATTTGCTTAATGGTTTACAGTTGTTTGGCATACTTTTCTCTCCCTTAACTGTGGATATTAAACCCCTGATACAGATATTTGCTGAAACATGGACTTGTTGGGTCTATCCAGTAAACGTTTCATTGTGTGTCATTCTGGTCCCTGTAGTCTTCTGGTACCATTTTGCTGTTCCTGATTTTCTCATTCCAGTTTATTGCGTTGATCACTGCTGTTGTACTTTTGCCTCTATTGTTGATCTGGAAAACAATTGTATCTTTTTCTCCAAAGGCTAGTCAGAAATGTTGTATGTCACCTCAAAATCCATGCTACTGCCAACTAAAGATATTGCTCACAGTTCACACAGAGTTCTGAGAACTGAATCAATTCTGTAGAAAATCGAAATCTTAGCGGTCAATAATTGACCAGTGAAGCGACCAGTTTAAGATATTAAAAATATAGCAAAAACTATCAGTAACATGTAATTTCCAGAAGTGCGTGGACATCGCCACGATGATGTCATGCACACGAGTGACATCATTGCGTTGTCATCCACACATGCGCGGAGGCCCATCTGACTGCGACTTGCTTCAGTAGAGGGATCCGGGAGTTGTGGGGAGAGGAGGAGAGACGCTGGTCAAGAGGAGAGTTATCTGTGCCGGCTGACTTCCTACAGGACATGCCTCTTGCCGCGAGAGGCACGTCCTGTAGGCAGTCACCTGGCACAGATGACTCTCCTCTTTGCCAGTGTGTCACAGCACACCTGAAAAATCTCAGGATATTTAGCTTGTAATAGTCAGTGTTTTTTTTTTTTTTTAACACTAGCTTCCTGTGAGATTTTTATACCCCAAATATTCAGTACCAGATATTACCTAGATTCCAACATGGATATCCAAATATGTTAGGTTGCTGGGACTAATTTGGGCACTGGCTGATATTCAGCCAATTCTCAGGTAAATGTCCTGATAAGGTTAGGGGGAAAACCCAACAGAGATAGCCAATAGCACATGCGCAGTAGAAATCAACAGATCACATATGATGTTGGTGAAACAATATATTCATCACAGAACATCTCAAACAGTACAATGACCGACATGGATCACAATGCGTCTCAACAAAGAGTTACATCAGTGGCAATCCCAGGAGATAGCAGCAGGAGATGGACTATGTGTTTGCTTAGTGGATGTTGCCATCTATATGCGAGTTTGATATACTGCTTCTTCTTTGAGTTTTCTATTGTTTTTTATGTCATTAACTGATCTCCTGGGATTATCACTGATGCAGCCCTCTTTTTAGGTAAAGTTGAACAGCATTACATACTCTATTATGCCATATATGTGGAAGAGTGTGGCGCAGTGGTTAAAGCTACAGCTTCAGCACCCTGAGGTTGTAGGTTCAAACCCACAATGCTCCTTGTGACCCTGGGCAAGTCACTTAATCCCCCCATTGCCCCAGGTATATTAGATAGAGTGTGAGCTAGAGAGTTGCACAGGGACAGAAATCCCACCCGTCCCCATGAGGAATCCCACCCGTCCCCATCCATCCCCGTGAGGAATCCCTCTGTCTCCACCCGTCCCCATGAGGAATCCCCTCCATCCCCGCCCATCCCCGTGAGGAATCCCCTCCATCCCCGCCCGTCCCTATAAACTTCAGAAATAGTTATTTCATTTAATTATGCTACTGAATTAAAGGCTGTGGTAGAAACCCATTTACAAATAAGCAAAAAGACTTTATTAATTTGGAAATATTAATTGGGAAGAATGCATACTTTGTAAACGGGTTTCTACCAGAGCCTCTAATGTTTATAAATTTTTATCAACACAACTAATATACTACTTTATCCTGAAGCAAAAAAAAGAAATAGAATTCTTTTCCTACCTTTGTTGCCTGGTTTCTGCTTTCCTCATGTTCTCATTCAATTCCTTCCATCCACTGTCTCTCTTCCCTCTGCATCTTCCATTTGCTCTGTTACTGTGCCTCTCCCTTTCTCCCCCCTTCCAAATTGGACTGGCACCCATCTTCTTTCCTCCGCTCCCCCCATAGTTTGGCATCTCTGTCTTCTTCCCTGCCAGCGTCTTCTCCTCACTCTCTCTTCCCCATTTCCTTTCAGCATCCTTCTCCCCACTCTCCCTTTCCCATTTCCTTTCAGCGTCCTTCTCCCCCCCATTTCCCCATGTCCTGTCAGCGTCCTTCTCCCCCCTCTGTCTTCCACATGTGCTTTCAGTGTCCTTCTCCCCCTCTGTCTTCCCCATGGCCTTTCAGCATCCTTCTCCACCCCCCCGTCTTCTCCACCCCCCCTGTCTTCCCCATGTCCTTTCAGCGTCCTTCTCCACCCCTTTGTCTTCCCCATGTGCTTTCAGCGTCCTTCTCCCCCACCCCGTCTTCCCCATGTCCTGTCAGTGTCCTTCTCCCCCCTATGTCTTCTACATGTGCTTTCAGTGTCCTTCTCCCCCCTCTGTCTTCCCCATGTCCTTTCAGCATCCTTCTCCACCCCTTTGTCTTCCCCAGTGCTTTCAGCATCCTTCTCCCCCCTCAGTTTTACCCATTTCCCTTAAGCATCTTTTCCTCTCCACTCCCCCTTTCCTCCCTTTCTCCCTGCCCTCTTACCTTCATGGCACTTCCCCGCCCGACCGACAACAGAACAGGCCCGGTCCGACAAACCTCTCTGCCCTTAACCGCAAATCTAAATTACCATCTTACAACTGCTGTAAGAAGGTAATTTAGATTCGCGGCTACAGGGCAGGGAGGTTTGTCGGACCGGGGCTGTTGTCGGTGGGTCGGTCAGGGAAGCGCCACAAAAGTAAGGGGACCTGGCCGGCTGTGCTGCACTTGGGGCGGACCGCCCCTCTCCCTTGGTATGCCACTCGAGCCACGAGGTTACTCTCCTTCTCCTTACCTGCCGTGCCTGAAGCATAGAGCCTAACGAAAGTCTTCTCGACGTCAGCGCTGACGTCGGGAAAACTTCCGTTCGGCTCTGTGCTGCAGGCACGGCAGGTAGGGAGAAGAAGCGCAGTGCGACGAGTACATCCAGCCCCGCGACCCTCGGAGGCATCCCCACGGGATCCCCGCGACCCTAGGGGGCGTCCCCACGGGATCCCCGTGACCCGAAGGGGGAACCCGCGGGATGCCTGCGGGTCCTGCGGAATTCCCATCGTCCCCGTTCCCGTGCAGCTCTCTAGTGTGAGCCCACTGGACTGACAGGGAAAAATGCTTGAGTATCTGAATAAATTCATGTAAACCATTCTGAGCTCCCCTGGGAGAACAGTATAGAAATTTCAATAAATAAATAAAAATTTTAGGGGCTTATTCAGTCCAAAATCTATCATTTATTGCTCAAATTAATGCGCTAGTTAGGAACCTTATTTTATGCTATGGAAATTGGGATCGATTAGGGAATATTTTGGATCCTTCTTCATTTAGACTATGGCTACAATCATCAATTTTTTGTTTCCTGGATTATTGTAACATCATTTTTCTAGCCTCTAGTAAAAAGAATATCAAAAGGTTGCAGATCATTCAGAACATGGCTGTTCGGTTGATCTTCAATTTGAAAAAATTTGATCACGTAACTAAATCCTGAAAGACCTTCTAGATGAGCTCAACCCTGGTTTCCTGTGCATCACAGAATCATGGATCGCCAAAGACGATCAATTCACACAAAACGAACTCCTCCCCCATGGTTACCAAGGCCTCTTCTCCCCCAGACCCAATCGAAAAGGTGGTGGTCTTGCACTCCTCTCCAAATCTTTCTTCAACGTCCAGCTCCTTGAGACGGGCACCCATGCCTCCCTAGAATATTTGCTTGCCTCAGTTAATGACGAACTCCGCGCCCACCCATTGGGCATCCTGTTATTATACCGACCACCCATCCCTTGGACCAAATCTTCCAATCTTGTCTATGAGACTATAACAACTGCCTTCCTTAAATTCCAAAGACTTCTAATCGTTGGTGATATCAATCTCCACCTCGACGACACCAATAACAATGATACGTCCGAATTCAACAACTTCCTTACCTCTCTAGGCTTTCCCTCACCCACCCCATCCCCAACCCACGAAAAAGGGCATACTCTAGACTTTACCGCTTTCATTGATCTTACCGCTTTCAAAACCTCAACCGACGACACTCGCTGGGAACAAGTCCCTTGGTCTGACCACTTCTTAGGGACTACCTGCCTCCCCATCTTCATGTCACATCTTCACTCCCCACCCCACTCCTCTCATTCCATAACCTTCCGCAAAAAAACCTCGAGCAATCTATTCTGGTCCAAATTCCTCAACAAACTCTCCTCAAACCCTAGACCTACAGACCCCGAATCACACTGGCACAACTGGACCGCCCTCTCCGAGTCCACCTACCACTCCCTTGCCCCATTAACCACCAAAACCATCTCCTACCCCCGAAAGGCCCCCTGGTACCTACCTCTCTACAGAGAATTGAAACAGAAATGTCGCGCTCTGGAGCGCAAATGGAAAAAATCTAAATCCCCCTCTGATAGACAGACCTGGAGAGCTAATATTAAATTTTACAATTCAACATTAAAAAAAGCCAGGAAAAACTTCTTCGGAGATAAGATTTCTAGATCCAACAACCAGACCAGTGCACTGTTCAACATCTGGCGCTCACTAACTACAAAAAAAAATGACCTATCTTTACTCCCACCATCTCTATCAGCCGATGCCCTTGCAAATTTCTTTAATGAAAAGGTTACCACCCTAAGATGCTCCTTCCCCCCCACAGTCTCCTATAATTCCTTGACCTCTATTGATCTCAACCCTACCTCACTTGTATCCACTCCCATTCCTGCCGACAGATCCTGGACCTCCTTCGAGCTTGTCTCCAAACCGCAAGTCTCCAAACTCTGCCTCAAACTAAAAACTTGTAACTGCTCTTTGGACCCTTTCCCCTCCTACTTTTTCGAGAATATCCCTACACAGGCCATCGCTTCCCTCACTGAACTTATTAACTCTGCCCTAACATCGGGCCTTTTCTCCCTCGACATGGGACACATTTCATTGTCCCCTCTACTGAAAAAGGCCGACCTTGATCCTTCCATTCCATCAAATTACCGTCCTATAGCAAATATCCCTCTCCTAACCAAGCTATTAGAATCCATCATATCCACCCAACTCTCTTCCTACCTAGAAAGATTCTCTATCCTCCTACCCCACAAATTCGGCTTCAGACCCAACTTCAGCACCGAATCCCTCTTGGCCTCACTAATCTCTAAGGTGCAACAACTCCATTCGCACAACAAATCTGCTGTTCTTCTTCAATTCGACCTCTCCGCAGCCTTCGATGTCGTTCACCACGACATCCTAATCTTCCAACTCTCCAAAATAGGCATAAGCTCCACTGTCCTAGATTGGTTCTCGAAATTCCTACGCTTCCGCTCCTACACCGTTAACACAAACGGTACCTCATCCCCCCCCTGGAAGCCGAAATGTGGAGTCCCGCAAGGCTCACCCCTCTCCCCTATCCTTTTCAACATCTACATGTCCTCTCTGAAACTCCTTCATCTATCCCCCCTAGAAACTCTCTACTCCTACGCTGACGACATCCTCATCCTCCTCGAGACCGACTCGAACCTCTCTAACCTCACTGAAAACATATCCTCATGAATTACGAACCTCCAATCCTGGGCCCAATCTGTACAAATGAAACTAAATGAGTCCAAAACAAAACTACTTTGGCTTGGCCCTATTTCAGACCATTTACCCTCCTCCATCCCACTACCTTCTGGCCCCACTCTCCAGCTTGAGTTTTCAAGCAAAGTCCTAGGCTTCATCTTAGACTCCTCTCTCTCCTTCAGTGATCACCTCAACTCCCTGGTAAAAAAATGCTTCTTTAGCCTCCATATGTTGAGGAAAGTAAGATCCTGCTTTCACCATTCTCATTTCGCCATCCTCGTTCAATCCACCATCCTCTCCAGACTAGAGGTCTGCACGGGAACGGGGATCGCGGGGATCCCGCGGGTCCCGCGGGGATCCCGCGGGTTCCCCCCCTGGCCCACGGGACTCCCACGGGGACGCCCCCTGGCCCACGGGACTCCCACGGGGATGCCCCCCTGACCCACGGGACTCCCACGGGGACGCCCCCTTGCCCACGGGACTCCCACGGGGATGAAAACAACCTACCTAAATTCTGGCGATGCAAGTCTGGCGTCGCGTCGGGAAATAGCCATGTTGAGCAGTGAGCTCAGCACGTACACAGATGAAAGCCTTGCTTGCTGATTGGTCCGGCGGCCCCGCCCCACCGTGCCGCCGGACCAATCAGCAAGCAAGGCTTTCATCTGTGTACGTGCTGAGCTCACTGCTCAGCATGGCTATTTCCCGACGCGGGCATTAGGCTGTTTTTTGTCATTTCGGGTGGGGGATGGCAGCGGCAGCAGCAGCCTGAAAAAGAAATCATCCTGGCCGGGTTCGGTGTCATGCTCCGGAGCTTCTACAGCCTTCCTATCTCCCTCTCCCTTCTACCTGCGGCTCTCTTCGGCAACTTAGCAGCAACGATCGACACAAGCTTCTGGCGTCGGGGCCTACCCTCTGCGAGTCCCGCTTGTTTCAACTTCCTTTTTCCACAAAGGTGGGACTCGTAGAGGGAAGGCCTCGATGTCGGCAGCTTGTCTTGATCACCGCTGCTGACGAGTTGCTTAAGAGAGCCGCGGAGCAGGGGGGTGTTGCCAGGTGCAGGTAGAAGGGAGAGGGCCAGATGCAGGACTCGTGGGTGAGGGAGGAGAAGAGAGAGGGGAGAGAAACAAAAGGAAATATTTCATACTGGGCTGGGCCGGAGTGGAGAGAGGGTGGAAAGATTCTGGCTACAGGGTGCATTAACAAAGGAAAAAGGGGGAAAGCTGAAAATGGAGATAGTGACACAAAGAAGAGAAAGGGTAAGCAGGACCTTCTGAATAAGGATAGAGATACAGAGGGGACATGAAGAGGAGGTGAAATAGAGACATAGAAGTAATGCTGAAAAAGTGTGTGTGGGGGGGGGGAGATAAAGACATTGAAAGGGCAAATGGTGAATATGGGGTAAAGACAAGGACAGAGACAAATGAAGATTCTGAAAAAGTGGTGAGATAGGGATATAGGTGAGATGGACACAAAGAAGGGTGATGCTGGAAAATAGGTGGAATGGTAATTCTGACAGACACAGAAGGGAAATGCTGGATCAAGGAGAGATGGGGCTCAGGCTGGATGGAATGAGGAGAAATGCCTTGTTGGCCCGGAACTTCCTCTCCTACGTCAGAATTGACGTCAGGGAGCGGAATGCTGGTCAGCGCGACGCTTCTGCAGGGAAAGCTTGGGACAGCGGTGGCTTGGGGACTATTCCCCGATGGCGGTGGCAGCAAACCGAGTGGCTTGGGGGAGGGCACGGAGAAAGAAAGAAAGGGGGCAGACAGAGAGACAGAAAGAAGGGGGAACAGGGAGACAGAAAGAAAAAGTTGGGGGAGAGAATGAGGTCTGGAGGAGAGGAAACATACAGGAGGCTGAAAGAAAGGAAGAAAGATTGGATGCACAGTCAGAAGAAGAAAGTGCAACCAGAGACTCATGAAATCACCAAACAGCAAAGGTAGGAAAAATGATTTTATTTTCAATTTAGTGATCAAAATGTGTCTGTTTTGAGAATTTATATCTGCTGTCTATATTTTGCACTATGGCTCCCTTTTACTAAACCGCAATATTGTTTTTTAGCGCAGGGAGCCTATGAGCATTGAGAGCAGCGCGAGGCATTCAGCGTAACTCCCTGTGCTAAAACCTACTATTGTGGTTTAGTAAAAAGGGAGGGGGTGTATTTGTCTATTTTTGTATTTTGTTACCGAGGTGACATTGCATAGAGTCATCTGCCTTGGGAAATGTATATGGCAGATATCTTTGTTTTGTGTTCAAAAGAAAAGGAAATGCATTTCTGGTTTTATTTCTACAGTGTTGAAGTACTTGTTGGCCCTTGCTGTGACTGGTGGGGATCCCCAAGCACCGCCAGCAGAGGACCTCCTCTAGAGATGGTCAGAACTCCCCTCCACCAAGCGCAGCAGTCGCTGGCAGCATCCATGAGCCACTGAGGTGCCAGCATCTGTGACTCAGGGACGCTACTGCTGCCTGCCAAGCTTGGCAAAAGGGACCCCAGGCCAACTGCAAAGGAAGTCCTCAGCTGACAGTTTGTGGGTTCTCATCAGCTGAGTATTTATATTTTATATTTACATTAGAGGTTCTGGTAGAAACCCATTTACAAAGTATGTATTCTTCCCAATTAATATTTCCAAATTAATAGTCTCTTTGCTTATTTGTAAATGGGTCTCTACCAGAGCCTTTAATTCAGTAGCATAATTAAATAAAATAACTATTTCTGAAGTTTATAGGGAAGGATGGTGACGGAGGGGATTCCTCGCGGGGACGGGTGGGGACGGAGGGGATTCCTCGCGGGGACGGGTGGGGACGGAGGGGATTCCTCGCGGGGACGGGTGGGGACGGAGGGATTCCTCACGGGGACGGGTGGGGACGGAGGGATTCCTCACGGGGACGGGTGGGGATGGGTGGGATTTTGGCGGGGACGGGTGGGGACGGGTGGGATTTCTGTCCCCGCGCAACTCTCTACTCCAGACTGGACTACTGCAACTCCATCTATATAAGCCTAACTAAGAAAAACCTCCACAGACTTCAGCTAATTCAGAACGCCGCGGCCAAGCTTATTTTCACAAAAGGCAAGTTTGATCACGTCTCCCCTCTCCTCTCCAAGCTTCACTGGCTCCCAGTATACTCCAGAGTCCTCTATAAATGTGCCTACTTAGCCTTCAAGATTCTACATGGCATCCTTCCCCCCGTTATCCCACTCCTTTGGAATTCCTCTAACCCACTCTCCTCTAGATCCTCCCAAAAACTGAAACTATCTTTCCCATCTACAAAAGGTATATCCCGTGTAGGAAAACTTGGAACATCCCTCCCCTTTAGAGCCACAGAACTCTGGAACAACCTCTCATCCCCGCTCAGAAATGTTAGCTCCTTCCAATCCTTCCGTAAACACCTGAAAACTTGGCTCTTTTCAAAAATCTAATCACCCCCCGTTCTCTAGTACCCTGTTCCCTCCCTATCTTCTCAGTCCCTCTCCTATATCCATCTTTGTAGTTCCTTTCCTCTCAACCTCTGTAAACCGTGCCGAGCTCTGCGCTTGCGGAGATGATGCGGTATACAAACCTAAGGTTTAGTTTAGTTTAGTTTAGTTTAAATTCTTTCAGAAGCAACATTGGCTCCAGTTTAGGCAAGAATATTATTCACGTTAGATTGTACCTGTTACAAGATACTGTTTGGCCTTATACCTGATTATACTATTGATCACTTTAAATTTACTAACAGAAAACATTTTTCTCAGCATTTTTGATTTATTTATTTTTTATTTTAATAATTTCTATTCTGCATATCCTACAATTCTATTTAGATTATTTACATTTCCTACTGTAAAAGCTTGCATATACAACAAATTTTTCCATAGAATTTTATCTTTTCAAGCTGGATCATGGGATAAAGCCTTTTCTGTCCTGGTAACAAACTCTAACTCCTATTTTTCCTTTAGAAAAATGCTAAAGAACTACTTATTTGACAAATTCTTCTGAATGTGATTATAAAACATTGTGCTTGTACAGTCTCTTGATTGTTATTTACCGCGTTGAACTGAGAGGTTACTGCGGTATATAAGTGAATTTATGTTATGTGGTCCATGTAGGGCATTGTACTATATGAGATATTCTTTGATGAGTAAATTGTTTCAAAGCCACACAAAAGTATAGATGACAAAGAACAGAGATGTGACCACAGATCCAAATGGCAAGGACTTTATTGACAGACCTGACATGGCTGTGTTTTCATACGTCAGAAGTCAAGCTGGATGGGAAAGCCATCAGTCTGAAAAGGTCACTTATTTTTAAGCCTTCAATCTTTTATGTTTGTGCTATGCATAGACCTTTTTAGACTGATGATTTTGCCATCTAGCATATGACCCCTGATGCAGGCATAATGAGAAACATGGCTGTGTCAAGTCAGCCAATAAAGTCTTTGCAATTTGGACCTGTGGTCATGTTTGCATTTGCCATCTCTGCCTTTGTCTTTGGAGGTATCCTTGGAGGTTCTTTCTTCTTTGTGTACTGAATAAATTGTTTCAACATCTTCAGATCTGTTAGCCAAGGGAAGATAGAGCAAGATAGAACAACCTGCTAAAGATTATGAAACTACAAAAGAAAAATTAAAAGAGGTCAAAAATAGTAATGGTGGTAGGTAGGAATAACAATTCCAAAATATTATATTAGTTATTTTGTACTGTTTGCAAATGAAGAAAAATTGCATATACTTTTATTTTCACAGTTCTGTTTTTGCTGGCTCTTTTTTTCTCATATCATCAACTGAGCACTTATCTAGGATTCTTTGAGCAAAGTTCATAGCAAATTCTGACCAGTTGATATTCAGCCCATGATAGTCAGTGGCTTATTTTTAGCCTATGGCTGTCGCTACAGGTCACAGCAGCGATTTTGAGGAGGCAACTGTGCTGGACAGGAACAAATGGACATCACTCCTGCCTGTTTTCCACTAACCCACCAGGGATCAGGCCAGTAGGCCTGCTGTTATCTTGGGTTGAGGGGGAGTTCTTGAAGCTCCAGGGATAGAAGGTAGAGAGGAGGATCCTGAGGGGATTTTATGATATATTATTATGGGGTGGAGGGAATTGGAAGGGATGATTCAGTATGTTTTATGGATGGTGGTGGTGGATTGGTAAACTACAGACTGGGATCTGGAAGTTATATGCTCCTATTTGGTAATTTAGCTGTGCAGGCACTAGCACTGAATATTGCTGGCCCTCACATTGGAGCAGCTCCTCCTTGACTCAGCTTGTTAAGTTCAAGTTCAATTTATTTGATATAACGCCAGTATAAAACCGAGGTTAACATCTAAATCAGGGATGCCCACACTTTTTGGGCTTGTGAGCTACTTTTAAAATGACCAAGTCAAAATGATCTACCAACAATAAAATTTTTTAAAAAACACAAAGCACACTGTACGCTGAGAAAATGTTAATTATCATTCCTATTCCGGGTTTTTTTCAAAGAGGTCAAGGCAGATGACTCTATGCACTGTCACCTCAGTAACAACCATAAAAAAATAGACAAATATACCCCCTCCCTTTTTACTAAACCACAATAGCAGTTTTTAGCACAGGGAGCTGCGCTGAATGCCCAGCACTGCTCTCGACGCTCATAGGCTCCCTGCGCTAAAAACCGCTATTGTGGTTTAGTAAAAGGGCCATAGTGTAAAATATAGACAGAAGATATAAATTCAGACACATTTTGATCACTAAATTTAAAATAAAATCATTTTTCCTACCTTGTTGTCTGGTGATTTCATGAGTCTCTGGTTGCACTTTTTTCTGACTGTGCATCCAATCTTTCTTCCCTTCTTTCAGCCTTTATGCTTCCTCTCCTCCAGATCTCATTCCCTCCCCCAACTTTTTCTTCCTCTCTTCCTCCCCGTTCTTTCTCCCTGCCTCCCTTTCTTTTTTTATGTTTCCCTTCTTTCCTTCTGTTTCCCTGCCAGCCCCCTTTCTTTCTTTCTCCCTGCCCTCCACCAAGCCACTGCTGCCACCATCGGGGAACAGGCCTCAAGGCTGCTGCCACCCCAAGCTCTCCCTGCTTCCCTGCATCAGGCCGACCAGCATTCCTCTCCCCAACGTCAATTCTGCCGTCGGAGAGGAATTTCCGGCCCAGCTAGGCAGCGATTGGCTGGCCAGAACTTCCTCTCCGACGGTAGAATTGACATCGGGGAGAGGAAGGCTGATTGGCTCTGTAGATCGCCAAGGCAAAGTGATAGACTATCATGGAGCCTGGGATGGGCTCTGCGATCGACTCACTTTGCCTTGGCGATCTACCGGTCGATCGTGATCGACCTATTGGGCACCCCTGATCTAAATGGTTTACAATAAAACTGAGGCAAGGGAATAAAAACACATGGAGGGGCATAATCAAAAGAAACGTCTAAATCCAATTTGGAGATAGGGCGCTAGTCGCCCAAAGTCAGCAGCGGCAAAATGTCTATTCTTGAAAAGTATGTTCAAAATATTTTTTTTTTTGAAAAGCATCTATCTATACGTCCAGGCATTTGATCGTCCAGACCGGCACTACATCTATCTTTATATTACATTCTTGTACAAATATTTGTCCAAGTCACAAACGCCCAGAACAAGACTTTTTGCATGCGGGAGGGACCAGCATTATGATGGACTGGCCACCCAGACATGGCAACAGAGCAGTGGGGCACCTTACAAGGCACTGCTGTGAACTTCACAAAAAGGGTACCACATAAATATCTCACTAGAACTCCCTTATAGGACACCCCCAAAACCCACTATATCCACCTGTCTACAACCCCAATAGCCCTTATGGCTTCAGGTGCCACTTATATGACTGTACAGTAGGGTTTGGGGGAGGGGGGTTGGTGGGTTCACATTTTCCACCATTAATGTAGTGGGTCCTCCTCTTTATGGTTCAGTAGCCCCCCTCCCACCCGACTACTTAAGCCACCTCTATGCAGCTCTACTAGGCTTTTCTATAGCAAGTGCTGATATTCCGGAGGCAGGTATGTACGTTTTTATTCTGAACTTTATGGGAATGTAATGGTGCCAGTGAACAATGGGGGGGGGGGGGGTCTTTACTTTGTCTCTGCAGTTATCTGGTCACTTTGGATACCTTTTGAGCAGTTATATGTGTCTTTACATCGTCTAAGTCACAAAATATAGGTTCCATCTAGGAAGTCTCATCAAACCTTTGATTATCCTTGCTCTAGGCGCACAGCAGGATTCAGAGGCATAAAAAGTCCCTAAAAACATCTAAAAAACATTAAGATTATCGGCACTGGGATGACCTGTCTTTTAGATTGTCCAAGTGCCGACTTGGGTGGGTTTTTAGACATATATCAGTTTTGATGATGAACCCTTATTAACTAAAAAAAACTATTAATAAAATAAAGTAAAATTACAAACCGAACCGGGAACATATGGAAAAAAAACAAAAAGGGTAAAGTTACAATATTTTAATGTGAAAAAGGGTAAAGTAAAAACAAAAAGGGAATAGGATAAAAATGATCATTTCAATAACGTCTGTGATCAATCTAATGTGCTATGGGGCTCATAATCAAAACGGAAATACGTCTAAAATCCTGTCTAAATCGGCACTTGGATGATCAAAAAGACAGGTCGTCCAAGTGCCGATAATTGAAACGGGTTTTATATGTATTTAAAAACAGCTTAGATCTTTTCAGTGCCGCTTTACGCCCAGAGCTGAAAGGGATGTTTAAGGAGGAGTGGTGAGGGCGGGATTTGGGAGGGACATAGGGCGACCTAGATTTAGTCGTACTACAAGTATAACCGAAAGTTTAATGAGACTGCCTAGATGGAACTTGTACGTAGTGACTTAGGCGATCTAAAAACAGGTCTAAGTGCCCCGAAGGTATCCAAAGTGACCAGATAATCACTGCATAAACAAAGTACATGCAGTTAATACATGCATTTTTATGGTATTGTGTGTGTGGGGGGGGGGGGCAGTGATCACTGATCCGACACACTCCCCACACACACTTCCCCAGTGATCACTGACACCCCCCCCACACAATACCATAAAAATCGGAATAAAAACGTACATACCTGCCTCCAGAACATCAGCACCTGGCATAGGAAAGCCTAGTAGAGCTGCACAGAGGTGGCTTAAGTAGTCTGGGGGGGGGGGGGCAGTGAACCATAAAGAGGAGGACCCAGGCCCATAAGCCACTCTATCCACTGCATTCATGCTGAAACATGTGCACCCCCCAAAACCTCCCAAAAACATAAGGGCTATTGGGGTAATAGACATGTGGGACTAGTAGGTTTTGGGGGTGTTTTCAGGGGCTCACCATGACCTATAAGGGAGTTGTGGTGAGATCTTTATATGACACCATTGTTGTGAAGTTTGCAGCAGTGCCCTGTAAGGTACCCCACTACTCTGTTGCCATGTCTGTGTGTCCAGTCCATTACTTTGCTGACCCCACTCATGTCTAATAGGTCTTGTTTTTGACTTGGACAAATTATTGGATGAGAATGGGGTATAAAGATAGACGACTTAGTGGTTTGGACGATCAAATGGCTGAATGGAGAAGTAGACGATTCTCGACAAAATAAATATTTTTGACATATTTTTTGAGAATGGACTTTTGACATGTCCGACTCTGTGCGACTAGTGACTTAGGCACAAAATGGACATAGACGTATTTTTTTATTATGGCCTCCATGTGTAGGCTTTCAAATGAGCTTTAAATGTCGTAAAAGAAGTATGTGTATGAAGTAATAAAGGAAGGGAGTCCCAGAAAGTGGGAGTCGTGACTAAAAAGGCAGAATTTCTATGAATATGCAAAAAAACTGTCTAAATGAAGGAACAGTCAATAAGGATGAAGATTGTAAAGCTCTCTGAGAGGAATATTGAACTAAATAACTAAATAATAAAGAGGGAAGACTGCTGGAAAGAATTTGAAAAGTTAGAATATTCTTGAATGCCCAAATCCCCTCCCTTAGCTTATTTCAAAATGGCCAGTCAGAGCCAATATTTAGTGATACTGCCAAGTTAGATGTATCTGAATATTGATGCTTGACTCTTACAGCAGGATTTAAGTGAGCAGGAAACTCTCCTGCCCACTTCAATTACTTAAAAAAAAAAAATCAACTGGTCTGTTTCTTATATTACTGCTTTTCAAATTTAATGACAAATGAAGGTTAAATGCATCTGCTTAATATTGATTCTATTACAAATGCAAAGTTGCAGGCTGGAAACAGTAATATGCACAATATATAATAATGTATATGAAGTATATAATAAAATTGTGCATCCATTAGTTTATATGTTAATGGAGAATATCTGAGCAAGCAATTTTCTGAGATTTACAAAATGCTGATTTTGTAACAACCATTAGATGTCTCTGCAGTGATAACTAAAGGACAAGAAGGCTTTGTGGCTTCTTCTGGGAACTGTATGCATTAAACTACTGCCATAAAAGACATAAGACAGGAAAAAGGGCCTTTGTCAAATAAGGGGGCATTTAACAAATATCAGAAGTCTATAACTGAAATAGTTTCAGTGAAGGCCATTCAATCGCTCTAACTTCTGTGGTTAGCATGGTTACTGTAAGTCCCTTTAAATACATGGAAGTAAATTTCAACACACAAACAATATATATAAGGTGATAACTTTATATTTTCTAGCAATGTAAGTTTTTACTCTTGTCTGTTCATGCTGTATGGACTTGAGGAAATAAATGATAACCCTCAAAAGCAAGGCAACAATTATATTGTATACCCAATGAAAATGTAGCTCTTGCTTACCAGTACTGGTTTAGGTATGGATTGATGATCTTACAAATTACCTAAAATTGTTGTGGTCTATGGCTGGAAACCCCTGATCTGAACACCAGATTTGAACAGTAGCATATAATTCACTAGCTTCATTTTCATTATTCAAAATAATGAGAAGGAACGAGAATCTAAATGTATTTAGTAGCCAAAAGACTAGGCAGATGCTACATAGTAACATAATAAGACCACCAGAGCAGCGAAACTGGACCGACATCTCACCAATCTGCTGACTTCGACCACAGACTACAAAACCTTCAAAAAAGAAACAAAAACCATACTCTTCAAAAAATACATAAAACCAATATAACACTACCAAACAGGCTTTGAACTCCTCCTGCAATTATCAACTACTCCTTAACAAATTGGAAAATGCTCAAACTATTCCTTAAGTACTTCTTAATATCTTGATCAAAAGGTTCTTCTTATTATCATAAGAACTCTAATGTAATCCGCCTTGAACCGCAAGGTAAAGGCGGAATAGAAATCACTAATGTCATGTAATGTAATAATAAATGACGGCAGATAAAGACCTGAATGGTCCATCCAGTCTGCTCTTTAGTGATACTCATTTCAAAAAACATGATTTGATTAACTTGTCTATTCTTTGATACTTCTGGGCCGTAGACTGTAAAGTTTGGTATTGTCCTAGGTTCCAAATGCTGAAGTTGCCGTCCAAGCTCACATCAGCTTATCCAACCATCCCGTTGTTTGCAGGATATCTACCGTAAAGTCTGGCCAGCAACATACTCATGTTCCATATTAGTGGAGTTCACATTGACGTCCACCCCAGCCCATCCTACCATATTTGGGACACAGACCGTGCAGGTCTGTCCAATACTGGCCTTAGTTATTTAATTTACATCCTTCATTTTCTAATTAGAGATCCTCTATTCTAATCCCATGCTTTTTTGAATTCCATCAGCGTTTTCCTCTCCACCACTTCTCTCGGGAGGGAATTCCAGGCATCTACCACCCTCTCCGTGAAGATTTTCCTAACATTACTCCTAAGTCTTCCTCCCCGTAACCTCAAATTATGCCCTTTAGTTGTACCATTTTTTCTTCTCTGGAAAAGATTTGGTTCTATATTAATGCCTTTCAAGAATTTAAATGTCTGTATCATATCTCCCCTGTCCCTCCTCTCCTCCAGAGTCTTCCAGTCTCTTCTCATACTTCTTTTGGTTCAAACCTCATCAGTTTTGATGCCTTCCTCTGGATATTTTATTTTCTTATTCTAATATTCCTTCCCAAAATGAAAACTGGAACGTACGCAGGTGAGGTTGGACTCATTTAGAGCACTGGTCTTTGACCTGGGGGTCGCCACGTGAGCGGACTGCTGGCATGATGGACCACTGGTCTGACCAGCAGCGGCAATTCTTTTGAAAAAAGCCCCTCTTGTCACCTCACTTCTTAACAGGTCTCCTTAGACCTCTTTTCTTAGCTGTATACAAACATACAACTTTAACAGATAAAATAAAGTTCATCAGGTCCAAAAACACCCAAACACATGATGCACCGGGGTGGGGCCTAAGGCCTTCAGTGCGCTTGAGGAGGCGGAGGAGCAGGAGGTACCCCTCCTGTTCCCAATGTAAAGGTACGGGAGGGGGAGGCTGATGGCAGAAGGGAGTGGGCATCCCTCCTGACATTTTTGTTGGGGGGTCGGGGGAGGTATTTGATGGCAGGAGGGATTGGGCATCCCTCCTGCTATTTTTTTTTTCAGGGAGCTGGGCCGATGGCAGGAGGGAGTGGGTATCCCTCCTGCTTTTTTCTTTTGGGGGTGGGGGTGCGTGGGGGCCTGGTTTGCATTTGTCAGAGTTTGCATTTGTCTCAGGGGGGGACCATTGGCAGTAGTGGTTTTTTTTTTCATTTTTTTTAATGGCCAGATATTTTGCTTGTGTAATACATGCAAAATATCTGCCATTAAAAAAAAAAAAATGAACCCCCCTCCCAGCAGCAGACGGGATAGTAAAACCTGATTCAAAATAGCCAAGCAAATGTTAGTGAATCAATCGTTTGGCTATTTTGCATGAGGTTTTACTAATTTGCATGGGTGGATCGGAAAAGAGAGGAGATTCATCGGACAGCAGTTTAGTGAATTGGTTGGGGGATCATGAACGATCACAAAACAAAATGGTTTTGCGACCATCGTTACAGGATCGGTAAGTTTAGTGAATCTAGGCCTTAGAGAGAAAATCTGTATGGAAGAGAATCTCATAGAGGAGGAACAGATCTTGCAAAGTTCAGCAGAAAGGAAATGGTTCACCCTGTGCTCAGTAAGCCACTAACACAAAAGAACTTAACTGACAAATAGTGAAAAGGATTACAGAGGTAGATGAAGGAGCTATGTGGTGAAATTCTGTGCAGATATAGAGCTTACTTAATGCTGTATAACTTTAGGAAGGAAAGATTTCTAAAGGAAGTATTGTTTTGCACAAGCTAACAGTACAATTAGTTGGAACCCCTCATTTTAGTCTCTGTGTACTTGTGGTGGAGCATGGAATCTACTTTGGACTTTGAAGGGAAATCCATCCCCCACCCAAGAAAGAACCTACTTGCTTGGAGAAAAGTACGTATATGCTGAATAAATAGGATGGGGCGGGAGGGCGGGGGGGGGGGGGGGGGAGAGAGGAGAAAATAAATATTCTGAGGGTTCTCAGGGGTGACAGCTGCAGATAGACTGCCCTGAGCGAAAGCACACTAATAATGGAGTCATATTTCTATCTTTGCAAAAAAAAGTGGGTTTATTCGGTGAGACAGTATCATATAAGTCTGCCTGAGCACTCTTCAAACTTATCCAGGTTCATACTGTAACCAGTTTCCATGAATCTTGTTAGAGATAACCATAGAATAATAGACCTTTAATCAAACTCCAACTTCCAATTAGTGTTAACAAAGTCTCAAATGTCTCATAAATATGCACAGAAAATAGTGTTTCTTTCAATAAATCTTAAATATAAATGATCTGCCAAAAACATTTTAGAAAACTTATCTTTAGTAGAATCTTCAAAGAAGCCTTTCTAATCAGTGGAAACAACTCTACACAACACATGAGATCCATACCCAGACACCTAGCTGTTTTGGCACCACAGTCTTATCTCTAACTGGCCTATCATCTCCCGTTCTGATGAGTTCCTGCTGTATGACATTTTACAAACTCTTATTTCTGTGGAAATCAGTTCCTGTTAATCTAGAGCCTAGCATGTAGGTTAATAATATAATATATTAAAGCAATAAAAAGCGATAAATAAACAGAATCCTCAGGTCTTTACAAGATTTGGGGATTAATGTACTGGTATCCAGGCTAGGGTAGCCCTATCACATAAATCACGTACTCTAAGGATTTCCTCATGATAAACACCCAAGAAGAGGCATAAAATTTTAAAATATGTAGAGCTAAATCCATCTGGCCAGTATTTACTTTTACGTCTTGATTAGTTAATGGATGTTTAAGTTCTTCTAATTGCTCCTATGTTAAGGATGGGATTGGAAGACTTAAAAAAAACTTATTAAAAAGATCTTCACTAAACTCTTCAGCCGAATATAACTTCTCATAGAAACTTCTCAGAGCTCGTTTAGTCAGGCCTTCATCACTTCATTCGATGTTTCTTTTTCCTGTTGAAGTAGTCCTCATGTTCTCTTCATTTTCTTTGTTTTTTTTCTCACCCCATCCTGCTGTCCTTCCCTTATTTGCCTTCTTTCCTATCTAATATTATATTTCCGCCCCTCCTCTCCTCTTGGTATAGTAAGTCCTGTGTGTCTTTTGTACGTCTGATATCTGGTTCCCTTTGAATGCTGTAAATTTTTATCAATGTTCATCACTTTGAAGTGTGATTAAGCGATTTATCAAATTTTAAATAAAACTTGAACCTATGAAAAATCTCGCAAATATTTTCATGTCTATCTCATCTTGCCCATGAAGTTGAGATATAAATGTTGCCTCTTCCCAATGTTTTCTTACTCCTTAATATGAGTGTGGGAATTTTAAAGATCCTGAATGTTTCAGGGACCTGAAAAAGTCAAAGTAGAGTGGCTGATGCATAAGTATGAATGTATTCTCTCCGTTTTACTAAGTCAACTGTGGCCCAGAATGCTAAATGTTCCAACGCTGCTCTGATGCTCATAGAATATGAGCGTCGGAGCAATGTTGAAGCAGGCTGTGGTAGTAACCTTTACAGAAGGCCAAAATCTAAAATATTAATAAGGAAAATCTATTCTACCGCATCTGTCTAAGAAGGTCTTCCAGCATCTCACATGTAAGAAAACAGATATGATACAATAATAAATATGTGGTTAGGACCTGAGAAAGAAATATACTCTGATAGATATAGCTTAAGAAAAGGAGTTCAACTTTGTAGGCAAATAATTAGACTATTTTTCTAAGTTTATCTCTTTTAGGCTAGACCAGGAGTGTCAAAGTCCCTCCTCGAGGGCCGCAATCCAGTCGGGTTTTCAGGATTTCCCCAATGAATATGCACGAGATCTATTTGCATGCACTGCTTTCATTGTATGCTAATGGATTTCATGCATATTCATTGGGGAAATCCTGAAAACCCGACTGGATTGCGGCCCTCGAGGAGGGACTTTGACACTCCTGGGCTAGACAAACACTGTTAAGATCATGATACGATGAGGATGGACATATCAAAATGTAAGCGTTCATAATGGTCTTGTAATAAATATAGCCAAAGAAGAACAGAACCTTGTTCCATTCCCAGCATAGAGTGTTACCACAGCTGGCCCCATTAAGCCGACAACCTTTCAGCTTGATGTCTTGTAGCTGAGTTTTCATCTTTGCAAATGCAGCCAAAAATAACAAGCAAACTATTTCATGCAGGCTATAAATTAACAGACAAATTCATTTTACTATCGGTGTCTTTTATCTTTGTTTGCAGCTTATAACCATCCTGGCAAACATATAAACACAGTTACACTTGTCTTATATAGTATTCTGAGCTAGTTAAAAAAAAAAAAGACCCTCATCTACTTGTAATAGACTCTCACTGAAAAATGGACATGTATTAAACTAAGAACATCTGGAGCTTGATTCACCAAAAATCATTTTGACGCCCAGAGTTTGAATAGCAGCTGTCAGAAAAATAGCAAATCAGGTCAGGTTTGTCATGGTGGAAACAATACTTGGCATGACACAAGAAAGAGGATTGTACAGAACATTTGTTCTGAGATGCTTGTGCAATGGTGTCACAACTAAATTTCATAACTGAGGCTTGTACCAAGAGGAATTTTTTTTCTTAAACTTCTAACATTTGAGGCATACATCTATCTTAGTATTAAGGCAACGTGAATGAACCCCACTGAATTAAAGTTAGCTGAGAGACAGTTGTAATGTAGATCGATTTGAGGCCTGGTTTTCTGAGGCTTTTCTCTCATGCTTTGCTTGTGGGAAAAAAAGCTGCTTGGTAAATAATTTGCACACACAGGTGAAGAAGGCTTTACAAATAAAACATCCCAGTGTCTATTTTCTCCCAGCTTTTCTACAGTTGTAACTTGCCATTCTTACAATTCTTGGGTAAACCATCTGCCTGCTATCCTTGGGGTAATTGTTTGGTTTATCTTAATAACTGTACTAAAGGTTCCATGTAGTGGATTATGGGTATACAGTACTCCCCTGAAATTCATGGGGTTTATGTTCCTGACCACGAATTTTGAAAAACCGTGAATATTGAATGCGTTACAAAAATGCCTAAATAAGACCTACAGAAACCCACAAAGCTGCAGAGGATCAAGCAACAGAACTAGAAAGAACACGATGCATGCAAGCCATTCCAGAACCTCCCTCCATAGCAACATTCCAAGCATCCCATCACCCCTATTCCAGCAACCAGAAAAGCAGAAGGTGCATCCGAGCCCTGACTCACAGCTCCTGGATCCCGCAGGCACCGGTCTCAGCACGGCTCTGGATTAGACTTCCGGGTACACAGCGAACACGTGGCTAACCCTAGCGGATTCTGCCTGTCCTGTTTCCTATTGGACACGGGTGCTGGAAGTTATGTGAGTGGGAGGGGGTAGAGGCTCAGTTTTGGGTTCACACGTATCAGGTGAGAAAGCTGTGTTTCAGACACTGGATCAGTCGCAGGGGTGAGGAACAAATAAGAATTACTGTACTGTATATTGTTCTAAATAGAAAAAAAGTCATAAAAAAATTGCGGCAGGAAAAACCGCGAATGACTGGGGCCACGAACTCTGAACTGCGACTTTTGCGGGGGAGTACTGTATTTGTAAAAGGGGAGGAGGACAATTTTCAAAGCCAGGTAAAATAGTTTTCAGGTTTCAAATTTATTTGAAGTACTGCTCACCATAGGGTTACCATATTTATGAAGATAATAAAGAGGACACATGACACCATCACACCCCACCCTGTATCCACCATGCCCTGCCCCTGCCTCCTACTAGTCCCAGTTCCACCCCTGTCCCATCACCCCACCTTTCACCCATTTCTTTAATCCCCCTTCCCATCCTCTGTACCCTTTTAGCTCTCATCTATCCTTTACTGTATCTCATCACCCTTTCAGTCCCAGCTCCATCTCTATCTATCTTTCCTACCCTTGTCTCCAAGGTCATTCTTCTATCCATGACCCTTTACCCCACCGCTACCCAGCTTCTCTTTGTTCTTTAACCTTTTTCCTGTACCCCACCCTAGGATCAATATCTCTCTTTTCTCTCTCCTGCCTCTCCTCATTATACTGCAATTCTCCCCCTCCCCATTCCAACATCTGCTGTACTCTCCCTCTTCACCGAACTGCACCCCAACACCAGTCTGCATGAATTCAAACCCCACTTCCCAGTGGGATCCATAGACCTCTCTCTCCAGCTCCCCCCCCCCACACACATATACCTCCTCTTTAGCCACTGCATTAAATCTTCAGGCAGGCCGGCAGTGGCAATGAGGAAAGCCTGCTGCTGCCACCCTGCCCTGGAAACCACCTCTTTGCAAGCTCTGCCTACGGGGGAACAGGAAGTCACTGCAGAGAGATGGCTTTCGTGGAAGGCCAATGGCAGCAGGCTTCCTCTGTTACTGCTGCCAGCCTGCCTGAAGATTCAATATAGCAGCTGTGGAGGAGGTAGGTGGGGGAGTCAGGATAGCCAACAAAACCTAGACAGACTCCCCTTTTCAAAAAAAAAAAAAAATCCTAATCACCAGGACATTCAAGTGCTGACTTTCAAAACCAACTTTCTAGATGTCTTGATAGACTTTTTGTCCGCTGTGCATCTAAAATTCATGGGGATATGTTGGAGGTGTGTTATGGACAGGCTTTAGGAAGGTTTAACACTTGGATGTCTTGTGGTGATAATATGACTAATTTCCAAGACGTTCTGGATGGAACTTAAATGACTGGAGCTAGACCTGTTTTAAAGGCATCTAAGGGCCAAAAAGAACATAAGAACATAAGCAGTGCCTCCGCCGGGTCAGACCATAGGTCCATCCTGCCCAGCAGTCCACTCCCGCGGCGGCCCAGGTCATGACCTGTCTAAATCACCAGAAGGGGCCCCCATGCCACCTCGGTTTCCTAATTGAGTCCTATCTTCCCATCAACGTCCTAGCCCTCCGGTCTTGCACCTGCACGACCTGGTTGGGCTTCTACATTTATTTTCTGGTTAGCTTTCTCAGTATCCCATGATCCCTTTATCCCTCAGGAATCCATCCAGTCTCTGTTTGAATCCCTGTACCATACTCTGCCTGATCACTTCCTCCGGTAGCGCATTCCAAGTGTCCACGACCCTCTGGGTGAAAAAAAACTTCCTTGCATTCGTTTTGAACCTATCTCCCTTCAGTTTCTCCGAGTGCCCCCTCGTACCAGTTGTCCCCTTCAGCCTGAAGAATCTGTCCCTATCCACCCTCTCTATGCCCCTCATGATCTTGAAGGTCTCTATCATATCACCCCTGAGCCTCCTTTTTTCCAGAGAGAAGAGCCCCAGCCTATCCAACCTCTCAGCATATGGGTAGTGTTCCAGCCCTCTTACCAGTTTCGTTGCTCTCCTTTGGACTCTCTCAAGTACCTCCATGTCTTTCTTGAGGTACGGCGACCAATATTGAACGCAGTATTCCAGATGCGGACGCACCATCGCTCGATACAGTGGCATGATGACTTCCCGCGTCCTGGTAGTTATGCCCCTCTTTATGATGCCCAGCATCCTGTTGGCTTTTTTTGAGGCCGCTGCGCACTGTGCAGATGGCTTCAGTGATGCATCCACCAGCACACCCAAGTCTCTCTCAAGATTGCTTTCTCCCAACAATGCCCCCCCCAATTTGTAGTTGAACAACGGGTTCTTTTTCCCTATATGCATGACCTTGCATTTTTCCACGTTAAAGCGCATTTGCCATTTGTTTGCCCAGTCTTCCAGCTTGTCTAGGTCCCTTTGCAGGTCCTCACACTCCTCCCTGGAGCTAACTCTGCCGCACAGTTTCGTATCGTCTGCAAATTTTATAACCTCGCACTTTGCCTCCTTTTCCAGGTCATTGATAAATATGTTGAAGAGTAACGGCCCCAGCACCGATCCCTGTGGCACACTGCTCGTGACTCCCCGCCAGTCAGAATATTGGCCCTTTACTCCGACCCTCTGCAGTCTACCCGACAACCAGTGCTCGATCCATCTGTGCACATCCCCTCCCACCCCGTGATTCCACAGTTTCCTAAGCAGCCTTTCATGTGGTACCTTGTCGAAAGCCTTTTGAAAATCGAGGTAAATGATGTCGATGGGTTCCCCATTGTCCACCCGACTGCTTATTCCCTCAAAGAAGTACAGAAGGTTCGTTAAGCACGACCTTCCCTTACAGAATCCGTGCTGGCTTGTTCTCAGTAGGCCATTTCTCTCAAAGTGCTCGCAAATGCCATCCTTTATCATAGCTTCCACCATCTTCCCTATAATTGAAGTCAGGCTCACCGGCCTGTAATTCCCGGGGTCACCCCTCGATCCCTTCTTGAAGATAGGTGTGACATTCGCCAATTTCCAGTCCTCTGGTACCTCTCCAGTTTTCAAAGATAGGTTACAAACATGCTGGATTGTGCCCGCTATTTCTTGTCTTAGTTCCTTCAGAACCCTTGGGTGGATCCCGTCCGGACCCGGTGATTTGCCGCATTTTAACCTGTCTATCTCTTTGAGGACATCCTCCTTACTGACCTCTATATGCTCCAATTTTTCAGCCTGTTCCCCACTCATGAGCTCCTCTGAGTCCGGTATATTAGATGTGTCTTCTCTCGTGAAAACCGACGAGAAGAACGTGTTCAACCTCTCAGCTACCTCTTTATCCTCCTTAATCACTCCCTTCCTTTCTCCATCGTCCAGCGGCCCCACCTCCTCTCTCGCTGGTCATTTCCCCTTTACGTAACTGAAGAATGCCTTGAAGTTTTTTGCCTCCCTGGCCAGCCCCTCTTCGTATTTCCCTTTTGCTTTTCTAACCTCTCGGTGGCATTCTTTTTGGCATTTCCTGTGCGCCTGGTGATTTTCCTCAGTTGGATCCTTTTTCCATCTCCGGAAGGATGCTTTTTTGTCATTTATTGCCTTCTTTACTTCTGCTGAGATCCAAATCGGGTCCTTTGATCGTTTGTTCTTGCAGCCTTTCCTGAAACTGGGGACGTACGTTTTTTGTGCTTCCTGCAGGGTGTCCCTGAATAGGGTCCAGGCGCTTTCCACAGTCTCCATCCTAAAGATGTTTCTGAGCTTCCTCCCCACCATTTCCCTCATAGCAACATAGTTCCCTTTCTTGAAGTTGAGCGCAGTTGTTGCGGTTCTCCTTACTATGGGTGTCCCCCTTTCTAATGTGAATCTGATCGCATTGTGGTCACTGTTGCCTAGTGGTCCTCCCACTTCTACCCCTCTTGCAGGCCCTCCTAATCCGTTCAGGATGAGGTCAAGGGTAGCACTCCCCCGCGTTGGTTCCCTGACCAGTTGCTCCATGAAGCAGTCCCTCACAGCTTCTACAAATCCTGTTTCCCTAGTGCAGTTGGAGTGACCCGTACTCCAGTCTATCCCTGGGTAGTTGAAGTCCCCCATCACTGTTACACTTCCAGTCCTGCACTCCTGTCTCAGTTCAGCTTCCAGGTCGTGTCCGAGTCCTTCCGGCGTGCCAGGTGGGCGATAGTACAGCCCCAGTTTTATGCCTGCACCCTTGTTTCCCGGCAATTTGACCCATTGCGATTCCAGCCCCTCTGCCTTCGTTGCTATATCCATCCCGACCGAGTAATAGAGTCCTTTATATATAGTGCTATGCCTCCCCCCTTCTTGTGGGTCCTGTCTCTCCTGTAGAGCTTGTACCCCGGCAGCGCCACATCCCATTGATTCTCCTCTGTCCACCATGTTTCTGTAATTCCAATTATATCCAGGTCTTCCCCCTTGGCCACGACCTCTAGTTCACTCATCTTGGCCATGAGGCTTCTTGCATTTGCGTATAAGCACCGCAGGTCCCGTCGTTTTTCCTCCACCTCTGCATTTACCTCTGCATTCACCTCTGCATTCACTCAAACTGACCATATGACCACTGAAGGGATTACATAATGACCCCCCCACTCCCCACAGTGGTCACTATCCCCCTCCCAACCCACAAAGATCCGAATGAAACAGTACATACCTGTCTCTAGAACAGCAGAGCAAGCCTTCAAGTTCCGTTAATATCATAAGGTACTATGTAGCTAGTTAACACTCAAATAGCTGAATCCCTCCAAACCTCCAGCATTTCATCAAATCTAGAGGTTAGAATATCTCTGCTTCCCCTGACAGACAAGTGAGGTCTTCAGTGACTGATAGTGAATTGGAATGGGATACGGAGCTTTCAATTGCCTACTGATATTTCCTCAGAGGAGGTCCCTCTTCCTCATGTGGTTGCATTCTACTGTTTGTTGGGTGGTTGACCACACCCTTTTGAGGGAAATATATTTCTGGTGGATATTTGGAGAATTATGTAATACATAGTGGCTTTGTTTCAGGGTTTTTTTTTTTTTTTTAAATCTTTATTCATTTTCAAAAGCCAACATTAAGGGCTCCTTTTACTAAGCTGCGCTAGTGTTTTTAGCGTGTGCTTAGTGCGCGCTGCATTGGTGCACGCGCTAGACGCTAACACCAGCATTGAGCTGGCATTAGTTCTTGGCGCGTAGCACGGGGTTAGCATGCGCGGCAATGCTGTGTGCGCTAAAAATGCTAGCATACCTTAGTAAAAGGAGCCCTAAGTGCAACAGATTAACAAACAAATATTACAATAATCAGCACTCAATACAATGAAATGATATAATAAATATATAACACCCCCCCTCCCGCACTCTCCCACCCATCCTTCCTGGATGTGCATAACAGAAATAAAAGGAAAATACATATGTTCATTTCATACAAAATTTTGTTAATGGATCACAAATTGCTTTGAATTTATTATAGTGTCCCAATTTTAATGAATTCATATGTTCAAATTTATAAATTTGGCATAAAGTTTCCCACCAAAAACTATAATTTATATTATCCCAATTTTTCCAGTTTTTCATGATCAGCTGCATAGCAACTCCTGTCATGACGAGAAGCAGCCTATTCTGATTTGCATTGATTGGACTTTTGGGCATTAACAATGTTCCCAACAACACATCATACGTCAATGATAATGGAACTTCCAGGATCATAGTAATTTGACCCCCTATAGATCTCCAAAATTTAAGTATCAAAGTGCAATAGAGCAATAGATGATCCAGTGTCCCTATATCGAGATGACAATGCCAGCATCTATTTGACTTTGAACTATCTAACTTTTGCAACCAAACAGGGGTTTTGGCTTTCAGCTGGCTATCTTCTTATAGACACGGTGGCTAAATTGAAGGACCAAAGTGAAAAGTTTAGTCAAGTGGAAGATCAAATTTCCAAAACTGAATCCCAGATTGAAACACTTCAGGCTATGAGTGTAGCCAGTCTTAAGGATAGAAGGGATTACCCATTTCCATCTTAGAAGAGATGAGCAGGGTTTTATAGTAATCATATTTCATGTGTAAAAGTGGAGTAGGTTAAAGGCCACTTCTCATTCCCAAATTAGCAGTGCTGTATGGTAACTAAGTAAATATAACTAGTTATTGTACTTAAGTAAAAGTTTTGTTGTTTTTACTTGTAAAGAACTACAGGATAACATTTATGTATTTTATTGAAGTAATAATTTCACCAATTTTCCCTGAACCCCATCCATGGACCCCAGGTTAAGAACCCCTGCTCTAGAGGCAGAGAGATTGACAGCATAAGGAAAAGGAAATAGGAAAATAGACAGGAAACATTGCTTCTGTCTCAACGGCAGGGAAAAGTGAGTTATCTGCAGTGTGAATATACGTGTATATATAGAAATATTTCTGAAAAAAAATTCTGTGTCGGTTGTGATTTAGTTTGTCAAAATATACTAACCTCCTGAACCTAAGTGTACTGCTTTAAAGTACTATTTTCTTTGGCCTCCATCATTTGGTCTTTCTGTTGACCGTTAACTAAACTTTCTTACTAGCATACATGTTAGCACAAGTTAGCACATGTTAGTCCAAGGCAGATGTTAAATTCTGAGATAGTTATCAAGTGTTTAATACATAGTGCAAATGGGACACATGACAAGCTCTTCATTATGCACATGACAAATTTTTTTTGTTTGCATATAAACTTTTCATTTATATTTACATCAGGACCAACATTAGAGGTGGACAGCCAGTGCAATTGCCCTGAGCCCCATGTCACAGTGGGCCCAAAGTTTACCTGAAGTTGAAGGAGGCAGGCTTTGGGGGGGGGGGGGGTCTCCTCGTCAGTTTCCAAACTGGACCTCATCACATCTAACATTGGCCCTTATAAAGCAGAAAAAAATGATAAGGTGGTATATAAAATTTTTAATAAACTTGAAAACTAATACTCTCATGCTAACAATCTCAGGGTAAGGCCATCCTGCATACCATGCTATTTTTAGCATGCAGAAGAGGATCTGAATGCACGTGCTAGACCCCCATGCCTAAAACTAATGTGTGGGAAACTAATCGAACAGCGCAAGGCAAAATTGCAGAGGGAATGCAGGATACTGTGATCTTAGCCATAAATAGTACCCGTGGATGATCCGGATGCATAGAGAACACTGTATTTTAGCTGAACCCTTCCCATGTATGGAAACCTGGCCAGTGTTGAATGGAAGATGAATTCAAATCTAAAAATATCAGTGCAGCTAGGACAAAACCAATTGTAAATGGTTCTCGGACACATGACAGAGTTAATTTGTTCTTAACAATTTTGCTATAGGAACATATCTGGAGGCAGAGCTGAGGAACAGCTTACTGATATCTAGTTTTAAAGAAAGGCAGTAACAAGGTTTAAAATGTTTCCTGGCACTCAGCCCCTGAGTAATATATGAACTACTCCAAATACATAGCTGTGTTATGCATATAGTAGTTAACTTGCTACTTACATGGTTTCAATATTGACATGGGGCTTGGCCTTTTGCTTCAATTTTATTCTATCCAGATGTTTCATTTACCCAAATATACTATCTTTCCCTGCTCTTGATAGTTGGGAAGTGGACCACAATTAAGAAGACTATGCGATCCAGATATAAAGCAAATCAAAATGTTTCTTCTGTGCTGTCGCCTAACATACTATGTTATGAGAAGTGGCAGTATTTACGTGGCAAAGGGAAAAGTCTGAATATTACCAGTGGTTTGTAGACAGCTAAAGTGTTTTGGAACATTGAGGCGGTTTATACTTTTGCTATCTGAGTATGACAGTGGATGCAAATTGAAAGGGATGTCAGAGGAACAGACAAGCAAGGAAAAGCACTTCTGCGGTTTTGTAAAAGGGGGAGGGGGTGGTTAATGAATTCCGGGAGATTTGGGTCCCTGTGGGAAAGAATCTGCATGGGAGGTTCAACAACTTGAAGGGTTGTTTGTCTACTAACACGGGCGACAGAAACAATAAGGGCTCCTTTGACTAAGCCGCGTTAGGGCTTTAACGTGCGGAATAGCGGAATTGCCGCGCATGCTAGACCTTAATCCAAGTTTCCAAGTTTATTATATAATTTGATTAATCGCCTATTCCAAGTTCTAGGCGATGTACAATTTCTTAAATAATCAAATATGGGTAACCAAATCAAACATACATAAATCATAGCAAATTAAAACAACGAATACAAACATTCCTCTACAAAGTTTAAATCAATCAAATTAAGTAACCTATACATACAATATCAACACAAAAGGGAAAATTATTAATGGATTACAATCAATATTTAATTCAAAAATATGTAAGGTAAAATCGTTAGGAGGGGAAACAAATATAGTTTGTAATGGAATATGAAATAAAAAGAGACAAAACCATAATGGCAGTATTGAGCTGGCGTTAGTTCTAGCCGCACAGCGCGCGGTGTAGCGCATGGTAATTTCCTGCGTGCGCTAAAAATGCTAGCGCACCTTAGTAAAAGGAGCCCTAAGTGGGATGAAATTACTAGTTGGGCAATCGGTGTTCAATGAGCTGCAATGTCTGTACAAAAACTTGTCACACAGAGTATTCAACGCACCCAGCACACAGGACTACAACATTGTAAAGAATGCTTTTTAAAATGGAGACCAAAACAGTTTATTATGGCCCAATTCACCTGAAGGAGCATGGAAGGAACAAGCTTAGTTGCTTGCGCTCCGTCTCTCGTTTGCTTGTGGCTGCACACGACAGCAAATGGCCGATTTCAGCGGCAGCCTGGGCCTGATGTCAGAGAAAGAGATGGAACTTACGAGCAGATGCTGAAAAGTTCTCAGCCCAACCAAGAAGAGAACGGCGTGGATATGGTTCAGTCGATGATCAAGACAAATAGATGTGGACTTTCAACTTGCATTTGGATTTGTTTTTATTGTGAAGAGTTATAAATAAATCATCTTTCAGAATATTCACTTCCACAATTTTTGGTTTCTAATGTAGTAAATGACAGCAGATAAAGATCTGAATGGTCTATTCAGTCTGCCCAATAGTTACACATATTATAAATTCATGATTAAATTAAATTGTCTTTTTTTTTTTCTTTGATATTTCTGGGCGAAAAGACTGTAGGAGTCTGCCTGGTACTCATTTAGGTTCCAACTACTGGAATTGCCTATCCAAAGCATCTCGACATTTGAGGGATAAAGACTGTGAAGTCTGCCCAGCACTGGCCTCATGTTCCAAATTACTGGAGTCCTTGTCAAAGCCCTTCCCAGCCCATTCTAAACCAAATTGCTATTTATGGGACACAGGCTGTGCAAGTCTACCCAGTACTGGCTTTAGTTCTTTAATTTATCCTATTAATTTTTTAATTAGAGATCCTCTGAATTCATCCCACACTTTTCATAATTCCTTCACCATTTTCACCTTCACCACCTCTCTCGGGTGGGCATTTCAGGCGTCAACCACCCTCTCTAAGAAAAAATAATGTCAAAACATTACATTACACCGCAACCACAATTTATATCCTTTAGTTTTACCATTTTCCCCTTCTCTAGTCTTTCGGAAGACCTGGCTCTATACCATTTGGTCCAGTTGATTTCAGACTCTTTAGCTTGTCAATTTACTTTCATTAAATTTTTCAGTTTCAGTTCCTATGAATCATCACCATCATCTCCATCAAAGGCATGGGGTCTTTAGTAAAGATCAAAGAATTTAGTTTTCTGCATTAGCTTTGTCCTTTCCGAGTCCCTTTTTCCGTTTAGTCATTTAGGCCTTCTTTACTAAGCTGCAGTAGAGGCTTCTACCACGGCCCGGGGCGCTATATGCTCCAACGCGCTCCAACACTCATAGGAATTCTATGAGCCTCAGATCAGCAATGGAGCATTTAGTGTTTCAGGCCACAGTAGAAACCTCTACAATGGCTTCGTAAAATAGGAAGTTAATAATCCAACCATCTTGACTTTAGGTTTTATATAAAGCATGATGAGCACTCATGGTATAGATAAAGTTGATAGTTTGACACAAGTATTTGAGACCGTGGAAAGCAACAACAGCTTTGCCCTAAACCCTTCACAATATACATAAAAAATAGAACAAGGAGGAATGGAAATTTTGCTTTCAATAAAATTTCACCTGGAATTCTTGTTCACAAAAATATACTTTATTTTATCACCTAGCAACGTCATAGTGCTATGCTTATTGCTTCATATTTATAATAAGATCATAAGAAGAGCCTTACTGGGTGAAAATAATGGTTCATCAAGCCCAGTAGTCTGTTTTCACAGTGGCCAATCCAGTTCCCTAGTACCTGGCCAAAATCCAAGAAGTAGCAACATTCCATTTAGAATTCTAAAGAATAGCAAGATTTTGGAATCCCAAAGAGTAACAAAAGATTCCGGAATCCCAAGGATAAGCAACATTCCATGCTACCGATCCAGGGCAAGCAGTGGCTTCCCCCATGTCGTTCTCAATAACAGACTATGGACTTTTCCTCCAGGAAATTGTCCAAACCTTTCTTAAAACCAGCTACACTATCCACTCTTACGAATGGCAAGAAATTTTAAGTGGTCACAGATCTTAAGAGAGACCGTTCAGAAGAGAGAGAACTAAGGAAGGTCTTAACAAAACAATTAAGCTGGAAAGGTTTAAGTATGGAAGAATTGTTACAAAAAATAATATATACTGTAGACGAAAATGAAAAATGAAAAAAAAAAATAGCAACACATATTCCTCTGCATTATATAATTTCATATTGTTTATTTATATTGAGAGAGCTTTCTTAATATTGTTTATTTCTAGTAGCTCTAAATATGGGAGTAAAGGCTTTAGTTGGGTTTCACTAACATTCCCTGGCTTTGTTTTCATATAGTCCCTGACTTCAGATCTATTTCACATCTCCAAATTAATTTCCTTCTTTGTGACCTCTGCACTTTGGTGTCAGCTCACCCAAATTCTTCTTTGTCTCAGGAGAAAATAACAAAGCCACTCCCCTCCCCTCAAAAAATACAAATAAATAGCAACCGTTGACAAAGCAGATATTTGGGAGATAGGCAAAATAAAGTGAGAAACTATTTGTTAGGGCCAGAAAAAAGATACTTGGAGGATTGCAGTACAGCCCCCACATGACTCCCTATCCTGTAAGCATTGTGGTCACAATGTTGACAATCTTTTGTCTCAGCCTTTTATTATCAGATGCAATTGACTCATTGTGACAGAAATACCATAGCAATTGCAAAAGCCCCGACACAATCATTCACCGTAGGGGAAGAAGCATGTAAAACCAAGAATGTTTATTGTTACGTTGACTCCTTGAACATCAGGCTGTATTAGTTGCCTAATTTATACTGTGTTACTGTTCCTGCCTTTGTATATCATCTAAGATGCTCTGAATTACCTCAGTCTGTTTCTGTTCCTGCTCCTTAGTTAAACTGTGTATGTCTGATTTGTAACCCGTCCAGGGCTCCTTGGAAAGGATGGGCTATATAACCCCCCCCCCCTTTTGCAAAACCGTTGTGTGTTGTTTAGCACCGGCCGTGGCAGTAACAGCTCCAACGCTCATAGAATTCCTATGAGCGTCGGAGCTGTTACCGCTACGGCTGGCACGAAAAACCACACTATGGTTTTGTATAAAGGGGAGCAAATAAATAAAATAAGATCTGTTTCCCTTTACTTTCCCCAGTGATTTACCACACACCTATGATCCTTGGCGTCAATTATGGACATATGAGGAACACTTCTCTATCAAAACTCTTCCCTCCCCCCCTCCTCACAAAAATTCCAGTTCTGAGTGTGTAGTAAGAAAATTCTCATTTGATTTTGTTGTTTTCTTTATATGTCTTCATTTTATAAGAGTATGCTATTAGTAAATATTTACTTATTTAAGACATTATTAACCTACATAAATCTACTGGAATTGCACTATCTCCTAATTGTACAGCTCCCCAAATTGTAAATCTACTGGAATAACCCAGTCATCTTTTCTGTATCCTATTCACTAAATTGTAATTCTCCAATCTTCTTGTAATTCTCCTGGAAATGTCCAACTGTTTCTTTTGTAATCCGCCCAGAACTGCAAGGTACGGGCGGAATAGAAGCCATTAATGTAATGTAACCTGTGTATATCTAAGCGGTTTACAAAATACAAACATAATCATCAAATAACACACAAACATACAAACAAGTACAACAAAGTTCCAATATACTCATAAAAATATCACTGCCCATTCAATTAAAAACCTCCATGAACACAGTTATCAATATCTTCTTAAATTTCTGAATATCAGAAAATAATCTTAATGGTCCTGTCAAATATATTACCGAATTACCAAATGGTCTACACTAATCAGGAACAGAGTGCCCTATTTAGAGCACACTTAAATAAAATACTGTTTGCTATTGCAAAATACCTATACTATATTGATAGAGCACCCAGGAGGGGAGGCTTGAGTAGCAAATAAGAGGGAGGATCCCATCCTATATAATACCCTTAGGGCTCCTTTTATCAGGCCGCGCTAACGGTTTAACGCACGTAATAGCGCACGCTAAACCGCCGGCCGCGCTAGCCACTACCGCCTCCTTGATAAAAGGAGCCCTTAATGACAGGGATGAATACCCTGCCACTTTCCTGTTTAATTAAATAAATACTGAGCATCCATGACTGGAAAGGTTCCGGTCTGGTAAATTCCTATATAGCCTGATGGATGGGCTGTTTATTGAGCTAAATTGCTTATTTAAGCCCCCTTAGATTGCAAGACAATCAGCTGTCTTTGGAGTAGAGGTGTCCATTTGCAGTATATGCAGATAACACAAAAGACTGTGTATACAAATGGGCCACCAGTGAAGACTTGTTCATTCTTTGCTATTGATGTTTACATTAACCACAGAAGAACCTCATGTACTTTGAAAATCTAGCCCTTAATGCATAGTAATGACTTTCACTTTGTGGTAAAGATTTCTGAACGTATAATAACTGCTTAATACACTTTAGAATTCATGTTGAGCACATGGGGGTGGGGTGGAGGGGGGGATTCAAAAAAGGGTGCTAAAAGTTAATTACCCCAAATCTAGGCACCAATCTTGTATTCTATCATAAGCCAGAAATTAAGCACCAAAATTTACACACCACAAATCATACCAGCGGAGTATTCCAGACCTCATCTGGAATACTGTATGCAATTCTGGAGGCCGCACTACCGTAAAGATGTGCTCAGAGTCAAGTCAGTTCAGCAGATGGCCACCAGGATGATCCTCGGGCTCAAGGGTCTCTCGTACGAAGAGAGACTGGAAAAATTGCAGCTCTACACTCTCGAGGAACGTAGGGAGAGGGGAGACATGATCGAGACATTCAAATACATCACAGGACGTATCGAGGTGGAAGATGATATTTTCTTTCTCAAAGGACCCTTGGCCACAAGAGGGCATCCGCTCAGACTCAGGGGTGGGAAATTTCATGGAGACACCAGGAAGTATTTCTTCACGGAAAGAGTGATTGATCATTGGAACAGGCTTCCGGTGCAGGTGATCGAGGCCAGCAGCGTGCCAGACTTTAAGAATAAATGGGATACTTATGTGAGATCCCTGCGAGGGCCGAGTTAAGGCTTTGGGCCACTAGGGCACAGACTTAATGGGATGGGACAGTAGAGTGGGCAAACTTGATGGGCTATAGCCCTTTTCTGCCGTCATCTTTCTATGTTTCTAATGGTTAGAGTAATGGACTAAGAGCCTGCAGAAATGGGTTCAATTCTTACCGCAGCTTCTTGTGGCTCTGGGCAAGTTACTTAACCATCCATTGCTTCAGATACAACTTAGATTGTGAGCCCACTAGGGACAGAGAAAGTACCTGCATATAATAAAAATGTAAACTGCTTTGTTTGTACTATATCAAATCCCATTTCCTAGGGTTACTAGATGTTGCAACTGGAAAAAGAGGATGCTTGGCCCTATTCCACCCCAGCCCTACCCCATTCTGCCCCTCCAACCCTAGCCCCATGCAAACCTCATCTCTTCAAGCTGAGTGCATCTGAACATGCGTAGATTGCAACGTGATGACTTCGTACTCATATGTGTGATGTCACCACGTCACATCCGCAGATGCACTCCAGACTCGGCCCCAATTTCAATAGCTTTTCAAAACCTGGACAAAGTGCCAGGATTTGAAAAGCCATCTGGAAGCCCAGACAGTCCTCTAAAAAGAGGGCATGTCTAGGAAATCCGGATATCTGGTAACCCTACTATTTCCCTTACTCTATGGGGCTCATAATAAAAAAATTAACACATCCAAAAACCATCATAAGTTGACACAAGGACATCCTAATCACTAGGACATCCAAGTTCTGATTTTTGAAACTGTCTTTCTGGACATCTTGTGATGTCCAGTGTTCTAGCCACTTGGCATCCAAAGATTCAGGGGTCATGTTTCTGATTTTTCAATTGTATACATTATAAAGTTCAAAATATCAATAAAGAAAGTTAAAAGAAAAGAAAAAAAGTTTTAGACGTCCATCGGTTTCAAAAATGAACATTTCTCTGACAGTGAATTTAGCCATTTTGCGGGAAACATCCAAGTCAGACTTCTGGTGCTAACTCCAGCTTTGAAAATTCTAACACAGAGCAGGAATAGCAAAGGCTGGAAAATGACAAGTGTATTTGGGGAGGTTGGCAGTCACCACCTGAAGTCCTATGAGTGATAGCAGCCTTTCTATGGACTGGAGGAGTTGTGTAGTGATTGTAGCAGCAGACTGTAAACCAGGATGTAATATTTTGTATTTAAATGTGTGTTTTATGGCTAGTCTTTTGTGGGTGTGCTGAGAGGTCCTGGGTTCAATTCTTCAAAGGAAGTAAATTAATGACAAAAATAGCCAAGAGTGGTTGCATAAAAAATATATTTTGTCGAAACAGGCTAAATATTATAGAGGTGCAATGCTTAGAAGAAAGATACATCATACATATGCTTGTTACTAAGGTATAGAAAGATATTTTGCTATACAACTGCTTGTGTGTGTATGTGTTTTTGTGTGTATAGAGGTGAAAGGCTTCAGGAGAAAGAAAAAGAAAGTTAAAAAAGGCATCTCCCGAAAATGCTGAAGACGAGAGGGGTGTGTGTGTGTGTGTGTGTGCTGAAGATAAAAAGAAGGGGGATGGAGAAGGCAGGCAAGAGGTTTTATCTGAATGATGTGTATGTCCAGATGGGTGGAAGAGTGTGAGGTGTGAAAAGCTGGCGGAGAAAAAGAGAGAAACAGGGGGCAAAGCCTATCCCTCATAGACTTGAGTTTCTGGTAGTTTCCAGCATCTTTCTGTGACAATTGGCTTCTGTCTGAGACAATGGCTCTCAGTTGGCAATAACTACCAGCATTTAAGAACAGGCAGCTGGAGCCATTCTTTACCTTATGCACTGGACCTTAGCACATCTGTTGAAACTCTGAATCCTCCCAGCACTCTGCCAAAGGCCCAGATTCACTAACCTGCCCGATCAGGCCCGATATGGGTAGGTCCGACGAATTCAGGAAAGAAAAACATGCAGATGAGGGCAATTGGAGGAACGCTCCCATCTGCCTGTACGGTTCGCAGTTGTGCAATCTGTGCGCATGCGCAGACCATCTGTAGATGGTTTGCGCATGCCCGTTTGAGACGTGACCTTTTTTTTAAAAAAAACTTTTCATTCGCGGAGGCTGGCTCTCCTGCTCCTCCCTTCCAAGCAATCTTGCCGCCCAGACTCTCCTGCTCTCTGCCACCTTCCGTGCAATGCAAGCCCATGGCTTTAAACCCATGGGCTTGCACTGCACGGAAGGCAGCACGAGATCACTATAGTATGGAAATCATGCAGGTTAGAAGACAGAATCTGTGAATGTAAAATAGAAGATATTGGAGTGTCTTTAAGGCAAAGGATCAAGTTCCTGACTTTGGAACTGGAATAAAGAAGAAGGCAGCTGAAGCAGGGAAAGTCCTGGATTAGAAACATAGAAACATAGAAAGATGACGGCAGAAAAGGGCCACAGCCCATCAAGTCTGCCCACTCTATTGACCCACCCCATTAAGTCTGAATGCTAATGACCTAGTTCCTTAACTCGACCCTCGTAGGGATCCCACGTGGATGTCCCATTTATTCTTAAAGTCGAGCACGCTGGTGGCCTTGATCACCTGCACCGGAAGTCTGTTCCAGTGATCTACCACCCTTTCTGTGAAGAAATACTTCCTGGTGTCACCACTAAATTTCCCTCCTCTGAGTTTGAGCGGGTGCCCCCTTGTGACCGAGGGTCCCTTGGGAAAGAATATATCGTTTTCCACCTCGACACGACCCGTGACGTACTTAAATGTCTCAATCATGTCACCCCTTTCCCTGCGCTCCTCTAGGGTATAGAGCTGCAGTTTGCCCAGTCTTTCTTCGTATGAGAGACCCTTGAGCCCCGAGACCATCCTAGTGGCCATCCTCTGGACCGACTCAGCTCGAAGCACATCTTTCCGGTAATGTGGCCTCCAGAATTGCACACAGTATTCCAGATGGGGTCTCACCATGGTTCTATAGAGTGGCATTATGACTTCAGGTTTACGGCTGACAAAGCTTCTATTGATACATCCCATCATTTGCCTTGCCTTTGATGAGGCCTTCTCTACTTGTTTGGCAGCCTTCATGTCTGCACTGATGATTACCCCCAAGTCCCGTTCCTCTGAAGTCCTAGCTAGCGTTTCTCCATTCAAGGAGTATGTTCTGCATGGATTTCCTCTGCCGAGATGCATGACCTTACATTTTTTAGTGTTGAAGCCTAGCTGCCATGTCGAGGACCAGTTTTCTAACTGATTGTAGGCTAAAAGATGGAGTTCCCTTTTCTGGGCTTAGCAGTTTCTTTTTGGACTTTGGCTTCTGCAGCCCCTAAAACAGCGAGATCGGGGCAGCAGAGAGCAGGGCGGCGCTGGAGAATGGGAAAAGAAGGTCTGCAGGTAGACGCCTGGAATGCTCTCCCAAAGGAGGTTATTAAGGAATCCACTGTGCTAGGATTCAAAGGCAAATTAGATGCACATCTCCTTACAAGAGGCATAGAGGGATATGGGTGACTAAAACTACATCAGGTGTATACCTGACTGGGCCTCCGCGTGTGCGGATCGCCGGACTCGATGGACCATGGGTCTGATCCGGAGATAGCAGTTCTTATGTTCTTATGTTCTTATGCAACTGGTCCCCAGCAGTCGCTTCTAGAGTTGATCAGCCAGCCCGGTCGGATCGTGAAATGTGTGTTGTGAATCACGCCCCTGCCTATTATACATGCGTTTTTCCTTATTTGCATGCACGGATTCAAAGCGGATCGCTGGAGAGGTTAGTGAATGGGGCTGGAGGTAAATTTGATAGTATAGGGGTCGCTAGTATTGAATGCAATTGGTACACGATCGGTTTGCTTTGTGAATCTTGTTAATCTCAAGTACTGGTAATGTAGAAGCAATTTAGTGGCATTCTAAGGCTGAATGGTCAGGAACCTTTGGTCTATCGGCATTGGCTTGCCCAGAGTCAGATTAATATGTTTCAAGTTTATTTATCATTTGTTATCACGCTTATCTAAATTTCTAAGCAGTGTACAACGATAAAAAAAAATAAAATTAGGGTTTTTCATATGATTCATAAGGACAGACATACATTGTTAGATATACATTGTGAAACATTAGGTTAGGGGGTAGAAATACAATGGTTGATAGGATAGAGATAACTAAATTGAAAGTATATTAGGGAGGGAAATAATATATCTGTGCGTTATCAAGTGTTTTATATGTTATAGGTCGAATGCATCTTTGAATATGAATGTCTTTAAGTTAGTTTTGAATTGATCTAGTATTGATTCCTCCCAGAGGTGGGTTCCAAAGTTGTGGGGCAGTTACTGAGAAGATCATAAACAATTTGACGTAGTGTTCGTATTATTAGTAAATTTTGATTATTTGATTAGAGAGATCTTGAGGAATGAGAAGTCTATTAATAAATTGTGGGGTATAGCAAGATCGTGTTTTGAATGTGAGGAGTAAAATGTTGTATGTTATTCTATGTGAAATTGGCAACCAGTGTGTGTTTATTAGCAAAGGTGTCACATAGTCTTATTTGTTTTCATTTTTGTTAGCATTTAATCGCCGTGTTTTGGATTATTTGTATACTGGTTTGTCTAATACAACTAACTTAAAAGACAAGCTAGTATTGAATGCATCTACCCTTGGGGTGCATCTATCATATGTATGGACCTTCAGGCAGCAATCGGGTATATATCACCAGTTGCTTAATGCTTCGTCGGTCCAACCTTTATTAATTCAATGAATCACTCTCCTATTTATCTAAGTGCCATTTTTTTAGTGATGTATTTTTTTACATATAAAGCCTATCATTTTTTCAATAACAAGGCAATTGCAGCTCCCTCAAACCATTTCCCTCGACCCTGAAGAAAGGTTTCTTTTTTGAAACATGCATGTCGGGAGAGGTGAAGACATCATAGGCTCACTATAAGCTAAATGATGGTCTGTTATTGAAAAAAATGATTGGCTTTATATATATATAAAAATACATCACTAAAAAAATGGCACTTAGATAAATAGGAGAGTGATTCATTGAATTAATAAAGGTTGGACCGACGAAGCATTAAGCAACTGGTGATATATACCCGATTGCTGCCTGAAAGTCCATACATATGATAGATGCATCCCCAAGGGTAGATGCATTCAATACTAGCTTGTCTTTTAAGTTAGTTGTATTAGACAAACCAGTATATGACTTGTCAGACTGAACAACAGTGGCTTGTTGATTACCTTGGATTATTTGTAGGCATCTGAATTCTTTTTGTGTTACTCCCTTATATAACATACTACAATAATCAAGTCTGGAGATAACTAGTGAGTGTATTAGGGTGTGTAGAGATGATGGCTCTAATAGGTTTGTTAATATCCCAGAGGCCTTTACTGCTTCTCTGGTTAGGCCAACAGAAATGCTGATAGCATTCAGCAGTGTAAGGCTGACACAGGTAAGCAATGTACAAATCCAGCTGATGCTTGTTGTGACCTTGGGTATATCCCTTCAAATTCTGTTGCCTCAAGTACAAATTTCCCTACAAATAAATACTTATTCTACCTATTTCTAGAAAAAAAAAAGCCAAATGCAAGAAAACCAGCCATAGTGGTAAAAGGGAAAATATACAAGAATAACACTAATAATTGAAGTGTCACTATCAAAGTGGCCATCATGTGGAGATAGAGAAGATTCTAAAGTATCAATTTATAAAGTCAGAGTCCATGAAAATGAAATGGCAGGATACAAAAATTATACTGACTAATCAGAAGTATATGTTGCTTGGGAATATTACACCATATGAACTCCAGAAAGAGGCTTTCTTTGGACAATACAGTTGTTGAAGCAACCATTAGCAATGAATCTGAGACACTGAGAAATTCCTCAGCATACCTTGCCATAGGCATAAAGGCCCACATTCTATAAAGATGCCTAAAGTTAGGCGCCTAGATCAGTGTGCCTAGTCGATCTAGTTGCCTAACGTAATTATTTAAGACCAATTAGTACCTCATAATTGACTTAAATTCCAGTTAATTGGATGGTAGGCACCTAACTTGGTAGGTGCATATGACTCAGGTAGGCGCCTAGTTCTAGGCACCTACCAAAAACTAGGCATGGTTAGGGGTGGATCATAGGCAACTTTGGTATGTAGGCACCTGTTTTGGTGCCAATAGACACCTAATTTAGGTGCATTCATTTAAGCCAGGAAAACCCTGGCATAAATAGGATGCGCCTGAGGTTAGGACACCTACCAGCTTAAGCCCACTTTAAGTGCCACTAGGCACAATTCTATAAACAGCACCTAACGTATGATCACGAAATGCAAAGGACTCCATATTCATATAATTTATACATGTATTTATTTTGACTTGAGTTTATATGGTGACAAACCTAGCACCAGTACTAGTTTTGCCCCTATTAGGATCCAGTGCAGAAGAGCTGACCAGATTGATTCTAGGGAGCAACTTGAGGCTGACCTCTCTTGTTCATATGACCAGAGCAGGAGTAATGTGGAACAGAGGCAGGTCTATAAAGTAGCTAGGAAAGCCAGTGAGAGATTGGCTGCACTTAGAAAACCTAGGCAGGAAAAACCTGCAGGGGTACCAAAGCCCATCCCCCCTCTACAGGCTGAAGGGGATTGGCTCTGAGCTGTTCAAAAGCAGGCTGAAGCATACAGCAAGGGGAGGAGCGAGTGACCAGGAGGAGTCACTTCTGCAGCCCAAGGGCGGGCAAGAGCTGTGGAGCCAAGGAATAGACACAGAAGTTCCAGATTGGCCTATGCAGGAGGTGGAAGAAAGCCTCCCCACTTCAGACTTCCAGGAGCCTGACTGTGTGGAAGTAATGGAGGTACAAGATGCTAGCCCTATGATAGAGAGCCAGGCAGAGCTCATGGACACTGAATGAGAGAGTGTGAGTAGCTGGAAAACAGTTGGTGTTTTTTTTTTTTTTTTTTTTCTCTTCTTCTTTCTTTACAAGAAATGCCTGAAGAATTTGCTGCCTATCTTTAGGGTAGTTATTATTTTGGGTTTAAGAAAGCTACTTACATGAATGCTAACAACTGGGTTTAAACCTAAAGTAAAGTTTGGGGCTAAAAGAACCTGAGTTCTGTATGAATGGATTTTTGTTTTGAGTTTTTGAAACCATACTGTGGCTACCGTTTGGTGGTGGCTAATCACCTAATCTCCCACAGCTGTACTACTCTACAGGCGGTAGCTGCAGAAGCAGTGGGTTTTTGCAAGGCTGTGCTGGGGCTTGCTGCCTCACTGAAATTCTACCGTTCACTGTGACAAGAGATTGTTATGAACTTTATCTGAATGCTGAACATTTATGTTTCCTTCCTTTTTGAGATGAATAATGCTAAGAGGAAGTTTTGGGATTCTGTTTGAATATCACTAAAAAAATGCATCACTGAGTCAGAGTGTCAGAACTTATGCAAACAACTTGTATGGCATTTTTGTGTTTGAATTGTTTTTCCTTGTTTTGGGCAACTGAAGTTGTTTGTGTGAAATGCTACGAATATCTTGGATTTATTTTTCACCTGTTTGGACCGCCAAGGTGCCTTTAAAGCCAGTACTTAACCTTTCTCTCCCAGGCCTAGGCAATTCCCTAGGGCTGACCGAAAGACCTGAAGAGACCCCTGGTTATAGGGGACATGCCAGAGTATAAGTTTTGTCACTGGTGAGCTCCGCTCTGAGGAGTGCTTGTGACAATATGAATAAAATCTGTTGGTTCCAAGGTTGATGTGTTCCATCCTGCTCCCCACTTTTTTCTCCCTTTGTTTAATTCCACGTGGGGTTGTTTCTCCTTGTTTTTGCTTTTTGACTTGGTACTTAACGTATGATTGACATGAGCTTCACGTTGTTCTCTTTAGCACCTATGTTTTAGGTGCCATTTATAGACTTGGGGCCAAAGTTCTTTCCTGTCTTGGTATATAGAAACAGAGAAAAATGAAGGCAAAGGACGCCTATGCTGGACATCCAAACGGTGCCTAATTTTAGATGCACTTTGCAGAATCAGGGCCCATATGACCTATGCAGTCAGCCCATCCATGCCATCGACTCTCCTTTTCACTCCCTTAGAGATCCTGCAAATTAACTCATTGGGAGACATTGCTGTTAAATCAGTATGCTTCATTGGAGGCCATCATTCCCTTTCATGTAAGCAGTTTCCTTGATGATGGGTTGCAAAATGTTTTCCACTTCCCGACCAGGGAGTCTACCAGCACAGCACATCTGCCATCCATAAAAATAAAGAAAAAAAAATCCCTCTTGCTGCCAAAAACCCTCTGGCGTTGTCTCAAGAATATTTATGATTGGTGTAATAACATCCAAGGTTGCCCTTTCTTGAGCTTAGTTTGCCTTTGGCATTCTTAGAGAGCTTCAGAGCTCTATGATCTCTCATTTTTGTTCAATCCTGATGATCCAAGGGTTTTTTGCTCCACTGACATCTCTAGCATCAGAGGTGGAATTCTACCTGGTGTCAACGTCCTGAATGAGCTGTTTCCTGCTTATCATGCAGCTCATACCCACCCTTCTCATTCTGATAGTAATGCCCAATTATTATTATTATCATTTATTTTTTTTGCCACTTAAGAATCAGTAGTTCAGAATATGGCTATTGTATCCCTTCAGACTCTTATTACCAGGTGACGCAATTGTCAAAGTATCAGGCACCATTATTTATTTATTTAAGATACTTGGAGCCCGCATATCAACCATCTATGTGGATAGCAACGATACATACATAATTAAAACAAAACATTACATACATAATCAAACAAAACATAGCAGATTATTAAAATAAGAGCATACAATAAACAGCTTACATATGTGCCTTAAAATAAAAAGCCAAGCAATTGCAAGATTACAAAGCACTCTCCATCACTACCTTAGCCAAGTTCTTGCCATTTTCTGTTCCAAATAACCATAAGTCTCTATGTCAGTGGTCTCAAACTCAAACCTTAGTGGGGCCACATTTTGGATTTGTAGGTACTTGGAGGGCCGCAGAAAAAATAATTAATGTCTTATTAAAGAAATGACAACTTTGCATGAGGTAAAACTCGTTATAGTTTATAAATCTTTTCTTTAACAGTTAAAGGAAAGATTTATAAACTATAAAGAGTTTTACCTTATGCAAAATTATCATTAACTATTTTTTCTGCGGTCCTCCAAGTATCCTATTTTTTCTGCAGCCCTCACATTTAAAGTTTAATATCTTTCCTTTCTCAAAACTGACACATTTCAATCACTATATTGAAAATAAAATCATTTTCCCTACCTTTGTTGGCTGGTGACTTTATTTTCCTGTGCTTTTAACTATGTTTCCAGGGCCTTCTTGTCCTTTGACTGTTTTTCTCTCCGTCTTCACTTTCTGCCTTGCATCCATCTTTGGCATTAACTTAATATTTAATTTTTCTGCTTTCTTTTCAAAATCTACATTTCCATGTCTTACCTTCCCTTCTGTCTCTCTCTTCTTCTGTCCCTATTTCCATGGTCTGACATCTTTCTTTCCTTTCTCTCCCTCCCTCCTTCCTTCCTTTCCCCTAGTCTGGCACCTGTCTCCTTCCCTCCCCCAACTTTTTATTTCTTTCACCCTGCCCCCTTCTTTCTTTCTCTCTCTCTCCATGCCCCCTTTCTTTCTATGTGTCTCTTTCTCTCTCTCTCTCTCTCTGTGCCCCCTTTCTTTTTTCTTTCTCATGCCCACCCTTTTTTTCTGTCTTTCTCTCTCCATGCCCCTTTCTGTCTGTGTCCTGTCTTCCTTCTTTCTTTCTGTCTTCTTGTCCCCCCTTTTCTTTCTTTATTTCTCCCTGCCCTCCCCCAAGCCACCACCATTGGGGAACAGACCGCCACCGTCGCAATGGGGGAACAGGCCAGCGCCGAGGTCTTAGCTCTCCCTGCTTATCTTCCCCAGCACGGGCCGACCAGTTCTCGCCACCCAAAGTCAATTCTAATGTTGGAGAGGAAGTTCCGGGCCAGCGAGGCAGCGATGAATACCATAAAAGCTTCAATGTATTTCATTAAGAATCAAACTTCGTGCTCTAGGTGAAAGTTTTTGAATATAAGGATCCCAAGTTTCATAAAAAGACAAGTTTGTCTAGGAGAACGACGAACCTCCCAAACTTCAAATAAAAGTACACAATATAATTGGTTCCTCCAAAGCCAAAAACTAGGAGGTTCTTTTTGCAACCAATAGTGCATAATACATTTATGACCCACCATACAAGCTTTCTGAAATAAAAGGCATCTTCCTTGACCAAATACCCCACAGGCAGCAACCTTACCAAATAGCACCCCCCTTGGAGATCCCACCACAGGACTATCCCATAATGATCCCAGATAAGATAGAATGGCAGACCAGAAAGACTTAATAAAAGGACATTGCCAAAAAGCATGAGATAACATATTGAGATATTTGTGAAAAATAGGCCCTATGTGTCACTCTATATGTGCATTCCTTCAATACATAACCCACAATTATTTTGGGTAAACGAAGAATTGCTTGACTAAAATCAATAAGTGATATCTGAATTCCTAATTCCTCACTCCATTTTTGCAAGAGTTTATCATATGTGCGATTCGGAAGAAGATTCCACCACCATTTATGCAACAAAGATACCAAAACTCCTCAAGAAAAATCCAATCTCTGTATTTGACTCTCATAATTCGCCAATTGCATATAACCACATAATGACCCAAGACCATCTCCTACTATTAAAGAAAGTTCTGGAAAACTCTTGATCTTCTCAGTCTCATCTAAAACCTGCATTATATAATGAACACCTTTTGTCCCTCAGTTGTGAAAAATTCCAGAAGTCATACCAGGAGTAAAATCTCCATTACCTTGAATTGGCAAAAGATCAGTTACACGTGGATAAAAAGCCCATAACTTCAACAATTTATCCTAGACTAACCTCAGTGGGTTTAACCGGCAACCTTGACTTAGGTACCTGAAGAAAGAATGGTAATTGATATGGATGAAAAAAGGCCTTTTCATAAAATAGTGGAGTAAATAAATCATCCTCAAAAACCCAGCCTCTAATATATCTTAATAAGCAAGCCCAACCATAAATACAAAGATCAGGAAGTCCCAATCCACCTATCTTCCCTAATCCCAATAAAATATCAAAAGATGATTTTGGTTATTTCCCCACCTAACAAAATTTAGTAAGCATTGTTCGCAATTTCCTCCAATCTCTATTAGTTATTTTTAAAGGAAGCATCTGAAGAGCATATAACCATTTGGGAAAAAGAATTATTTTAAATAGAGCTACTTGACCACCCAAAGATAAAGACAAATTCTGCCATTTCAGCAATTGTTGTTTTGTATGAGATAGTAAAGCAGGAATATTAACTTTATATAGCAATTTAGGATCTGCCAGTAAACGAATACCTAGAAATTTGAAATCACCCTCCTTCCAGCATAATGGAAAATCAGGACCCCACTATCTACGTAAATTATCATTTGTTGCTATAGCTTCTGATTTATACATATTTAATTTAAATCCAGAAAAATCACCATATTCAACAAAACTTTCCAATAAAGTATTTAAAGATAACATGGGATTTGTTAAATGGACTAGAATATCATCCTCAAAAGCAGCTATTTTAAAAGAAGAAGCTCTAATGTCCACCCCAAAAATGTCTGGATTAGCAAGAATTTTGTGAATCAATGGGTCCAAGGTTAAAATAAAAAGTAATGGAGATAAGGGACACTCCTGCCGAGTCCCTTGACCCACAGAAAAAAATTCTGATTGATTTCCATTTACACATACTCTAGCCCAGGGGTGCCCAAAACGTCGATCGCGATCTACCGGTTGATCGCAAAGGCAATGCCGGTAGATCGCTGAGCCAGTCTTCTCCCTAGTGTGTTTAGCATCTTTTAGCCGGGCACTCTGCCCAGCTAATTTAGGTGAGCGCCCAGCTGTCTTACTCAGATGACATGCTTCCCCCTCAGCATCCTCTGTTCTTCACTCTGGACCTATCACAGATGAAAGTTAATTATGGCAGCCTGCAGAGCAAACGTAGCAGGCTGCAGTTGGTCTCTGTAGCATGTTCCCTCTGCCGCGGTCCCGCCCCTGACATTACAGGAGGTGTGGGACCGCGGCAGAGAGAACATGCTACAGAGGCCGATGGCAGCCTGCTACGTTTGCTCTGCAGGCTGCCGTAATTAGTAGTTAGGCCCAGAGGGAAGAATGGAGACGAGGACAGTTTGAAGATAAACTGAGAGAGTAAGTCTGAACCCTCATCCATCCTCTTGTTGAAACATAGCATTTAGGGAAGTACTCCTCCCAGTAAGGCCCCCAGAGTGCCTTCCCAGCTGCCTGTGGCATCCGTTTGCTGAGCACTTTAAAATGTATTCATTTTAAGTTTGCTATTGTTTTGTCTAGTTTCAGAGGCATAAAGGGGAATTAGCTGAAGTTGCAATCAAGAGGTAAGGCTGTGCCCATAGCGAGGGCCCCGGTGGGATGGGGGTTGCCTTAGAGATGATGGATCGGAGGGGGGGAGACAAAAGGACCTTAAGGAGGGCAGTGGGAAAGTAGCTTTGAACCAAAAGCCAGGGGGAAGACAGATCCTGGACTAGTAGAGTGGTTAGAGAGGGGAAAACACCCCGAACCGAGGAAAGAGAGGTGCCAGGCCCTGGGGAGAGGGAAGACAGAGTGAGAGAGACAAAGACCTTGACCAAAGGTGGGAGGGCTCAAAATGTTAGCAGAAGGAAGATAGAGAGAAGGAGAAACCTGAAACAAAGGGGAGGCAGAAGAGAGGGGGCAGATGTTGGGATATGGAAGGTGCAGACAGAGGAGGAGAGACCCTGAGGAAGAACAGAGAGATACATGATCATAACAGAGGAGAGAGAGAGAGAGAGAGAGAGAGAGGGAGACATGTTGCCAATAGGGGTGGAGGAGAGAGGAAGAAAAGTTGGACTCCCGGAGGGACAGAGAGAGATGTTGGTTAGGGAATGGAACGAGGTCTGGAGGACAGAAGAGGTGCACACAGTATATATAATAAATAAATATGGGGGGTCTTTTACTAAGGTGCGCTAACCGATTTAGCTCGTGCTAATGCGTCCATAGAATATAATGGGCGCATTAGCACTTAGCGCTCGCTAAATCGGCTAGCGCACTTTGGTAAAAGAGGGGGTATATGTTTAGTGTTTTTATTCTTGGTAGATCATTTTGACTTGGTCATTTTAAAAGTAGCTCGCAAGCCCAAAAAGTGTGGGCACCCCTGCCCTAGCCTGTATATCCAAATAGAGAGTCCTAATAGCTTCTTGGATTTTTAAGAGTGTGAAATGTAGCTGTTCTCCCTCACCCCCATCAAGATAGCACAAGATTATGATATAGATTTTTGTCTGTACTGAGCTTCAACAAGAGATAGCCTGGATTGCTTTACCTTCCAGAAGATCTGATTCTTTATTCAACATCAAATTCAGTTTTTGTTTAGACTCCTTAATATTATGTGACAATTGTGTTGGGTTAACACCATCATGACCTTGACTAGATTTGAACAGTCTTTCCAAACACAGCACCACTGGAAATAAGAGGGTGGTTTGAAATTTTGATAAAAAAAAGCAAGTTAAACAACGTAGTCTCCATTGAGGACTCTACACTTAATCCAGTGAGTTCCTAAACTGTTTTTCCTATGATACGAAAAAAACTGGGAACTCACTGAACTAAATGTATATCCCTCAACTCATATATCAATTCTTCTACAGGGCTTATGCTTCAGTTTTTAAATCATATCATTTCTACATGACCGTTAAACACAATAGCATGGAAATATATAAAGTTCTAAAAGCAGTGATTTCTAATATGATTCTGATAGTACTATTTAAGGAATAAGTTCTGTTCTACATTATATATAGGGGGATTGGTTGCATTTGGGGTTGAGAAAGATGTGCAACTGCAGACTATTTTATAAATAGGCAGCTTCTTTTGAGTGAAAGGACACCAGGTTAGGTTGCGTTCTGGCTTTTTGTCTTTCTCAAAGGAATAGAAAATATCTGTTCAATGCAAATATTACTAGGCATATGCTTTTATACGGCATCTTACTAATGAAATCTGGGTTTGAACTCACTGCACCAAATATCCCAGACTCCCAGACTACCCTTTTTAGATATATATTTTAATGCATATAAACTCATTCTTATGCCAGATCTCACTTTTTTGACAGTCATAACAATGCCCAGCAGCACTGTAGGCCCCACAAGCTCCCATTCCTCCCACATTTCCTACTCCCTCTGGGACATGCAAAGAATGGCAAGGAAAGCAGAACCTTGAAATCAAAATACATGCAAGAACATAAGATGGGCCATGCTGGGTCACATCAAAGACCCATCAAATATGGATGTACATGGCAAAATATTTCAGTTCTAGTTCCAGGCGAGAACCTGAAGGCCTTGAGCATGCGCAGATGCTTAAGGCCCAGCTAAGAGGGAGGATCTTCAGGCACCGGCACCAGCATGTCCTATGCGTTTGTGCTGGTGCCGGTGCCAAATCAGGGTAAGGGATGGTGTTTGGGCTCTTGGCGGGGGATGCCGGATTGCGGGGGTGGGGGTGGGCGATGCGAGCGAGGGGATGCCGGATCTCGGGGGGAGGGCACTCGCAAATCAAGTCAACACTCGGTTTGCGAGGCACGATTTGCAGGAATGTTTTACTCATCTTGCAAAACACTCGCACACCGCGTTACTCGCAAACCGAGGTTTGACTGTAATTGCTACCAATTTGCCCTCCTCCTAGTCCCAGTAATTAGAAACATGATGGCAGATAAAGGTCAAATGGCCCATCTAGTCTGCCCATCCGCAGTAACCGTTATCTCTTTCTCTCTCCGAGAGATTCCATGTGCCTATCCCAGGCCCTTTTGAATTCAGACACAGTCTTTGTGATTAGAAAGATGGTGAAAAGCACTGACAGTTGATTTGTAGCTGTGCAACATCACACAGTTTCTGAATATGGAGAAATTGGTGACAATAGTGAATTTCTGATCATAGACTTAACAGACATGAAAAAATACCTGAGTTCCTGAATGAATTCATGTAAACCATTCTGAGCTCCCCTGGGAGAACGGCATAGAAAATTGAACAAATAAATAAGCACATAAACATATTAATAGACGTGGGAACTGAATTAACTTCATGCCTGTACTCTATTTGCACTAAATTCTGTCACATTAAGTTAGTAAGACAACGTTAGTAGTTATGCTCCATCATATAATAATTGGCCAAAAAACCTGAATGTTAATTGATTCTTCTGATACAATTTTTCTTTTATTGATTTTTATTAACTTTTAAAAAATTTTTAAATTGTTTTAACTTATTTCATATTTTTCTTTTAAAACTTCATATCAAAGTCCAAATAATTCATAGACTTATGTAGTATACCACCCCGACGATTTGAAGAGTACTAGCATTTACTTATCTTAAATACTCTTATAACTTCTGTGCCATTGATTAAGCAACCGGAATCAAAGTCAGGGCCGACTCAGCCAGCGTTTTGCGGAACATCACTTAATCCGCTGCTTCAGAGCCAGTAGTTGGGCACAGTGGTGTAGCTCTTCTTTATTCTGCCAGGTCTGATTTAGAATTCTTGGATTCAGCCATGATAGAAAAGAAGGGACATTATTTGCTGGTAAACCTGATGAAAAAATCCAGTTATTTTCTAACAAAATAGAGTCTGTTCATAAGAGCTCTCACACCATGCATCTGTCCAGATCAAGCTCCCAAGCTCCTCCGAGAGAGGACATAGATAAGTCAAATTGTCATTTGACTCTAGAACCAAATTGGCAGTGGATAAATAGATTAAAATGAAGCCTGCCAGAATCTGAGGTGTTGCGAGTTAGAAAACCCTTTCTGTCAGCAGCTCCACCTGCAATAAAATAAAGTAGATTAATGCTTCCAGGCTCAGACTGTATCCAGCTATTAGGTGTCTGGCTTCTTTCCCAATTAAACATTGAATTGTTGTTGAAAAAAAATCAGGCCTGTCCAGAGGCTGCCATCCATTGTATTAAGGATCTGTGTGAATGGTGGTGGAGTGCTTAGTTCCTTCAAAAAGAGAACTAAGAAACACATCTGGGTTTAAAGCGAGTTAACACGGGACGTTCCTGTACACTAAACCCAGATTGAATGTGAGATTTTTGTAGAACTTTTCTTTGGTTTTACTTGCAGGTCATGGGCTATTGGACACATTAGCACATGATACCTGCATAAATTAGCTTGGCAGCACTAACAGGTTCCTCCTCTCCCAGGATGAAATATGCCTCAAAACGCCCCCTGGTTGTGCCCATCAACTGCAAAACTACCAAACGACGTTCCTACTCCCACTTCATACCAACCCACTGGAATCAACTGCCCCCCCCCCCCCACACACACACAGATTAGAGCCCTTGAAGGACTCCTCAACTTCAGGAAAGCAATAAAAACATCTAACTCCCCCGCCCACGAACGATAGATTACAAGGAAATATATATATTGACACAAGATCCTCAGTTTATGTCACGTTAGGATAAAAACTTGTACTGAAAAATCTTGCACTGTATATTATGTATGCTAGCCTGTAACCTAACTCCAAAATAGTTGTGTTTAGGAGTGGAGAAGGAGGCACGATTCTCTATAGGACTTAGGCGCCTATAATGTGGGCCTACATTATAAACACCTATGTTTTGAGTTAGGCGCCATTTTGTAATAGGCGCCTAAAAGTGTGATTGACAAGTGTATGGTATATGGAGACTCCACCTAGGTTGTAACTCTAAAAGAAGGTTTTGTGACCCCCCCTCCCCCCCAATTTGGGGTCCTGATCCACAGTTTGGTAAGCTGTACTTTAGAGGATAATCTGGTTTTATCTATACTTAACAAAGCCTTTGATGTTCACCAGGACCTGCCCAGACTAGGCATCTGCCTTGGGCAGCAAAATTGTATGTGTCTGGGGGTGGCGGTGGCGGAGACCCTGCTGCTATTGCCATTCCTTACCTCCTCCAGGGGTGGCCCACCCTGTTCCAAAGCTTAAACAACACTGAGTGCTGCATGGGCCCTATAAGCACAAGCTCACGCTCCAGTTCTGCAATGTTCACCTCCCTCCAAGCAGACGTCCTGTCAGAGGGAGGCAGACAGCAGCTTGAGCACAGGCTCATGCTTGAACGGCAACAGAATGTTCAGCTTTTTCAAGTTTCCAGGTAGAGGAGGTAAGGATGGGCAGGAGCAGCATCAAGGGGATAGGGAAGGGGAAAGAGATGTTGGCTATTGTCGTCAGCACACACTGGGCAAGGTGTCCAGGCTTACTGGGACAAGATTTGAACACTTGTGAGCCGCGAGAGGCTACACAAGGAAAAGCAAACCCTTGCTTGAAATAAGAATTTTGCCACAAGTTAGGAAAGTTTTATAGCAAATCCGGACTGGATTTTATTATGCTGCATAGCATTAAACAAACAAAAAGAAAACCAAAACAACCTTTCTGTCAGGATACCAACTTTAAATGCAGTCTTCAAAAAATCAAACTTAGTTTCAGCAAGATATTTTAAAGTCCAAACTTCTTTCAGTAAAATAAAGAAAGGCTCTGTAATTCTGAGCCACAATATTAAGTTCTTTCCAAGAAGATGCAAACTAGAAAACACACAGTGTTCTTTCCTCTGTATAGGATTCTATCCCAAGGATCAGCAGCACTGCACTGTCTTTCTTCAGCAGATTGAAAAATGCTGGCCAGGTGGTGTGCTCCACATGCTGAAATTCGCTACACAATGAGCCCTCAATCCCACCTCAAAAACGTGGGGCTAAATCCCCCACCACACTTGGCAAAAGTCAAACAAAACAGTTCAGTGTCCTCAAAGACAAAATAAATTGTAGTACCTTTTTCCTTAGGCAGCCTGGGTATTGGCCTTGGAGACACATACTTCCATTGGTAGAACTTCAGAGACTGGTTCACTTTCCAATTCCATGGCTTGTGAAATTTCCATGCATTCAGGAGACAAAACAGAATCAGCTTCCTCAATTTCCATACCTTCTGGGCTTTGAAGTTCCTGCAGAGCTCCTAGTCCTGAGCTAGACTGCCAGAGCTGTTCTTGTGACCGGTCTCCTGTTCTCCAGTTCTCCCTCTGTCTTTCTAACTGATCAGCTCTACATTTAAGGAGCTTACAGCCCCGCCCAACCTTCCCAGGTGAAACGCATTTCCTGTCCCCAGCTTTGGGAAGGTGAGGGGGAGGGGAAGCCTGCAACTCTGCTCCTAAGCTCCCTCTGCTGGATTTAGAAGGGAAGTCGGGCAGGAAGGCAAAATGTTCTTTACTTTGCACAGCATGAGAAATACCTGCTCTAGGCATGGGCATAGTAGTAGGGCCAAACCTAGCAGGCTTATCTCGCATACCACACTATCTGGGAGGGATTGAATAGACAGGGAAGGAAAGCTACTGAACACTTTGAAGGAGGTTATAGAGGGGAAGGGAATTGCTGGCCATGGGGAAGAGTTAAAGAGGAGAAGGGGGACTTGCTGGACTATAGGGGGTAGATGCTGAACTATAGTGGACTGGCCTTGATTCTCACAGGTTCTTTTATTGGATTTCTCTCAATGAGGGCCAGTAATTTGCAAGTACCAGAAAACTGGCCTTCAACTAGGCTAACTAAAAAGTGTGGAATTATCTGCTGAAAGAAGTCAGGATATTAGATGATTTTTTTTGGTCTTTATAAAAGGCACTAAGGGCTAGATTCACTAAGGACACTGATCGTGTCCCGACCACTTTGCGACCCGATTTTTCTCCGACCCGATTCACTAACCTCTGTGCCAATCATCCTCTGATCCAATCCGTGCATACAAATGAGGGGAAATGGCAAGTAAAGTAGACAGGCAGTGATTCACTAACAAAACACTGGAACACCGACTGTGTTGGCCAATCAAGAAACAAGCGACTGCTGGGGACCAGTAGCTCACGTCCTTTCCGACTGCATCTCCTGCTCTTTGCTCCAACTTTCCTGTTCTCTACCCTGACTCTCCTGCTCTCTGTCCCAATCAGCGCCCTGCTTCTGCCCCCAACTCTCCTGCTCTCTACCCCAGCTTTCCTGCTCTCTGCCCTGATCGCCGCCCTGCTTCTGCTCCGACTCTCCTTGCCTTCCCGGCAGTGCGAGCCCGTGGTTTTAACCCACGGGTTTAAAGCGGGTTAAAATCATGTGCTTGAGAAAAAGTAAAAAAAAAAAAAGGTACAAAAAAGTGTGGCGACGGATTGGCAGCTGCAAGTCCACGGTGCAACTAGATCTGTAAGCGGGAGAAGACTAAAGTTTGCCTCCTGTGCTGCCTGCGAGTTTGACTGGCTGTTCGGTGAGTTCTCATCTAGACTCCATTGTCACTAAGGACTGTTGTAACGGGTAGCGAGGGCGAGTAAGCATCGGCCCTCATTAGGCTTTGTGATTATTACATACAAGAATTTTAGAGCGCCAAATTAAAGAAAAACAAAGAGCTGTCGATTTATGCTTCCTAACTGTTCCCCCTCTGCACGTGCATTTTCTTTTAGGTGGCAGGGCTCTGTACAGCGCTGCGTACGTCTGGTAGCGAATTAGTAGCAGTAGGGCTGACATTAAAAAGTTTTCTTTCCAGCTCTGCCGGGCACGGAGGACAAGTGCCTGCGCAGACCATCTACAGATGGTCTGCGCATGCGTCAGGATTGCTGGAGAGTGATCCATGCAGTCGTTTGGAGGCATAATTCAGATCACCCTCATTTGCATGAGGGTGATTCGTGAATCAGCCTCCTGGGTTCGGATCGGATCACTCACGGATCGGATCTGATCCATGGCCTTAGTGAATCTAGCCCTAAGAACACTACTGTTCCCCTCTATAAAAGGTATATCCCGCGCAGGAAAACTTGGAACATCTCTCCCCTTTAGAACCACAGAACTCTGGAACAACCTCTCATCCCCACTCAGAAACTCAAGCTCCTTCCAATCCTTCCGCAAACACTTGAAAACGTGGCTCTTTGCAAAAATCTAATCACCTCCCATTCTCCAGTATTCTGTCCCTCTCTTTCCTCTTAGTCCCTCTCCTTTATCCCTTATTGTAGTTCCTTTCCTCTTAACTCTGTAAACCGTGCCGAGCTCTGCGCTTGCGGAGATGGCGCGGTATACAAACCTAAGGTTTAGTTTAGTTTAGTTTAGTTTCAACTTGCTTTAATTACATATTTATTGCCTATTTAATGCTCAAATATGTGGATTCAAGCATTGGATCTTTTGAGATCCAGGTGTTTCCTGATTAGAATGGACAAAGGACTGGGAGCCAGGAAACCCACAAAGTTTGGGAAGATGCAATGAAGCAAAAACATCCCTCATAGTGGCTGTTTTCCAGCTTCTTGTCTCTTATTACAACCTGCCTCCCTTTCTCTAACTAAATCAAATCAAATCCCATTTATACCAAGTATTCATAAATCTACTGCAATTTGCCCACAAATATCTGCCTTCCTATATGTACAGTATACGTTGCACCGAAATACTGACTTAATGGACTAAAAGTAAAAGGATTAAAAAATGTCTAAGCTTAACTTGTGCCCAGATTCATAGGAGTGTGAAGCAAAAAAAATAAATAAATAAATTTGCTGATTTGTTAAATTTTTGTTTCAAAACAAATTTTGTTAATGGGTGGCTGCAGTTGCCCCTGCCCTGTTCTGCCTCCAGCCCTGCCTCCAGAAAGCTGCCTCTCTTCTTGCCTGATGAGCTCCAGTCACATCTGGAAGGCTGGAGTATGCGCAGATGTGTGTAATGTCGGAGGCCCTCCAGATATGACCAGAGCTCCTTGGGGCTTTCCAAAACCCAGATAAACTAACGGATTTTGGAAAGTCCATCCAGGCACCTGGACAGTTCTCTAAAAAAAGGACCTGTCCAGGTTTTCCCAGACATCTGGGATATTAGTGCTACAGTGCTGGGGGTAGGAGCAACTTCCCCTCTTCACTGCCAGCCCCTACCATGAGCTGGAGTCTTGGAAGCAAGTAGCTTAGAAATACAGCTTAAGACCACATATTTAGGAATTTTTGGAGCAGGTAAAAGCACTCCAAATCCAGAACCTCTATGTATCTTAGTTTCAGGTCAGTCTTGGATTTCTGTTAACATCATCATGCTGCAGAACCGGCGTGGCTCACTGTAAAGGTGAAGGAAGCGATCAGAGACAAGAAAACTTCATTTAAGGCAGGGGTGTCCAATGTCGGTCCTCGAGGGCCGCAATCCAGTCGGGTTTTCAGGATTTCCCCAATGAATATGCATGAGATCTATTAGCATACAATGAAAGCAGTGCATGCAAATAGATCTCATGCATATTCATTGGGGAAATCCTGAAAACCCGACTGGATTGCGGCCCTCGAGGACTGACATTGGACACCCCTGATTTAAGGAATGGAAAAGGTCAAAAATGGATGAAAACTGGAACAAGCACAAATAACATCAACGCAGGTACATAAGGCGGTAAAAGGGGGCTAAAGAGACTATGAGAAAAAAATAACCAAGGAGGCGAAGAACTTCAAGCTGTTCTTTCGATATATTAAGGGGAAACAACTAGCGAAGGAAGCGATGGTACCGTTGGATGACCATGGAATAAAGGGAGCGCTAAAGGAGGACAAAGCAATCGCCGACAAACTGAACACATTTTTTGCGTCTGTATTTACTGACATTTTTTTGCGTCTGTATTTACTGAAGAGGATATACACAGCATACTGGACAGGCCCTGTTTCATGTTTACTGCTGCATCAGGAGAAGTTCTAAAATAAAACAAAAATAAAGAACTTTAAATTTTTAATTTTGAATTCAATATCTTTCACATACAAAAGGTAAAATACTCCAACATCACCTACATTGAAAAAAACAAGCTGCCGCTTCAATGATTCTCTTCCAGAAATGGCGACTTGGCGTCTGGTTAGGTTTCAAATAGATGCGTGACGGCGTCTACTTCAGCCAATGAAAAAGCAGAAAATAATAAGACAATCAAAAACAAAGCTTCAAAGAAAAGCGCGCCATTCTACTTTAACGTACAAGCCGCTGAGTATACAAGAGTGTAATTTAAAAATCCATTTTTGTTCGCGCTGCCTCAAAAAAGTTTTAAAATCACCTCTTTCATTGATGAAAAAAGCTGTTAATTATTATACGGAGTTTTTGTAGACCAAGGATGTTTTTTCCTATGGTAGCTTTATAGCTAACATAGAGTTTTCCAGGTGACAAGTATCCCTGGAAAGAACTGAAGTCTTTTCTCTGTTGTTAATAGGAACCTATCTTGATAATCTCTGGTACAGTGGGTTTTTCTGAATATTTTTTTGTGATGGAGTGATTCAATGATTAATAGTCAGGGCTAAATTGGTTAAATTGGTTTAATTGGTGCAGTAACTGACTGCACCAATCAAAAGCCAATTAAAAACAGTTTTAAAAAGTAGGTGCCCACAGGCACCTCCCAAAACGGTGCCAGAAGCACAGCTAGAGAGGTGCCTAAAAGTGCCTAAGGGCATTGTAGGTGTGGTTTGCACAGGAGATGCATTTAGGTGTTTTTAGGCTCCTCTCTAGCTGTGATTTACGTGAAAGGTAGACGCTGGATATGTAGGCCTTTAAAACATGTGAGCTCTTGCTGCCTATGAATTACATGATGGTAAAGATGTGCATGCTAATTTTTAGTAATGGCCATGCACTAATGGAAACTTTAGCACATGTAACAAAAAAATGCTCTCAGCTGAACCACTTTCATATATTTGTAGCAAACATCAATATGCAGTTTAACAAGTGCTCAGCGAAATCAGTGTACAGTAGTTGTGAGACCAATTGTGGATCATAGCCCACTACTCCATGACTCAATCTCAATCATCGCACTTATTCAGGCAATCTCAAAAACATTTTAACTTATCTCAAAATGTTCTTCTCAGAATCTGTCACTCCTCTCAGGGTCCTGATGCATTTCACACGTATAGCTGCCTCAGGGAATCTACCAGAAAAAACTCTTCTATAGTTGGGGGGAGGGGAGTCATGGGGTATGTGTGTGTGTGTGTGTGTGTGTGCGAAGCTGGTTCCCAGGGTGGGGTGGGGGTCACATATCGAGTCAACACTCATCTTGCAAAACACTCACAAACTGCGTTACTCACAAACCGAGGTTTGACTGTATATGAAAGCAAATCTAATAAGTGCGATGATTGAGAATTTGAGTCATGGAGTAGTGGACTTTGATCCGCAATTGGTCTCACAACTACACTGATTTCTCTGAGCACTTGTTAAACTGCAAATTGTTGTTTGCTACAAATATATGAAAGTGGCTCAGTTGGGAGCATTTTTTTTGTTATAAGTTGTGTTCTTGCTCCAGTAATATTGTATTAAATATAATCTCCTATTTTGATTGGGTTTCCTGCAGCTTTAGTGCATGGGCATTAATTCAGAAAATGGAAAATTGGCCGATTTCTGGCAGCAGTATAAATGGTCTGTTATGCAAGCATGCCTTTCTAACAGAGTTGGCCACCGGAAATCTTTTCCATTTTAAATTCCCAGCATGCAACAATATAGTCTACTAGGCAAATTATCTTTTCCATCCAATATCAATTAGAAAAATGCTGGAACCAACTACAACTTACACTACGATCTTGTGACCACTCTCTCAGGTTCACAAAACTTTTAAAAGCATTTCTCTTTGCTGACAGGGAGACAACCCTGAAGTAACTGAAAGGCAATTGTAAAAGCTCATTTCTAAACTGTTTAATGCAACTGTTTAATGCAAAATGAAGAGCCAACAATGACCTACTTGTACTTATAACTATGTATTCGTAACTACGACCTAACTGTATTAATAACTGTGCATATTCAGTACAGTATATGGACTTATGCTAGTATTCTATAACAGTAATTGTCCATACAATTGCCATTACAGAATCCATGCTGAATGCACTATATCCCAGCACCTTACTTTAGGCCCTTTCCTAAATCAACCCCATGATATTTAAAGAAAGCAGAATCATTTCAAATTAAAATAAGTCAGTGTATATACATCTATTACTAGCTTTTGAATTTTACAGTACAAGTAAAGCAGGACAAAAGGATGAAATGTGCCATTGCTTGCCCCTACTCCATCAAAGTATTCACTTTTTTTCTTGCATTTAGGACACGCCCAGCAACACTGACCTGGAATAGCCTGAACTCCTTAGACCTTAGAAGCTAAGCAGGGTCAGACCTCAATGGGGACCACCGAGGAAGACCAGGTGTTCTGGGCTGCAGATGGCAACAGCAAACCTTTACAATATTTTGAAAAATAAAAAGATCACATCTGGAACAGTGGGGTTATGATCATCCAATGCTCAATACTTGGAAAGAAGCAGAAAGATAGGAAAATCAGAAATTTTGTGAACTATACCCAAATTAGCTTAATCAGCCTTAGCACAGAAATCAGTAACCTTTTTCACTTTCAATAAACATATGTTTAAAAAATAACCCAAAACAACAACAATAAGAACCAGATATCAAAAAAGAAAAGTGTACTCCTAAATTCCCCCTCCCCTCCTTTTACTAAGCTGCAACAGAGGTTTCTACCGCTATCCGGAGCTCTAAATGCTTCAGCGCAGCATCGAAGCATTTAGCGCCCCTGGTCATGGTAAAAACCTCTGCCGTGGCTTCGTAAAAGAGGACCTCTATGACCTAATTACAGCTGCAAAATCATCTTAATATAGGAGCTTAAAAAGATGCACATATTGATTTAGGGGCGAAGCCTGTGATGCCCAGATTGTGAAACTCCTAAATTGCCTCTCTCAAATAAAAAACTGGATGTCTGTCAACAAATTACAGCTAAACACCTCCAAGACAGAACTCCTTTGGATCCACAAAGAATGCTGCAACCATGCCTCGCTGTGCTGGGACTAAAACTGCAAAAGACTAAAACTGCAAAAGACCAAGTACGCAGCCTAGGAACACTCCTTGACTACAACCTTCGCTTTCTGACCACATCTCTCAGGTGGTATCTTCCTCATTTTACTAACAGTGACAATTCTGAAAAATAAGGAACTACTTTTCAGAGTCTGACTTCGCCCAACTACTCTATGCCTTAGTACTGTCCCACATGGATTACTGCAATGCACAATTCAATGGTTTCATGGCAAAGAATGAAGTCTTCAGCATGTTCAAAATGTGGCAATCATGCTTCTAAAGAACCTTCATGCCAACAACCTTGTCTCCCAGGCTCTAGCGTTATCTCACTGGCTGCCAACAGCCAAATATTGTGTCTTAAGAACATAAGAATATAAGAATAGCCTTACTGGGTCAGACCAATGGTCCATCAAGCCCAATAGCTCGTTCTCATGATGGCCAATCCAAGCCACTAGTACCTGGCCAAAACCCAAGGAGTAGCAATATTCTATGCTACCGATTCAGGGCAAGCAGTGGCCTCCCCTGTGTCTTTCTCAATAATAGACTATGGACTTTTCCTCCATGAAATTGTCCAAACCCTTCTTAAAACCAGTTACATTAACCGTTCTTACCACAACCTCTGGCAATGCGTTCCAGAGCTTAACTATTCTCTGAGTGAAAAAAAATAAAAAATCCTCCTATTGGTTTTAAAAGTATTTCACTGTAACTTCATCGAGTGTCCTCTAGTCTTTGTAATTTTTGACAGAGTGAGAAATCGATCCACTTGTACCTGTTCTATTCCACTTAGGTTTTTGTAGACTTCAATCATATCTCCCCTCAGCTGTCTCTTTTCCAACTGAAGGGTCCTAATCTTTTTAGTCTTTCCTGATACGAGAGGAGTTCCATTCCCTTTATCATCTTGGTAGTATATCTTTCTTGAGATAAGGAGACCAGAATTGAATGCAATACTCCAGATGAGGTTGCACCATGGAGTGATACAGGGGCATTATAACATTCTTAGTCTTGTTAACCATCCATTTTTTAAATAATTTCTAGCATCCTGTTTACTTTTTTGGCCACTGCCGCACATTGGGCAGAATGTTTCATTGTATTGTCTATGATGTCACCCAAATCCTTTTATTGAGTGCTAACCCCCAAAGACTTGATGTTAGCATTCAAATCCTTGCATAACATGACGCCAGGCTAAGTGATGGCTAAATTCCTCTGTACGTGCCAAACTGGTCCATCTGCTCCAAGGGTTAAATATGAGAAACGCCCCCTGGTCATGCTCTTTAACTGCAAACCGCCAAACAGCGGTCCTACTCCCACTTCATACCGAGCCACTGAAATCGACTGCTCTCACAGATCAAATCCCTTGAAGGGCTCCTCAACTTTAGAAAAGCAAGAAAAACATACCTCTTCACCTAACCCCCTGCCCTTGACCGATGGATTGCATAGAAATGTATATTTATACCAGAACCAGTATGTGTCATGTAAGGAAAACTTGTATTGTAAAATCTCGCACTGTAACTATGGCAAATCTAATATGTAAACCGTCTATGTGTGTCAAATTAGGATAAAACTTGTACTGAAAACCTTGCACTGTAAGGATAACTATGGCAAATTGTAACCGGTAAACTGTATATTATATATATTAATATTAGACCCCCTAGTATGTGTCAAGTTAAGATAAAAACTTGTAAAATACTGAAATTATGTATGTTTACCCTGTAACCCATTCTGAGCTCTTTGGGGACAACAGGATGGAAAATGAATAAAATAAATAACTAAATTAATTAATTTACCTAGATTTATGAGCCTTGTGATGAGAATCAGTGCTAAGCTATTATCCCCCACTTTATATCATTTCTTGCTACCACCTACTTTTTGTCCTCATAAATTTGTATTTTAGTGAAACTTTGAATGTAAATGTAGGCACTCAACCCTAGTAAAATTTCAAGTAGGCCAATATACGAGAACTCTTAACCTTAGAAACATAAGTCCTTTAAATATTTCACTTTTAGGAATGTTCAAAGGGTTTTTTTCTTTTGACAAAAGTAAATTGAAGCTATTTCATCATTGTGAACTTGAGGTTTCTTCTCTTGTGGTCTCTTCTGATAGACCAGTTTGATCTTAACAAACAAGATAATCAAGGATCCCTCAAGAGTGTTCTTATGCACATCTATTTATCTTAAGGGACTAATATAACAGCTTTATTTTTTGGCACCAAACATTCCCATTTCAGCTCCATCAGCCCTGTCAACCCAAGGCATGAAGAAATGTGCCTGAGTAATTCTTAGTTGTCCCCTGAGGGTAAAACCTGTGCAGATAGCAATTCAATAAAAGCAACGTGTGGCAAGTCTAACTCCACATAGCCATAAAACTGCTCTGCTTCCCTTCAATAATATATGTTCAGAAACTCATCACCTGGGCTCCGGAAGATCTGATGGCATTCCTTGAAACAGAACTGTACAAGTTAAAAGAGGGAGGTGGGGGGAACCCTGTCATTGATGATTCAGATTGTGAGATGGAGACAAAGAAATAAAACAATTGCTAAGGTTGTGAGGTCATGACCCTGATCACTCTTTCTGTCTGGGTGAATCAGTATAGGGCTGAAACTAAATAATCTCTCTGCAACTTAAAAACCTTGCAGCACCTCTGCTTTTAATTATTTTGACGGGGAGGTGCCAAAATTGCCTATTTCTGATCCTTTTCAGGTTCTACTTTTCGATCCAAATCCAGCTTATGTGATATATCCACACTAGACATGCATGACATTTCCCAATTATCTCATTTACTGGCAGTAGGTGAAACATTTGTTCATTCTTTTAGACGTGTTTGTTAAACGGCACCATTCTGTCATTAAAATTCATGAAGTCCTGCTTGTCGTCAAAAAGGAATTCCCTTGAGAGATGGACTTTGTGTGGCCAATAGCTAGGATAGAGATGCACATTCTTGCAGATGCAACGGGAAATTCCTTTTAATATAGTAGTAGCTTGGGCACAATAATGTGTGCAATTGGTTGATGTTTTCAGATCATCACCTAATGAAAGCTTTCAATGGCTGCAGCTAAGATGAAGCAAATTTATAAATGTCAGTGAGAAGATTACTAATTTGTCTACACAGTTTTGAAGACTGCTAGACCTCAGTGTGTGAGAAATGTACATCTAGAGAAAATGTGTGTTTTCTTAAGTTCCCTTAAATTGTATTACATCTTATATTTCTTGGCCATATAAAAGGCTGATAAGGAACAATATTAACACGACAAACTTTCCCAGCCAATACTTTGAAAACAGCTGCTAAAGTGAAAAAAAACCCCACCCAAAACATTAGTAAAGAGTGATCTCCTATTACTTAGTTTTATTTTTCTCTTGGCAAGAACAGGTCAAGCAAACCAGACTAAAGGTCTGTATCCTGTTATCTCTGTCCCCTTATTTAGCTATTTCTATCAAGCTAGATACAATACACATCTACAGTATGTTACCACACTTATTTCCGATAATATACTTTTGCATTGTTTATAAAATGCTTGAAAAAAATTAAGCCTTGTGATTTCCCAGTTACTATAAGAATATATTGGGTCAGACCAATGGTCCATCTCCAACAGTGGCCAAATTCCAGGTCCCAAGTACGTGGCAAAAACCCAAATAGTAGCAACATTCCATGTTACATATTCCAGGGCAAGCATTGGCTTCCCCCATGTCTGACTCAATAGCAGATTATGGACTTTTCTTCTAAGAACTTGCCCAAAACTTTTTTAAAACCCAGATATGCTAACTGACTCAATAGCAGACTATGGACTTTTCCTCCAAGAATTTGTCCAAATCTTTTTAACACCCAGCTATGCTAACCACTTTTACCACATCCTCTGGCAATGAGTTCCAGAGCTTATCTATTTTATTCAGTGAAACAATATTTCCTCCTATTTGTTTTAAAAGTATTTCCATTAAACTTCATTGAGTGTCCCCTAGTCTTTGTAATTTTTGAAAAAGTTAAAAACAAAACAAAACATTCTCTTTTACCCATTCTGCACCACTCAGGATTTTTGTAGGCTTCAATCATACACGAATACCGGTGCGGTACTTGGAGAGACTCCCCAGAAAAGAGACTTGGGAGTACTGGTCAACAAGTCAATGAAGCCGTCCGCGCAATGTGCAGCAGTGGCAAAAAGAACAAACAGAATGCTGGGAATGATTAAGAAGGGGATCATGAACAGATCGGAGAGGGTTATCATGCCGCTGTACCGAGCCATGGTACGCCCTTACCTGGAGTACTGTGTTCAGCACTGGTCGCCGTACATGAAGAAGGACACAGTGCTACTCGAAAGGGTCCAGAGAAGAGTGACAAAAATGGTTAAGGGGCTGGAGGAGTTGCCATACAGTGAGAGGTTAGAGAAACTGGGCCTCTTCTCCCTTGAAAAGAGGAGACTGAGAGGGGACATGATTGAAAAGTTCAAGATAATGAAGGGAATAGTAGATAAAGACAGATTGTTCACCCTCTCCAAGGTGGAGAGAACGAGGGGGCACTCTCTAAAGTTAAAAGGGGATAGATTCCGTACAAACGTAAGGAAGTTCTTCACCCAGAGAGTGGTAGAAAACTGGAACGCTCTGCCAGAGGCTGTTATAGGGGAAAACACTCTCCAGGGATTCAAGACAAAGTTAGATAAGTTCCTGCTGAACTAGAACTTATGCAGGTAAGGCTAGCATCAGGGCACTGGTCTTTGACCTACGGGCCGCCGCAGGAGCAGACTGCTGGGCACGATGGACCACTGGTCTGACCCAGCAATGGCAATTCTTATGTTCATATACCCCCTCAGCCATCTTTTTTCCAAGCTGAAGAGCCCTAACCTCTTTAGCCTTTTCTCATATGAGAGGAGTTCCACCCCTGTATCATTTTGGTTGTTCTTTGAAACTTTTCTAATTCTTTTTTTTAATTTAGTAATTTCAATTATACAAACCAAGTATAGATATACAAGAAAAGAATAACATATCTACAAATAATAACAAATTATTACTTATAATGACTGGGGTTGCCATTCAACAAATTAAATATAATTGGAAAAATTGGAATAGATTAAATTATAATTTTTGGTGGAACTCCTTATGTCATATTTATAAAATGGAGAGACTTATTGCAATACAACAGGGTTGTTTCAGGAAATTTCAAGATATTTGGGAGCCATTAACAAAGTATTGTAATGATTAGAAAAATCTTGTTTCCCTTAAATTTACAAGTTCAATTATGGGGTGGGAGGGAGGGTATTTTTATTGTTACATGTTTGATTATATGATAGATAAGGGTGGGGAGAGGGGGTAGATAAGAGAATATTATATGTATCATTGTTGATTATTAAGTGATATATTTATGATTATTTGTATGGCTATGTTATCACATTTATTAGTTTAAAAATGAATAAAGATTTTTTTTTAAAAAAAGAAAAGAATAACATTTGTGAAACATATTTTACAAGAAATAATACAAATAGAAAAAAACTAATTCTAAAGTCCACTTCAAGGTGAGATTTGCGAGGATAAAAGTAAATAATTCCTGATGGAAATCCACTAAGAATTCTAACTATAAACATTGAGATCCATTTTCTGTTTTAATTACCCTTTTTTACATGTTCCAATAGAAATTTCTCCAAATAAGAATGATCAAAAAATATAAAATGTTTACCCTGGTAATGTAAAATACATCTACAGAGAAAAAAACAGCAAAAAGTTGCTCCAATAGCCAAAACCCTGGATTTCAGTGCCAAGAATTGTTTCCTACATTTCTGAGTGGCTCTTGTTATATCTGGAGAAATTTGAATTTCTCTCTCTGACAAGAGAGTTACCAACAAAGTTGAATGAGTGGAAATTAGATCTTGAGCATCCTCTAAGAAGGCAGTGAGTTCCCCAACTGCTAATGCTGGGGCTATATCAACCGCTCCTCTAGTTCAGTGATTCCCAACCCTGTCCTGGAGGAACACCAGGCCAATCGGGTTTTCAGGCTAGCCCTAATGAATATGCATGAGAGAGATTTGCATATGATGGAAGTGATAGGCATGCAAATTTGCTTCATGCATATTCATTAGGGCTAGCCTGAAAACCCAATTGGCCTGGTGTTCCTCCAGGACAGGGTTGGGAACCACTGCTCTAGTTGACATTGCTAATGATGATGACAGGTACATAACCTTCTGAAATACAATTTTCTCAGATAGTTCCAGTTTTAAAATTTCTTTTAAATATTTTTTAAGCAATATTTCAGCTGAAAGTAAAAGTGAATAAGGGAAATTTAAAAATCATAGTTTATTAATATGCAAACGATTTTCCAATTGTTCCAAATTATGATGCAAAATCAGACTATCTTTCACAGCTGAGGTACTGATTAAAGTACTTTCACTTGATTTTGCATCTTCTCAATAGTATATTTCATTTTTATATTATCTTGTAATACAGTGATAGAAGACACAACTTGACTAGAAAAAGTACATAATTGTGCTACTTTCCCTTTAAGCATATTCTCAGTCCAGGTGACAACTTGCCAAATATCTTTTAAGGAAATATCACCTTCAGGACATCTAGAGTAGAAACCATCTCAACCATATCAAAACTGACTGGTTGCAATTTAGCTAAGTTATCAGTCCCTTGAGATGCTACAATGGGATTTTGCACTATTTCATGTTTGTCCTGCAACCCATTATGTACGGACTCTGCCTGAATATTTACATCCATAGGCAGGGGGTGGAAGTGGGGGGGATCTAGTGTCCATAGGACACTTTAATCACTGGTGTAGATGCAGCAAGTTTTTCCCCATAATTCACTCACTGGATAGCACAGCTGGCTAATATATCTCTCTATAATAGAGCTGGGTGATGTACTATGTGAGAGGAGTGAAATCTGTAAACACTGCATGCAGAGATGGAAGGCTCTTTTCTCAATTCCAACACTTTCCAGAACCTCCTGTCCTCAAAACTTCTCCAAAACTTTTCTAATTCAGATACATCTTTTTTTTTTAATGCATAATCGTTGCATCATGAGGCATTGAGCAATGGAAGCTAAGCATGATTCTACTTGTATATAATGCACCTAACTTTTATAGAATTGCACTTAGTGCCAAAGTAGTCAATGCTGATATTTTTAGATGACCTATGTAGAATTGGGCACTTAGGCCCTGATTCTAAAAAGTCTGCCTCAGATTAGGCATCAATATCGGCACTTACTTTAATTGAGCAATGGGCTTAATCAGTGCTGATAGTGGCACTCAACACTTCACAATTAGCTTTAATTGGGCTTAATTGGAAGTTAGGCACTTGAAGAATGGTCTGAAATTTGGCAGCTAAGATTTAATGCTAAGAAATGCAAGGCTATGCATTTGGGTTGCAAAAACCCGAGGGAACGGTACAGTTTAGGGGGTGAAGAACTTATATAACCCTCTGTTGTAGTTCCTTCCTATTTCTCCTACTGTAAACCGCTCTACGAATGTGGAGATGATACGGTATACAAACCTAAGGATTAGATTAGATATGCATGATAGAAGAATGGGACTTGGGCGTGATAGTATGTGATGATCTTAAGCTGGTCAAACAGGTTGAAATGGTGATGGCAAAAGTTAGAAGGATGCTAGGGTGCATAGGGAAAGGTATGGCCAGGAGGGAAAAGGAGGTATTTCTAAAATATTTATATACCACTTATAGCCTAAGTGATTTACATTCAGGTACTCAAGCATATTTTCTTATCTATCCTGGTGGGCTCACACCTTATCTAATGTACCTGGGGCAATTGGGGATCACAAGGAACAGCATGGGATTTGAACCCACAACTTCATGGTGCTGAGGCTTTAGCTGTAACCACTGTGACACACTTCCATTGATGTCCCTGTATAAGGCTCTGGTGAGACCTCGTTTAGAATATTGCGTACAATTCTGGAGACCACACCTTCAAAAAAGAAAGATATAACAAGTAGGCGATTAGCCCTAAGCACTTATACTAAAAGTGGGCATGGTTAGGGGCGGATTATGGGTGTGTTTTTGAGTTAGGTGTCTCTTTGTGAATCAGATGCCCTTAGGCTCTAATATTGGCACTTAACTTTAGGCATAAAAATCCCTGGCATAAATTGAGGACACCTAAAAATTAGGATGCTGAGAGCCTCCTAAGCATATTTAGGTGACGTTAAATGAGATTCTATAATGGGTGGCTATTATAAAGAACCAGTGCTGATATCGGCATCTAACTTTATAGAATCAGGGCCTTAGTGCCTACCTTTATAATATAATATAATAACATAATTGTGGAAGCAGTCAGACCAGGTTCACAACTGCTATGAGTAACTTGGCACTATGCTCGTCCTCTCATCACTTGCGTTCATTGGTGATGACTCTACATTTTGGGGAAATAAATGTAAGACAACCAGAGCAGTAAGGGAAACAAAAGTAGAATATAACAAAAATAAACCTTTTATATAAAACAATATATCCTTTTAATGTTCCAGAAAAATAGATGTACAATATAAATATTCAGCTACGAATAACAGTGGCATAAAGGATCAGACTCAACCTGACCATGTTTTGGCAAGATGCCTATGCCAGGAGTCATTAAAGCCAAAAGTTATGTCATTGAGTTCTAGTTGTAAACATCTAAAGTTAATGATTCTAAACAAGGCAAACATCAATCAGTCGAGTCCGCTTCAGTCGGCTAAACTTCATCATGAAGTCAAAGGATTCTCTTGTTCAGCTAAGTGTTTTCATTTCTGTGCTTGACTCAAGAATTATATTATAAAGTTGTACACTTTGTATCACATGAATGGGCACCACCAGAGGTGAGGAGTGGCCTAATGGTAGAGCTGCTGCCTTCACACCCTGAGGTTATGGGATCAAATCCCAGTGCTGCTACTTGCAAGTCACCTAATCCACCGTTGACTCAGGTACAAAATAAGAACTATATATATGTATGCCATTTTGAATATATAACCACAAAAAAGCAGTATACGAGTTCTTGCACTAAAGCGCAAGGAGTGATCAGTGAAGGCTTTGAGATTTCATCTTGTCACTTGGCTAGCTACATGCTAAAAAATAAACCAGACTATTAATCATGATTCTTGTTTCTATTAACAATTTTAGTCAAAGTTTTTCTAAGAGAAAATTATTTGTGTTTATCTTTAAAGTCTTGGGGCTCCTTTTACTAAGGTGTGCTAGGGCTTTAACGCGCGGAATAGCATTAGCGTTAGTTCTAGAAGCGTTGTGTGCGGTGTAGCATGCACTAATTTCCTGTGTGCGCTAAAAACGCTAATGCACCTTAGTAAAAGGAGCCCTTGGGCTCCTTGGGCTATCTTTTACTAAGCTACAGTATGAATTTTATGAGCATTGGAGCAGCATCAGAGCATTTAGTGCTCTGGGACATGGTAGAAACCTCTATCACAGCTTAGTAAAAAAAAAAAAAAAAAAGGGGGGAGGTTTGGTCTTTTGGGGAGTTATTGTATCTACCTGCAAAAAAACATGTTTATTCTTTGGGAAGCAATCACTTCAAAATATTTCTTCAAAAATACTTCCCCGACAGCCTCACCCTATATGTTAATCTTCCTGTCCAGGTTCTTCACAATTCAAAACATGGTTGCGGCGTTCATTTAACAGCTGTAGATGCTGGGGTCATGTGAAGTAAAGCAGCAATTAATTAGAATGACTAGACCAACGTCATCCGTTCCACTTCTTTGTTCAAGCCATAAAGCTCGATCATATTTAGTTTAAATATTCACATTTGTTCTTTATAATTTAATCTTCCTCGCGTATCCCCACCCTTCCACCCAATCTCCACTATATGGAAAGTTTATGACCCTTAACAGTCCAATGTTGAACTACTTCTGCCCTCATAGTGTTCCTCCCAGGTGCCCACTCAAAGTTAGACACCGTTTACAGTATAGAATAACACTGGATGCTGGGAAACTGTGCCTAAGTTTAGGTGCAAAGATTTGCACCAACTAAATCCTGGTGTAAATCCTCACTTCTAAATTATATGCCAATTTCCCTTATTCTTTAACAGTGAGCAGAAATTACAGGAATGCCTCTAATCTGCCTTTAATGCCTCTAATCTGCCTCTAATCACATTGCCACACCCCCTTTTTTTGAACTGGTCATAAATTTTACACCCCTAAAAATGCATACTTAAATTTGAATTGATCCCAATTAGTGCTAATTCATTATTAGCACCCAATTATTGGAGCTAATTGTCTTGTTATTCAATTAAATTACACTCAGAAATTGGGCATGCACCCAAATTTATGCATGTAATTTTTAGAGCCAAAATTGTGTATAAGAGGAAGGTTGGATCTTTCCAGTGTCTATATTACTCAAAAAATCCCGCATTTGTAAAAAAAAATAAAATTTGGTATTTGAATTAGACGTTGACTCCACAGATGGCTTGACTCTATTTTATAACTCACCACAATTGATACTGGATTATTTGTTCAGGATGTTGATGCCCGCCCTACTTACCTACTTTTTCCATGCCTCTTTGATCTCTATCTTTTCTTCCTTCACCTAGGCTACTTACTTATTACAATTTGACTCTCTCTTCTCTTCAATCACCTCCTCCTCTCCAGGATTTGGTTACTCCTGACATTGAGATTTCTTGGATCCAGAATATTGTTACGACTCTTTATCTAGCTGATGTCTTTCGGACTCTAATATATATTAAGGCACTAGCTTTGTTAGTGCATATATGCATATCTCAATGTATTCCTTACTGAATGTTCTTTTTCTTTGTTCTAATGTTTTTTCTTTCTTGAAAACCAATAAACATATTTGAACTCTGAATTAGGCATATTTGTAAGACGGTAGTTCTCTAAAACTCTTTCTCAGATCCACATACCATGAAGTCTTTCCTTGACATTTATTTTCCTTTAAGATTTAGAGAAGTCAGCTTGATGAACCTAAGGCATCACCAAACCAGCTTGTTAACTATTGCTGTCATCTGAAATATACCATCTTCCTCTGTAGGAGCTGGATTTAACTGCAGGTTTACAGAAGGCATTCAGAAGTCATTCCCTGGCCATTTGAAGTGTTCCTCCCAAGTCTCAACAAACATAGGTTTGAACTCCTAATGTGCAATAAATACAAATTTGTCACCATCTGATTTTATTGCCTTGCGAGAGCCTTAAGGTACTCCCTAGGTTGACAGTAAGAATTATATGGGCACGTGTCTGTCTTGATGGCAGTCAACTTGGGTAGGAAAAAACTCAGTCTGGTATTTATATGGCGTAATTTAAAATATAGGCTTTGTACAAATTTATACCATGCACTAAACTGCAATGTGGAAGAGACCTCTTCTGAGTACTTATAAAAAGAAATTGATTTTTGCTTTTCATTAGGTGTTTCATTAGGTATTCATTAGAAATTAAAACAAAGGAAAATAAAATTGTCATTCTATTTAACTCAATGGATAATGTTTCATCCTGACCTTGTCCAGATAAGAACATAAGAATTGCCGCTGCTGGGTCAGACCAGTGGTACATCGTGCCCTTAGGTCAAAGACTAGTGCCCTAACTGAGACTAGCCTTACCTGCGTACATTCCGGTTCAGCAGGAATTTGTCTAACTTTGCTAGGATGGTCTGTAAGAATTTTTAAAACAAGCAATAATTTAAAATGTGTCCTTTTAATTTCATGTTTTGTGGTCAACGAATGATACTTTTTCCGGATGTCTCTAGACATACCCAGTTTAAAAGGAAGCAGTTCCTCCAGCTAAAATCTACAGTTTTTGGTAGTTGGAACTACTTTCTTTTTGAAATTTCCATGCAAGTGCCTTATTTCGTATGGAAGTGATAAATATGTGTTCTTTGATCCATCCCAGTTAGAAGATTTTATTAAGGGAAAAGCTTTGTTGAAATCTTAATTTTCAGTATTGATATTTTTATTTTAGGAGGATGATGTATGATGCATAAAGTAAGCCACGCATTAGCCTGTCCATGAAGGTAGATTATAGATAGAGTTGATTTCCTTTGAAATGCTGGCGACCACTAAATCATGGTTGATTTATTATCTTATATATGTTTCAATGTATTTCACAAACAGAGTATTTCAGGATATTCATGAATATTTGTTATTATTGTAATGAATAATCAAAATAAAGAATTAAAATGTCAAAAGTAAGTGAGTATAGTTGTATATGTTGTAACAACAAGAATGAAGACCTAGAAATAAGAAGAAAAAGAAACACACAGAGTAAGAAACACGCAACTTGATATTTGGAAGACTATATCTAGAGCTGCTGCTTTGAAGTTCAAACAAGGTTTGACTTTCCACTTATCAGGCACAAGATTGCTGCTTTCACACTTGATTGCCTACTGTTTTATTTTAATGATGTATTTGCATTCTCTGTTTTTCCTGAGGTACTGAAGCCTGAAGGAGGTGTAATCACTTTGGCCATATCTGGTGCTAACTGATGAAATGGGAAAGCCTTTTTTTTCATCTTTTGTTTTGCAGCCTTTGAATGGGTTTTATTGAGTAGCTGCAAATCCACACACAAGTTATTGATATTGAATCTCCAACCATCTCCAAGAGTCAATTATAGCTTTCAAAGTTTTTTATTTATTTAAGAACATAAGAACATTAGAATTGTCGCTGCTGGGTCAGACCAATGGTCCATCGTGCCCAACAGTCCGCTCATGCGGCGGCCCCCAAGTCAAAGACCAGTGCCCTAACTGAGACCAGTCTCACCTGCATACATTCTGGCCGGCGCCATTTTTTTGATGTGCTAGCAAGTTCAGACTGAATGCACTATCAAAAAAGTCCCCCGACGAAGCCAATAACCTGGCGAAACGGGTCCCGTCGGGCTCTTATCAGTAATTCAAGATAAGTGCATTACATTACTAATCACAAGTACCGATTATAAGATATGTGTTAAGTACACAATCGCATAATAAAAATTTTTTCTATCGGTCACAAGAGGTTTTTAACACCAATGATAGAGAACCTGTCCTGCTGAGTTACCATTGTTAGAATTTAATATTCTTTATGGTGCAGGCTTCTGAGGTCTTTTCCTCTTAATGAAAAATCATTGCAATTGCATGTGGAACCTGTGTGTTTGTGTTCTGTTGTCTACATTATAGAGGTTCCAATCCATTTCAGTTATACAGTAGTTGGTATATAAAGGTAAACAAAAACATTGCAGGTGGTTAGTTTTTATTAGACCAAATAAATATTTGACTAGCTTTCGAGTGCTATTCACTCTTATTTAGTTAATTTTGTTTTGATTTTGGAAAGGAATCATAGAGCTCACAAGTTAGTCCATGATATATTTCTAGACCATAGAAAAGATATCACCTAGACCTGGTTTGTCAATCTTTATTTCTATGCAAATAATATGGGACAAAAAGATCAAAAATTTCTCCATGATCTTCAACTTCATGTCTTTCACTAAACAACACCTTGATTTCTTTTTCTAGATGATGTTATTCCACATTTTTCTTGACACTTTTCATTTCAATGATATGAAATGAAATGAAAAGTGTCAAGAAAAATGTGGAATAACTTGTAAGTTTCATGGCTCCACATCATTCCCTTCTTGGTTGGACTGAGAACATTTCAGCGGCCCCTTCTAATATAGTTACTGTGTTAGCAGAATCAAGCAAGGTCAATCAACTAGCTTAGTCATTGGCAACTGCAACTAGCTATTCAATTCTGAGCCCTGAGGGATTTGTTAAACATTATTTATAACATTTAGTGCTGTTCTCATGTTCTGATGCTGAGAGATAGGTGGAGATTTTGATTTTCAATTTTCAGTCCTGTTCCTTTAGCTTGCTAAAGGGTAATACTTGAGAATTAAAAAAGGTTTGCAACACTCCGCATCAGATGTGGTACATTATATAACAAGTTGGCAGGACTGCACCTTGTCACAGGGTCTCCAGGAAAATTTAAATAATGGCTACAATTTAGGGGAAAAGCAGCAAATGATACCTAACAATTACATTCTGCTACTCTGTCTCTCAACACAGGTGAAAGAAGAAGATGATGCCTAGAAGAATCCACACCCCCCCCCCCCTTTCTTTGAAGGTACGTGTAACTCAGATCCCCCAGAAGGTATCAGAAAGGGAAACAATATATAGAAATATGGATTAGGAATGAGCAGGCCAAAAATTTTTGTTATTTTATTTATGTATTTATTATGTATTTATTTATTTTGTTTTCTGTTACATTATATGACATTACATTAGTGTCTTCTGTCCCAATACCTTTCAGTTCTAGGGCGGTTTACAACAAGAATTGGCCTAGGCATTCCCAGGGAGAATACAAGGTTAGTAACATAGTTGATGAAGGCAGATAAAGACCCGAATCGTCCATCTAGTCTGCCCAACCTGATTCAATCTAAAAGTTTGTTGGATTTTTTTTTTCCTTCTTCTTCTCCTTAGCTATTTCTGGGCAAGAATCTAAAGCTCTGCCTGATACTGTTCTTAGGTTACAACTACTGAAGTCTCCGTCTGAGCTCACTCCAGTCCATCTACACCCTCCCAGCCATTGAAACCCTCCCCAGTCCATCCTACCCCAAACGGCCACATACAGACACAGACTGTGCAAGTCTGCCCAGTACTGGCCTTAGTTCTTCAATATTTACTATGATAGATATAGTATGCGTCGGGATCTGGGACGGGTCAATACCGGTCAATCCCTTTCTCCCCAAAGAACTCAGAACAGGATACAGGTTGACAGACATAATATACAGTTAACAGGTTCCAGTTTGCCATAGTTATTGTAACTTTTAACTGACTGAATAAATGCCTGCATCAAGAAGATCTTCTCCACACTTTCTTTTGGTTTCGGTGTAACCTAAGAACCAAGAAATTAAAGTTCGATTCCCACTGCGGCTCCTTGTGACTGGCCATATCATTTAACCCTCTATTGTCTCAGGTACAAAATAAGTTCCCATATATAGTATGTATATTGCTTTGATTAAATGAGGAAGGGTAAGGACAAAGTTTGTACTGTAGATCCTGGCTTAGGTCCACCTGTGTAGCAATGATGAACCAGTTTGGGCACAATTAAGCTAGGAAGAGACTTTACAGGTGTCATGAAGTCTGTTGGAGAGGACTAACAGCTGGATGTTTTCTTAGCCCTGCTGTTATACAGTCACCATTGCTATATATGAGAGACAGTGCGATTGTGGCTGGCTCCACAGAACAGAGTGATGACAAGGCTGTTAACCAAACTGTGGAGGTAGTTGCTGCTTTGCAGGATCTCTCCAGATAAAAAAAAAAGCAGAATTTGGCAGTAGAGCTCGCCCCCTATCTTCCCAGCAATATTCTGTGATGTTATTTGAAACAGTAGCAGAGGAAGTAATTATGCACAGCCAGAACTTGTCTGGAATTACCATACCTTTCCTTAGAGGTGTTCACGAAGCTCCTGGTGGAGAACCATTATCATACATAAAGAATAGTCCCTCTGGTTATACTTCCTGTGGTTACGCAGGATACCATATGGACAATTCTGGTTTCTAAAGTCCTTGGGGGTCAAAGCTACCTTTATTGGTTCTCTTTTTTTGTTTATTTTTTTAGCAGGGTAGGTGCACAATTCATTGTTTGTATTTTCCTACTCTATGTGAGCTGAAGAATTTAGATTTTTCTGGAACTTTGCTGGTCAATACAAGAAAAATGGAAATTTTTGAATATGTTCAAGAATGAATGAATAATCAATTAGACTTAGGGCTCCTTTTACTAAGCTGCGTTAACGGTTTTAGCACGCACTTAGTGCACACTGCAATGCCGCAGGTGCTACACGCTAACACCTCCATTGAGATGATGTTAGTTTTTCTGCGTAGCGCGGGGGCAGCGTGCGCTAATCTGCAGAGCGCGGTAAAAATGCTACCGCAGATTAGTAAAAGGAGCCCTTAGATATTTTTGCAAATGTGAAATTAAATTTCAGTCCTTTAAATATATTTTCTATGAGCCCGCTCAGCTAAGACATTTCTTTACAAACTAGAAATTTCAGTTCTGCAGACATATGGAAGGACATTTTCGAAAGGATATCCAAATCCGAAAAGAGATCTCCGGATCTTAAAATCCAAAATGACCATCCATCCTACATGTATTTTCCATCAGGATTTCTGGTTCAAAAATACATGAGATGGACATCCTTGTGATGAGGACATCCAGTATAAATAACCATTTTAGAAACAAGAATATCCAAAATATGAATAGCAAAAAAAAAAATACCCCAGGAACAAAGACGTCTGGCAGCATTCTTAAAAGAATAGCCACACAGATGTCTCTGCAGAGCAGAGGGGCAGCCTAGTGTTTAGTGTAGTGACTTTTAAACCAAGGGACCCAAGTTCAAATCTAACTTTAATTCTTTTATTTTGTAAATTATGAGCCCACCAGGAGCACAAAAATACAGACTGTACCTGAATGTACAGCACTTCGATAGCCTTCAGGCATACAGGTGGCTTATTTATTTAGGTACATTATGTATTTTTTTGTTTTTGAAGAGCTTACAAGGAAAAAAAATTGAACCTGGATACCATAGTTTATTGTCTACTGTACTAACCAGAAGGCTACCCCTCAGGCTTGCTTCCTATTGCTAACAATGCCTATAATACCCAACGCTGTCATAATCTGGTATCCCCTTTCAGTTTCAGTGGAGAGGGAGGGGGAAAGCAACCACTGAAGACTTAAAGAGATGGCATGCTTTGAAAATAGACTCCATAGTTGGGTGTTAGTTATTTATTTTTTATTTATTCAATTTTCTATACCATTCTCCCAGGGGAGCTCAGGACAATTTACTTGAATTTATTCAGGTATTCAAACTTTTTCCCTGTCTGCCTCGGTGGGCTCACAATCTATATATTAATGCATGTTGTTCCCTGTCCCTAAGGTCTGTTTCTGATTATTCTGTGAATCTCCATATTTTCCTTAGACCTTTTGATATTTCATGGAATAGCAGAGAGGATCTAGTGAAATATGACCTTACTGACAAGTAATTTTGACAAAGTTGATAAAATGTAAAAAAAATAAAAATGCAAATTCTTTAAATTTTTGCCTCAGTATAGGTACCTCAGTGCTATGTGCCCAGTGCAAATTCTGTAATGACATTTTGGCACCATGATTCTGTTTTAAAAGTTCAACATTGACGCTCCCTTGTGTAGGTGCATACTCTTATTTCAAGGGGTAGGCATAAGTTGGCATGCTTAGGCTTATCAAGTGATGCACCTAATTTATAATATTCCATAAACTAATTTTTTTATTATTCACTTTTATTATTACATTTATATCCTGCTTACAACTAAGCAGGTAACAAAAAACATACATAAAATCAGTAAAATCAATACAAATAGTATAAAAATCAATAATATACTGAACACAATTATCTGCCAGTCCATCAAGTATATGCCAAAGCAAATAAATAGGTTTTGAACCTCTTTTTAAATATGTCAAACTGTGTCATAAGACGTACAGTACCAGGATGCTTATTCCATCATGACGGGCCAGTAATTGACGTTGTGCTTTGGCTAGTAGCTGCTTAGCATACTTCCCGAGTCACCACTAATTGTTTCACCCCACAGTACAGCAACTATATGCATATCTGGGAGACATGCCCATGGTCTGCTCATGCAGTCAGGTACTTCCTTATAAAACAATGCCTAATGTACATACGATGTCAATTACTGGCACCTTTGACATACATAAGAAGTATTTACCTCTAGGCACCACGTTATTCAATTTCCCTGTTTAAAAAAGAAAAGTTTGCGTACCTGCAGAAAAGATAATGTGAATTTTATGAATCTGAGGAATTCTGCTTAATGCGGTGCTTCATACATTCCTAATAGGTTTTTGTAAGAAACTACAGCAGCCAAAGGATACTTGCCAAAATGTCAAGGAGAAATCAGCTGAAGGTTTAGGAAAACAAACAAAGAGACATAAGAGAATAAGCAGAATAAACTACGTCTTCATGACCCATGGCCACAGAGTAATAAAGCTGTATAAATGGGATTAGTGTTCTACTTGTCCACATATTTCAGGAAAATCAGCTAGAATTATAATGCCATATCATGACCTCAAAGCACTATTTCAGATGCACATATTTTGGAATCAGGAAGGTATGAAAAAGATGAAGAAAGAGCAAATATAGAATTTGCTGTGTTTTGTTGGGTTTTTTTTAACATGAAGACTGTGTTAGCAATAAAGCACTGTGAAAGATTTACTGTGACATAACATGGTTTAAGGAAAATAGCTATAACACTATTTAATGGGAGCAAACTTGCTGTTTACAACACTGTAAAGCTAACTTAACATGCAGCTTGCTATAATTGCTGCTAAGACAGGAAGAGCCAAATATCAAGAAACGTTAAACAAAACGAGCCTCATTGACTTCAGTGCAGCTCAAAGTGCAAACACTACTTATAGAAGCCACCTTTATTATCATTGGCTCTGTATTAAAGTCGGGAAAAACAGAACAGTAAAAAAACTCAGCCAGCCATCTGAGAAAAACCTGTTCGTCAAAAACCTAAACGTTAAACAAACAATTAGGTGTTCACTCACAAAAGCAGCCGTATCTATCCGTAGTTTTAGTACATATAAGGCCCACCGAAATTTGCAATCTTCCTGTCATTTATCTCAGTACATTCACTCCCACCGGAACTTGTACATTTCTGTTTTCAAAATCTAAGGAGAGTCTGGAACAAGAATAATATGTAATCCAATATAATCCACTGTCACTGGACTCTTTTCTAAAATGCATGCAGGAATACACATGCAAGTGCTGACAGCATACAACGAGAGCAGCCATTTTACACTTGTCAACATCTAAATTCTCAAAAGAGGCAACACGGAAATATACACATCTAAGTGTCAGTACTAACGTGTAAGTTGGTATTTTAGGACCTAGACACATAAATTATGTAGGTACATAGATCTGTAGGTGTGCCATTTTGGATAACTACACATCTAAGTGCTCCCAATTAAGTACAGAGCTTACTATCACTCAACACTCAATTTTTTGCAGGGGGAGACCACTGGGAGATTAAGGCGGTGACCTCCCTAAATGTCTGCTCTGGAAAACTGCCCAAAACAAGAACTTTTACAAAACATTTATATACTCTGGGACGGGAAGGGGTAAAACACGGACCTCGCGGATCTAAAACCGCACGTCCTTAAAAATCTGAGGTCCGTGCATTGACAAGTCCGCCTTCGCTTTCCCTGCAGCTCAGCTCAGGCCCCCGGCTCCCTCGCGGACCTCACGGATCTGAACTGCACGTCACATCCTTAAAAATCCGAGGTCCGCGCCACTTTTAGTCTCTGGCTCTGACAGAGCTCTATAGCAATTTAACTCTGACGGATCCTATTGCTTTTCCCTCCCTATGCTAGGATCCGTCAGAGTTAAATTGTCATAGAGCTCTGTCAGAGCCAGAGACTAAAAGTGGCGCGGACCTGGGATTTTTAAGGATGTGACGTGCAGTTCAGATCCGCGAGGGAGCCGGGGGCCTGAGCTGAGCTGCAGGGAAAGCGAAGGCGGACTTGTCAATGCACGGACCTCGGATTTTTAAGGACGTGCGGTTTTAGATCCGCGAGGTCCGTAAGGTCCGTGAGGTCCGCGTTTTACCCCTTCCCCTCTGGGACAGCTGTAAATTCTCATATTGATCATGATGATCATAGATATATATTTCCCTTTTGTAATGAGGAAGGCGCATATATTTTTTATTCCCCCCCCCCTTTAGTTCTGCCCAAAACCTGCCCCCTTTCCATGTGCACATATTGTAAATCCTGGCTTTCTAAAAATTGGTTCTTCATATTTATTCGATATGCCCATGTAAGAGGGAAAGTTATCAATGTTAAGACAGGTTGTTTTACTCCTAAAACCTGTGCTATTTTAGCACAGGTCCCATATCATGCAATAGACCTAGTTAATAATAACTGAGGTTAACAGTAAAATAACTTGTCTTAACGGTAGCCATGTTGACAACTTTCCCCTAATGCTGGTATTTACATGTGTAATTCACAAATCAGACTTCTAAAGTAAAGAATATAGGGCTCCTTTCATTAAGCCACGGTAGAGGTTTCTACCGTGGTCCGGTGATGTAACTGCTCCGATACTCAAAGGAATTCTATGAGCTTCAGAGCAGTTACCTCAGAAGGCAGCGCAACCCTGGTCTTGCTCAGAAAGTCCTGCATGCTGACTCAGCTCTTTGGGTCAGGCTGAAGGACTTCCCACCTAATAGTCTTCCTGTCTTGGTCAGAAAATGAATCACATGACAACCATAGCATGTAGTTTGTAAACATTTATTAACTTTACCGCAACTGATAAACTTTTTTTTTTTTTTTTTTTAATTTGTTTATAAAATTTTACAATATTTCCAAGCATATACATCTTGTACAGTAAAGTGAGATCAAACAACATATTAAACTAAAAATCCAAAATTAATATGTACTATAAGGAAATACTGACCTTGTTGATCTCACACTAGTCCTCAATATTATTGGATCCACAATTAAGAGTAGAACATATATAATTCATATTATTTAAATAAGAAAAATCCTTATCTAACAACTGATAAACTTTTGTGGGAGTAATCCAAACTTTATACAGAGCCACTGGTACAGACTTCAATTCGCTTCATCAATTCCAAACAAATGTTCTCAGTCTGTCTCTTGCCACCCCCATCTCCTCGGTAATAGATCCCTAGAAAGGTGATCCACCTTTCCTGTTAGTGAGCTACTCTGGGTCCCATTTCTTCAGTCTAGGGCCACTTCTTCCCTACCATGCTGCTACCACCTGTTTTGGTCACTGTCCACTGACTGAGGCCAAATTATCACCGTCTCCCAACAGAGTTCTACTAATTAATCCATACTCTGTACTCTGGGCTTTGACGAGAGTCAGGGCAACCAAAAGCCCTGTGTTCTTCCCTCTCTAACCATTTGTTTCCTTAATTCCACCTATTGCTCCCCCTTCCTCGGGTACTTCCCTCTAATGACCCCGAGGAAATATGGCTTTATCCAATGGGAGGTCACATGACACAGTATATCAAATGCCATCCCTCCCACCCAATGAGATGATCCTCACTTTCCTAAAATTATCTGGAGGTAATTTTGAAACACTACACGGGGTTTGCAATGTTGCAGGTGCTTTGCGTCCACAGGACTGCAAGCTCATTTTTTAAAAGGAAGCCCTTTGTGGAATTTCTCTTTGAAAATGCCAGTGATCCCATGAACAGGGCCCAAACTTTGGCACATACATTTACACCTGTTTTGATGTAAATATACCCACAAAAAGAGCATGTAGGGCTTTCAAAATAAGAACTCACATGTGCTTCCTCTCTCTCACCTAAACCTCATCCCTTTTTTGGCAGTGAGTAAACATCTTGCCTGGAATCAGTCGAGTATAATGGCAGCAGAACAGGGTAGGCCACAGTGGCTACGGCCCCTACTACTCCTACTATTTATAATTTCTAAAACACTGAAAGGTGTACGCAGCGCTGTTTATGTGCATTTAACTTGTAATAGAAGGTCCCTGCTCAGAAGAGCTTACGATCTAATTTAGACAGATAAACAGAACATATAGGAGTTGGGGAGTTTCTCACAGAGTGAATGGTAAGATTGGCATAGGTATATTATGGTGAGTGGGAGTTAGGAGTTAAAAGCAAGCTCAAAAATGGGAGCTTATAGCTTGGATTTGAATACTTACCCAATAGATTTTGAATACTTACCCAATGAATGGAGTTCACGGGAGGGATCATAAGAGGTAAGTGAGGAGGAATATTGAGGGGCTGCCAAGTGAATGCACCTGTAGGTCTCCAAAGTAATATGAAATTCAAACAGTTATTTCAAAGATCCCAGAAATGGATTGCTTCAATTCCTAGTAAAAACTCACTATACTGTTGAGTAAATTAATTTAAAGTATCACCTGAATTCCTGCTATGTCGTAGAGAATGACAAGGGGACTAATTTTTCCCCGTTCCCGCGGGAACTCATTTTCCCGTCCCATCCCTGCAAGTTATCTTTCTGCCCCACCCCCATTCCTGCAAGCTCCATCCTCATCTGCACAAGCCTTAAATCATAAGTGTTCACGGCTTGTGCGGTTAAGGCAGAGTTTACAGGAATGGGGCAGGGCAGGGGCAGCGACAAAAATCGCAGGGACAGGAATGGGAAATTGAGTTCCTGTACTCGCACACCTTGATACTTCCGTGCCTACTGCCCACCATGACTGTTAGCGCGCAGTAAAAGCTAAAGCAGCTTAGTAAATAGTCCTCTTAATGAATATCACAGGAAATCACCATGCAAACACATATTAAAAATGTATATTAATATGCTTTAATAAACTTACCCCTTGTGCTAATGTGTTGAACATGCTTTACTAGGCCCGTTCGTGTATTATCCAAGTATACCCACTTACCAAACTACATATTGTTCTCTCACAAAAAAAAATTAAAGGAAAAACTCATACTCCCAAGCTCCCTTGGGTATGACATTTATAATTCAGATGAAAAGTACATTTCCTGTAATTTGTTATACTGCTGTACCTTGCTGTACTGCTGTCTAGTCCCTCTGCTAGCTCGCTCTTTTTTTTTTAAGCGTACTGATACAGAACATGCACAGTGTATGTTTCTTTTATTTCTTTCCAGACAGATGACAGGAACAAATCAGCAGCCTTGGATTTTGCCACATTTCAAGACCCTGTTGCCTTCCCCAAATTATGCTTGGGCTGATTTATGCTGTTTGATAGAGGCCTTGTTTAAGCCAGAGATTTCATATTGTTTAACTCTGGTGACATCTGGAATGAGAGTGAAATGCAGGTCTCCTCTGAGACAGTCTATTAATATTTATCCTATTGTTGGATAAATAAATGAATCTATAAGCCCAGCTCTGCACATAAATACTCCTCTTTTAAAACATTATTGAACAATAACTTGTATGTTTACTTTGCTGGAAGAACAGAGTTTTAGAAGCTTTTCTTGTGGGCTTAGGTGCTGGGGTTGACTTGCCGAAGTCTCTGTTTATTTTCTTACCATTTTCTTTTTGCCCTTTGGGCATTTAAATTAAAATCTAAATATTGGTTCCATTATGCATGATGTGTGTATGTTTCAGAACGAGTTAGAGCTTTCATTGTTTTTATACTTCTTTCTAGTAACAAAGATAGAAAATAATTAAAAAGTCATAATTGCTCCCAGAGGAATTTCATTCTACTATTATTTCTGCTCTAGGACACTTATTAATGTATTGTATGCTGCATATGATTCTAATAGACCGATTATGCTGCTTGCTTGTTTTTTTTAAATAAATGGTTCAATTTATAATCTAAATATGAAAGACAAAAAAGTACATGCAGTATGAGACAGGCCATAAGCAATACTAAACAGACAGAGCAGATAGCACTGGACACCCTCTGGACTTCACCCCCCCCCCCCCATCTTATCACTATCCCCTCCCCCAGGTAAGTCAATTAAATTGAGACTCAAGAATAACTGCTTTTATTATGGCCACAACATTGCAAGCTTAATGTTAGCAATAAGAAAATAAAATTCACAATACATATATGTGATTAAAAAATGCAACCTCAAACCTATTTCTGGATCTCTTCCTTTGCACTGAAGTGGCTAGCCTTAGAGATACGCAGGACACATAGCCTGTGACCCTTTTCACAAATCCTTTCATTTCAAGTGTTTAATTCAAACACTTTAGCCACTTCTTTGTATGAACTGTAAAGGTCTGGTATGTCCCAGAGGTCGGCTCAACTTTGGGGCTGCCGTAAAAGTACCTTTGCCCCACTTTTATCTTTGTCAAACTTCCTTCACTATAATGCCCCATTCTGTCACAGTCTGGAGAAAGTGGGAGCCAGACGGCCTTGACCATGCGCAGATGCTCAAGGCCCCACAGCAGCCCAGCAGAGAACAGCGGCAGGCTCTTTCGGCACCGGTAAGTCCTGTGGGTTGGGCTGCGGGCGAAGGTGGTTCGCATATCTAGTCAACGCCTGGTTTGTGAGTCAAAGTTTGTAGGCATCTCTCCTGCTGCAGGAGGGTGTCGCCGCATTCTGGGGGGAGAGGTTGTTACTACCGCTGCAGGGGAAGGGTGTTGTGATGCAACGGGAGAGAGAAGGGCATCTCTCCTGCTACATCACAATACAGGCTTTCTAGCAGTCTCTGACACTGACTGGCACCCCTGGACCAGTCGCTTATTTTTGTCACCAAAAGCCGACACCGCTTTTAGAAAATGGTTCGCCATTTTTTAAGAATCCACTGGAAGGCTCATTTCAGTGTTGAAGAGCCCATGCCATTGTCGGAGAATGTAGAAAGCTTGCTACTGACAGAGATAATCCGTTTTGATAATCCACAGCTAAAATGCGTACAGGCTAAACCGTTGGCAGACAGTGTTAAAGTTTTGTGAATCTGGGCCTAAGTTTGTCTCTGAGGCAGTGGAGGGTTAAGTGATTTGCCCAAGGTCGCAGTAGGAATTGAACCAGGCTTCCCTGATTCTCTAATCATCAGGTTGCCCCTCCTCTTACTGGCAATCAGCTTGTTTACCATCTGCTACTTGGAATCTGACATGAGAAATACAGCCTGTATCATTCCATTGTAGGGGATTTTTCTACAGAACTCACAACAAAAAAATGACTTATATAAACTCCTGGTAGCAGATTATAAACATCTTGCAAGTTTTATTTATAGTCCTTCTTTTTCTTTATCTCTTAAAATAAAATGAGGTTCATGATGGAGAAAGGGACACTTAAAAACAGACAGGGAAGGTAATTTAGTAACAGGTGCCTACAATAGACCTATTTATAAAATATACTTTCCCATATAAAACAGACTTACACATATATACATTTCCCAATGTACACGTTGTAAACAACGCCATAAGTTAGGTGACGGTAAGCGCCCTAACGCTGCCTAACTTAATTGTTTTAATTGTCTTTAATTAATGCAGTAATTGACCACATCATTAAAAAACAATTAAAAACTCATTAAAAAAGAGGCATCATTATCATGATTAAAGCAAGATGCCTAACGGTGTCTAAGGTCAAAATAGGCATGGAAATAATAATAATAATTTATTTTCTTGTATACCGCCCCACCAACAGTTCTAGGCGGTTCACAACAAAGAAACGGAAACATTTCAGCGGAACATAGAATTTACTTTGGATCATCTGCTATATTTTTGTCCTTTTATATTTGTATTTTGGAAGTCAATTTGGGGACAAATAAATCTAGTTTTAGATTCAAATGTTCCATTATCATATGAGGGTATAATGTGTGGAACAATATTACATGTGAAACCCACTCTAGATAAATATGAGTCGTTTATTTATGATTCTGACAGGAATAGCCATTCAACTGATCACGAGTAACTGGAAGAACCATGATAGAATAAGTTACACTGTTTAGTGGGTGAATGTGTGCACTACGTACAGATATGAACAAATTAATGTAGAGTGTAAGGGATTTAGTGATGTATTTAATAAAGTTTGGAGCCCATTGACTAAATTTGTAAAAATGTTATAATGTATATTTATCTTATCTTCCTTTGGTTAATTTATCTTTACACATCCATGGGGGGTGGGGGGTCGGAGGGAGGGATGTAAATATTGATAGTGATATTTGGGTAACTCTATTTTTCATTTATATTATACATTATGTTTTAATATGTTGTTATTATTATATGTAAGAACCTAACAATTTTGAAGATATATATGTTACCTGTATAGATATTAGTGTAATGTATATAATACATATTATTTCTTTCATTTGTATGACACTCTTTAAGATTAAAAATCAATAAAGATTTAAAAAAAAAAACCAAAAAACACACAGTCAAATGCAGCAATAGCTATCATTAAAACATAGGTTAAAAATAATTATAAAACACCATCGTAATATTAAAAAAAAATCTGCATTTTTGTTTATCAAATAGATAAGTTTTTAATAATTTCCTAAATGTAAAGTAAGAATAGGCTTGAGCAATCAACGGGCTCAGCCAGGAGTTCATCTTCCCTGCTTGATACTCCAATGTCCTGTCCAAAAAAGTCTTATAATGACAGGCCCTTGGGGTAGGGAAGATGAACATACCTGAGTTTCTGGTACATTTTATTGAATAAGACAATTTCAAGTAAGATACCAAATAAGAGGGTAATAATCCAAAAAGTGTCTTATAACAAGTACACCCAAACTTTAAAAAACACTCTGGCACCAAATGGCCAATGCAGTCCAGCATAACAAGGACTAACACGATTATATTTTTTAAGACTGAAAATCAAATGGACTGCAACATTCTGAACTAATCGGAGTCTTAATAAAGTCTTTTTTGGTAACCCTAAATAAACAATATTACAATAATCCAAGGTAGAAAGAGGCAGAGATGACCTTAGGCATCGTTAGGCACAATTCTCAAAGGAATTTAGGCATCTGAAATATAGGTCAGTAAAATCCTAGCCTCAATTACCTGTATCTATGTTTTGTGCTAGCCACGATACTTTAATCGGCACCTAAGTGCCATGGACACATGCCATTGACAGAGTCCAGCCCTTAGGGCCTGATTCTCAAAAGTGCATCCCGATTTTAGGCAGCTGTAGGCGTCCTACAGCTGTCTAATCAGCCAATCGGGATGCACGTTTTTTTAAAAAAAATGCTCCCCAGGCAGGCCTGAAGGCACCTCCGGGAGCCTAGGGAGACCCGCAAGATGCCTAAGCTCGCCTAAAGGCCTTAGGCGGGCCGTAGGCGAACCTAGGCGGCCCTACACGTCTCCCTAGTAGAGGAGAAGCGCTAAAATGTAGGCCAGCAAAATGCTGGTCTACATTGTAAGTAGACGCGGCCGCTATACTTATTGCGGCAAGGGATCTCTCTGCCGCTATAAGTATAGCGGGCTGTGGCCTGTCCGATCGCTGGCAGGAGGGTGCCCAAACCCTACTGCCAGAAGATGCCCCCCCGACACTACAGACCTCCCCCCCGACACTACCAACCGCCCCCCCACACATTACCGATCTCCCTCCCACCTCGACACTACCGATCGCTGGCAGGAGGGTGCCCAATCCCTCCTGCCCGAAGATGCACCCTCCCCCTCCCGGCGCTAACAACCCCCAAACCTCCACCCCACCAAACTAACCTTTTTTAAGGCCAGACGGTTCTTGCCCATCCAGCCGGCAGGCCTGCCTCGTCGAAATGAGGCGGGCCCGCCCCTTTCCGGCCCATCCCGCCGAAGCCTAAGGCCTGATTGGCCCAGGCTCTAGAAGCCTCGACCAATCAGGCCTTAGGCACAGCGGGTCCGCCCATCCCCACTAAGTCTAAGGTCTGATTGGCCAATCAGGCCTTAGATTAAGTGGGGATGGGCGGACCCGCTATGCCTAAGGCCTGATTGGTCGAGGCTTCTAGAGCCTGGGCCAATCAGGCCTTAGGCTTCGGAGGGATGTGCCGGGAAGGGGCGGGTCCGCCTCATTTCGACGAGGCAGGCCTGCCGGCTGGACGGGCAAGAACCGTCTGGCCTTAAAAAAGGTTAGTTTGGTGGGGTGGAGATTTGGGGATTGTTAGCGCCGGGGGGGGGGGAGGGTGCGTCTTCGGGCAGGAGGGATTGGGCACCCTCCTGCCAGCGATCGGTAGTGTCGAGGTGGGAGGGAGATCGGTAATGTGTGGGGGGGCGGTTGGTAGTGTCGGGGGGGAGGTCTGTAGTGTCGGGGGGGGCATCTTCTGGCAGTAGGGTTTGGGCACCCTCCTGCCAGCGATCAGTCAGGGGGCCACGGCCCGCTATACTTATAGCAGCAGAGAGATCCCTTGCCGCGATAAGTGTAGCGGGCCGTGTCTAATCTAACCCGATTCTCTAACCAGCGTCTCTAACATGGACGCCGGTTACAGAATCGAGGTTTAGTGTAGGCCGATTCTGAATAGGACGCTTCTCCTGGGCCTAGGTGTCTTGCGGGCCTCGCCTTCAATATAGGCGGCCTGCCTGGGGAGCATTTTTTTTAAAAAACGTGCATCCCAATTGGCTGATTAGACAGCTGTAGGTCGCCTACAGCTGCCTAAAATCGGGACGCACTTTTGGAGAATCAGGGCCTTAGTGTATAAATTAGCATATGCTGTTAGATTTAGAACATAACTGTCGCTGCACTGGTATGACATAGCATGCATTAATTCGCACGCTAACTGCATGCTGAGTTATGGGGTGGGCATAGACTGCACCCTGAGGGCCCATGCACAAAGCTCCGGCAACGTGGTAAAATAATACTGGTTTGGGAGCGATTTTACTTTAGCAGGCTATACTCAGCACAAATAGCATGCAAATCATATCCACGCTATTTGTGCTGAGTAGCCTGGTAAAAGTGGGAGGCACTGTGCCCAGTGCCTGTGCAGAAGTGCAAATCAGTGGGCACAACTCTTCTGCGCAGGCCCAGTACAGCTGCCGATCACAAGAGCTCACAGGCAGCTTTGAAAAGTGTTGTTTTAGCCGCCCGATTTGAATGCAGCTGTTTTGTGTCTGTTATGCGAGTGTGTGCCCCATTCCTAATAATTACTTTCTGGCCATAGGCCAGATGAATAAACAGCTACCAGCAGCTCCAGATCTGCCTGGTAAGAGGTGGACGTTGCCTTTTGTGCAAAACAAGGAGAGCTTGTTTAAATGCTAATGAGTTCCTTGTAATGCATTTGCATATGGTTCTCGGTGGCTGTTATGGAAATCGGTAAAAGCCCCGAGAACCCTTTTGAGCATCTTACATGCACGGCAGACTTTTGTGCATCAGGGCCTGAGTTAGCACATGGTATTTGACTGCACACTGTCACTTATGCAGTTTAAATGTACTTACCGACCCCTCCAAATGGGGTGATAAGTGCACCCATGCTAAATGTGAATATACTTAGCATATGATAAAATACCTTTCTGTGCAGTAGTTACAGAGGACATTCTGGGTTGGCCCCAACAGCTGGCATGCAGCTTTTGCACGCGGCATTATTTTTTCAGTTAAAATGCAGAGGGGTGAATTCTATAAAGGTAGCCCAAACGTAGATGCTCAATTTTTCACACAGATCTTAAGTAAATTGGCTAAATTGGTGATAGCAATCAATAACTGGCATTAAACTCTTAATTGGTAATTACTAAGAGTTATGCATATCGTCCCTCATACCTCTTCACCGGCAGCGAGCAGGGTCTCCTCCACACTGCTCTCACTGGCTCGAGCCTGCCCTGTGACATCAGGATCCTTTTTGGATCTCTCTCGCTCTTTCTTTTGCAGTGGGTTCTGCATTTCTCCCCCTCTTTCCTTCATCCTCAAAGCCAGTCATCTTTCTCTCTTTCTACCCTTCCCTCCTCCAGCTCCAGCATCTCTTCATCCCCCACCCTCCCTTCCACTCTCCACAGTCCTTCAAACTTACATTATCATCTATGACAGGGGCTACAGGCTGCTTTCATCCAGCTCCGGGCCTTCCCTCTACCACGCCGAAACAAAAACAAACAAAACTGCAAAAATCAGAATGTTCTGGACCTTTGTTTTATTTCTTCCAACACTCTTTAAAAAAGTCTTTGGAACTCTGCCGCATTTATACTTGGCGAACCCTTCCCTCTACCACATCACATCTTCTCTAAGTCAGCTTCCTTTTTCTGCATAGGCATGACACAGCAGTGTGAAGGCCCAGAGCTGGTCCAAAGCAGCCTGTATGAACCACCCATCTGGGCTACAGCAGATGGACAGTGTTGGAGGCAAAGGATAGCGACTGATGCGATGACATCAAATTTATACTGCGCAGAAGAAAGGCCCGGCAAACTACTTCTGTATTCTGCCACAAAAATTTGATGATGTTCATCAGGTCGCTAGGACTCGAATACGAGTCGATTGCACCTAAGGCACTCCATTGCCATTTGCCCAAGTAAATGTGCACTTAGCTGTGTGGATGGCCTCATTCTATATATTTAAACATTCAAAATGCACCCAAATTTAGGCAACTTGTTACAGAATAATGGTGTTAGCGCTAGCCAATTGGGTCACTTTATGCAGGAAGAGGGGTGACGGGATAATCGCGCGCCAGACGCCAGCGCGCCAACAATTCGGCACAAGACAGAAGCACGCGGGGGAAAAAGTAATTTTTAAAAAGCTTCGATGGGGGGTTTGGGATAGCAACTCCCCCCTTTATTGGTTAGTGTTTGCGCTGCCGTTGCGGGGGGGGGGTGAAACCCCCCACATTATAGAGAAAATGGAACTTTTCCCGAAAAAAATCAGAAAAAATTCCGTTTTCACTATAATGGAGGTTTCCAACCCACCGAACCCCCCTCCAATAGCAGCGCGAACGCTAATCAATAAAGTGGGGGGTTGCCACCCCAAACCCCCCGTCGGACCTCTTTAAAAATTACTTTTTCCCCCGCGTGCTTCTGTCTTGTGCCGAATTGTCGGCGCTGGACTGTCAGTGCTCTGGCGTCTTGCGCGCCACTGTCTATGAACCAGGAAGAGGGGCAGGCACCCCTTTTATGAGCAGTTAGGAAGGCCTGGAAGAGCATCTTGGAGACCCTGACAAAGCAAACCTTTTTCATTTACTTATATTGCTTTGAGCTTCAATGATGTATTTCCATACGTACTCATGTTCTTTTATTGTAAATAACTTGGCTTCACTGTCAGGCATGATATATCAAGTTGGATATATAAAAATAAATGCATTCTTATGGGTATTCTTCCACTTTTAATTAGTGTCACGGCTATGGATATTTCTAGAGCTTGATTTGGCAGCTAAACTTGGATGGCCAGCACTTAAAATGAGTGGCTGTCACGTGATATAGCCAACTACGTTTTAACCGCTAATTGCTAACATTCAGTGGAGATGCTGGCTCTCACGGAATATTAGCCGTTAGCTGGTCGAATGTTAACTGGCCAGGAGTCATAAAAGACTGACTCCTCCAACCCATTGGCCCAGAGAAACTGCCTTAAGTTTTCCACACCATAGCACGCTAGGACCGCGGTGTGCTCTTGCAATATCCCAGGTCAATTCCTCAGAACGCAGCATCCCTGGGAAATCTTAGAAAAAATCCAGTTGTAACATACTGTGCCCATTTATGAGGACAGAGCTGAAGAATTATGTCTTAACTATGATTATAAACTGTAGCCAGATGATATTCAGCACTCTAAATCAGGCCAGAAATGGTGTTGACTGATTAAATAGCACTTAATTTTTATTTGTTTTTTTTATACACCGCCTATCAAGGTTATCTAAGCGGTTTTACAATCAGGTACTCAAGCATTTTCCTTCTCTGTCCCGGTGGGATCACAATCTATCTAATGTACCTGGGGCTATGGAGGATTAAGTGACTTGCCCAGGGTCACAAGGAGCAATGCAGGATTTGAACCCACAACCTCAGGGTGCTGAGGCTATATCTCCAACCACTGCACTAGATAACTGGTTAATTCCGCTGACTATTCACAGTTAGGGGGGAATCATTGTTAAGGCGGGTTATTTTACCACAAGCTAAGATATTTTAGCACAAGGTCTCATTGCGTAAAATGGGCTTCTGTACTAAGATAGCACAGTTTGTGGTAAAATAACCCATCTTAACAGTAACACACATTGATGAATTTCCCTCCTAGTGGCTATAAGTTAACTAGCTATATTGCGCAATAACCAGCAATTTTAAGTTTAGAGACCAAATCATACAATGCATGTTCCTAGTGTTCCTCCAATGCTTCTGTCTATTGATTTATTGATTTATTTTATTGATTTTAAAACTTTCTATATTGTTTTAAGCCAAAACAGTTTACAAAAATGTTACATAAAATTTTGCAACAAATGAACACAAGTAATCCAATCCTTTGGAAAATCAGCGAACGGGGAAAATCACTACTTAAAGAAACGCATTTACAAACAATTGTGTTTTAAGTAGTTTTCTAAATGTACTCCTATCACTATATTTCTGTATTTGCCCAACAAGGGAGTTCCACAATCTTACCCCTGCACAACAAAGGGCCATTGCATTGCTTTCCACTTATTTTGGATTAACATTTGCTTTCAATAGTGCAGAATTTTCAGAGCGCAATGATCTGTTCGGTTGGTAACTAGTCATCTTGTTCTAAAGAATTCAGGGATCGTACCGTATGAGAATTGATGACAAATCATCACTGCTTTATACTGAATTCTAAATGCAACGAGCAGCCAGTGCAACAGTCGAAGATAAGGTATAATAAGTTCATATCTCGTCGTTCCCATTATCAATCTGGCCGCTGCATTTTGAACCACTTGCAATGCCCTGCACCTGGTTTTTGTTATTCCAAGGTACAGGACATTGCAGTAGTCAAGCCTCGAAAGAACCATCACCTGCACAACAGTATGAAAGTCAAAAGGGGACAGCATTGGCTTCACTCGATATAATAAATGTATCTGTGCGAAACATGCATGTACTGTCTTGGCTACTTGACAGTTCATTCTAAGGCCTGAATCAAATCTTACTCCTAACATTTATTAATTTATTTTATTTAAAAATTTAAAGCTAGCACCATCCACAATCCTGGGCCGTATACAATATGTGCACACATAAAATACACAAATCATACAAAAAGACAAAAAATGCAAGGTCATGTATCCCACATTTTTGAGACTTTTTTTGCTTAGCAGGTCACAACTGAAAAAAATTAGGACAGGAAAAAGGAAGCCTTCAATAGAGCACATATATCATCAGTTAAAATCTTAAATTTTATGTAGAAGCAAAGGCTCAAAGGAATACTTAAGTTTTCAAACATGTGTTTAAAAACCATAAAATTTTTAATACTTTAAAATTTTTAATAATTTAAGACTTGCAACAGAAACAATTGAAGAGTAACTGTTTGCATATGTCAGTATGTTCATGATTGGTGGTTATGCGGTTTATCTCAGATTCTATAAATGTACACATTTATGTGTGCAATGTGCAGATAATATTACCACTTATGTGTGCAATTTAATTGACACTTGATCGGTACTTAATTTGTAATAATAATAATTGGACTTAACTAGCACTAATTGGCATTGATTTATAGTGAAATGTACCAGGAAAAATCTGTGCTAAGCACAATTCCACAGAGGATGCTCCAAGCTGAGTGTCTTTTATAGAATACCACATAGACCCTAATTCTTTTAAGAACATAAGAATAGCTTTACTGGGTCAGACCAATGGTCCATCAAGCTCAGTAGCCCATTCTCACGATGACCAATCCAGGTCACTAATACCTGGCCAAAACCCAAGGAGTAGCATCATTCCATGGCTGCTGATCCAGAACAAGCAGTGGCTTCCCCCATGTCTTTTTCAATAACAGACTATGGACTTTTCCTCCAGGAAATTCTCCAAATCTTTCTTAAAACCAGCTATGCTAACTGCTTTTACCCCAACCTCTGGCAATGCATTCCAGAGCTTAACTATTCTCTGAGTGAAAAAAAAAATCCTCCTATTGGTTTTAAAAGTATTTCCCTGTAACTTCATCGAGTATCCCCTAGTCTTGGTAATTTTTGAGAGTGAAAAATCGATCCAATTGTACCCGTACTACTCCACTCAGGATTTTGTAGATTTCAATCATATCTTCCCTCAGCCGTCTCTTTTCCAAGGTGAAGAGTTTTAGTCTTTCGTCATTTGAGAGGAGTTCCATCCACTTTATTATCTTGATCGCTCTTCTTTGAAACTTTTCTTGTGCCACTATATCTTTCTTAAGAAAAGGAGACCAGAATTGAACGCAATATTCCAGATGAAGTCGCACCATGGAATGATACAGGGGCATTATAACATTCTTTGTCTTGTTAACCATCCCTTTTTTAATAATTCCTAGCATTTAAAAAAATATTTTGTATTGACAGTGGTTGGATAAACAGTACCTAACATGTAGGCACCGAGGAGGGCAAATGTCACTCATAAGTTAGATGCTGTTTATAGAATCGAGCCAAGTGGCACCTAAAGCAATCTTAGTCACTGGTAGGTGTTGAAACGATTAGCACACTCTATACCAGGGTTTTCTCGTTCTGAATGAGTGTGCCTAAGTCAAAACATGCCCACGATCTGCCCATAATCTGCTCCTAACCATGCCTACTTTCTGGTAGGTGCCTTGGACTAGACCAGGGGTGTCAAAGTTCCTCCTCGAGGGCCACAATCCAGTTGGGTTTTCAGAATTTCCCCAATGAATATGTATTGAACAATTTCAGGATTTATATCAATTGAATAGTTCTACTATATTAAAATATATTTTCTAAACACAAAGAGCTATATTTATTACAAATTTATAAATTTAAATTCTACACATTCATGAATCACTTCTATTTATTTTATACTTTTTTAAATGTGTGGAATTTTAGTTTATATATTTGTAATAAATATAGCTCTTTGTGTTTAGAAAGTACAATGAATATGCATGAGGTCTATTTGCATGCACTGCTTTCATTGTATGCTAATAGATCTCATGCATATTCATTGGAGAAATCCTGAAAACCCAATTGGATTGCAGCCCTCGAGGAGGGACTTTGACATCCATGGACTAGACGCTTACCTCACAGTGGTAGGCACTTAACACGGTAGGCGCTTCCCATCTAATTAATTGAAATTTAATTGTAATTTTCAATTAACAACACCAATTAAGGCTTTTAAAATAATTAACTTAGGTGCCTAAATGTAGGTGTAATCAGGGCCTTAGTGTGGATTCCAGTGCCCAACTATGGGTGTGAGGGTTTACATCTGCTGAAACCTGGTGTAAATCCTGGTGCACAAGTTGGTCACATAACTGTGATCTGAAGAATGTCCTGACCCACTCATTCCCCTCTCAGGGCCACACCACATTTTGGGTTCCATGTGAGACAATTTTGGTGATTAGTGTTAAAGAATAGTATGTAGTTAGACCCACATGCATATCCAAATTAGTAACAATTAGCATCAATAATTGTTGACACTTATTAATGTGCCGAATTCTGAGTGACCTATATAGAATCCAGGCGCTAGTGACTAGTGGTGGGGCTGCCACTGAACACCTACTAGTCACCTGGGAGCAATACTATAACTGACAACTCAATTTAGATGCCCACTTTATACAGCCTGAAAACCTATTCTATAATAGACCTTAGACCTGATTATTTACGATTTAAATATGTGTATGACCTTGTGATTCTTTCATATTATAGTTGTTACCCATGAGGCAGCATGTGGGCAAAACGTGGTCACACTGGGTCATAAGTTTAATAAATCAGACTTCTTTCTATTTGATTGATCTGCTTTTTGGTTTGTTGCTTTACTTGTGGCAGATCTTTGTTCCTTTTTTTGTGTGTATTAGCCTGTTCTGTAATGACACATCTAATATAATAAAACCCTAGACGCGCATGCGCACTCTTACCTGCGTGTTCCGTGATCTCTGATCTTGGCAGGAGTGCACTTGCGCGAGTCCCCAGCCTTACTTCTTCCCAGCACCATCCTACACTCACCTGCAGGACTGGCCGCCAGTGCTGGACTCCCTGCTCTCCACAAGATCACGGTGTCACTCCTCTCACGAGTCGCACCAACATTGGAGAAGACTTCTGACACTGGCGGGGATTGAGAGGAGCTGCCGCGACACTTTTAAACTTAAAAAAAAAATTTACCTGGAGCACACCAGATCCCGGGAAGGGAAGCACCTACAAATAAGAGTCCAGCAGCTGTGCCGGCTCCCCACTCACTCAGTAAGTACTTTTTCGTGGTCTGACCCTCCCATCCCTTCCTGACGTCTGACCAGCTCACTTAGTCCTTTGCTGCCCCCCTTCCCTTCCCGCGGTCCCGACTCCAAACCTGCCGACTCCAGCAGCATCTGCAGCACTCTACACATGCTGCTTCGGGGCCTTCTACTGCCCTGATTTTCTCTGCCGCGTCTCTGATGATGTCATCAGGGACATGCCAGAGTAAATCAGGGCAGTAGAAGGCCCCGAAGCAGCGTGTGTAGAGTGCTGCAGATGCTGCTGGAGTCAGCAGGTTTGTCGGGACCGCGGGAAGGGAAGGGGGGGCAGCAAGGGACTAAGGGAGCTGGCCAGACAGCGGAAAAGGGGGGGTAGGGGAAACGCTGCTGCTGCACAGGGAAGTGGTGTGGGGGGAGGGAAATGGAGGGGGAGGGAATGCTGCTGCTGTGGCTGCTGCACAGGGAAATGGAGGGTTAGGGAATGCTGCTGCATAGGAGGCAGGGAGAAAGGCAGATACATAAAAAGACAGACAGCAGGCGGAAGGGAGACAGAAAGAAAAGAAGAAAGACACAGGGGCAGGAAGAGACACAGAAAGACAGACAGACAAAAGGGGCCAGGGAGAGAGACAGACAGAAAAAAAGACAGCGGGAGGGAGAGAGAGACAGAAATAAAGAAAGACAAACATTTATTCTAGCACCCGTTAATGTAACGGGTTAAAATACTAGTTCATATATAATTGCCATTATAGGATACTATTGTAAATTGGTACCAATGCACCTAAATTTAGGCCAGGTCTATGGCTGATGTACATATCCCATGTAATTATTAGTATTCTATACATTTAATCATGTAAATGTTGGTCTTGTATCTGTTCCACCCATGCCCTCTCCCTGTACATCCCCCCTTACAATTACATGCTGTCATTTTAGCATGTAAGTATAGAATAGTGGTTGGTCACAATACTGTCATTTATATCTGTACCTATGCATCCAAGTGTTCTATGAGTGCTAGTGTTCTATAAGTGAGCAATAACCACTTACATTTAGGCAACCTATAATGGAATGAGGGAACTATTGGGCAATTTTATAGCAAGGTACCCAATGAAATTTTGAGAAGTAAGACAATTTTCTACCTATTTCATAAAGGCAACATATGTTTGTATGTGCTTTTATGAAAAGGGATCCCAGAACTATCTCCAGTAGCACATGAATGCTCTCCCACAAACTTACACCTTTTCAGAAGCAAATGCAATTATGAACATTTTCTGATATGTGCATACCGGTAATTTATAAATTACACATGAACTTCATAGCTCCTCCCACATGCCACCCCAGTTATGCATTTGTATGTGCATATGCACCTATGCTATTTTATAATATTCATTTTCCTTGTGGGCTTTACATGCAGAAAATGCTTTTTAATAACTCTGTAGATGACAGAATCAAGCCAGAGCAAGTGGACTTAAGCATTGGATTCTCGGTCACAGGAAGTTATAGTGGGACCTAATCAGCTGTGTTAGAGTTCATGAACATAGTATGAAAATCTCTGAAATACAAATTATGAATCCGGTGTTCTTACGCCACATGATAATGGGTTGCTGAAGGACTGACAGATACTGCAACTAGGTGGTCTATGACTAGCCAAGAGAGCAGGGAGTGGGACAGCTGCCAGCTCCAGTTAGGACTGGAAAGATAACATAAATGGAAAAATAAATAAGGGAAGAAACCTTTTCTGGTTGTCAATGATCCCAGCTTTACATGTTGAAACAGGCTTACTCAACAAATCTAATTGACCATTTTGCACTTTCCTGGCGCATAAAGCTTTTCCACAACAAAGATACGTGAGGGCCAATATTATTTGCCTCAGTCCCTAACTGCATATACATCCAGTAGTGAGTGAAATTTCAATCTTGGCAAATCATCAATGTTAGTATTTTGGCTGTTATGGGAAAAGCATCCAAGGGTAAAATCTTAAGAACCAGAAAACCTTATAAACTAAATAGTTTATTTTACATTGGATATGCTAATCTTTAAAACACAGTAATTCTATTATGCAATGTTTATTTTGAAAAAAACACAAAATGGTTTCACAAAACAAATACGGTAGTCACTCTTTGAATCTAGTGTATCTTTTCTATAGTTAGCCATTACAGAATAGGATTCATAAGAACATAAGAATAGCCTTACTGGATCAGACCAATGGTCCATTTAGATCAGTAGACTGTATTCACGGTGGCCAATCCAGGTCACTAGTACCTGGCAAACCCCCAAATATTAGCAACATTCCATGCTACTGATCCAGGACAAGCAGTGGCTTCCCCCATATCTGTTTCATTAACAAGCTATGGACTTTTTCTTCAGGAAATTGTCCAAACCTTTCTTTTTTTTTTTTTTTTTGTAAATCTTTATTCATTTTTAAAAGTCAACATAAAGTGCAACAGGTTAACAAACAATTAATACAATAAACAGCACTCATTACAATCAAATGATATAATAAGTACATACCACCCCCCTCCCGCACCCTCCCACCCACCCTTCCTGGATGTGCATAACACTCATTTAGAAATCAAAGGGAACTACTAATGATCAGTTCTTACAAAATTTTGTTAATGGACCCCAAATCTCTTTGAATTTAATATAGTGTCCCAATTGTACCGAATTCAAACATTCAAACTTACAGATTTTGCATAAAGTTTCCAACCAAAAGTTGTAATTTAACCTGTCCCAATTTTTCCAGTTTTTCGTGATTAGCTGCATAGCAACTCCTGTCATGATGAGAAGTAATCTATTCTTATTTGCATTGATTAGACTCTTGGGCATTAATAATGTTCCAAACAACACTACATCATATGACAATGGGACTTCCAATATCGTATTGATTTGACCCCATATGGATCTCCAAAATTTAAGTATCAAGGGACAATAGAACAGCAGATGATCCAGTGTCCCTTTCTTAAAACCAGCTTTGTTAACCATTTTTATCACAACCTCTGGCAACACATTCCAGAGCTTAACTATTCTCTGAGTGAAAAAAAAATTTCACCTATTGGTTTTAAAAGTATTTCCCTGTAACTTCATTGAATGTCCCCCTAGTCTTTCTAATTCTTGATGGCTTTTGCCCTATATACAACTGTGTGTATTGTTCTTTTAAAACTCATGTACTGTATCTATCCACATTGTAATGGGGCTGTTCCAAGAGCAGGGTTAAGACCTGGAAAGAAAACAGCTTGCGTAGGGGGACAAGAAATATTTCAAACGCCAATGAACTCCATACAAAAAAACTGCAAAAATATTCAATTTAATTTAATTATGAAAGAGGAGGAAAAGCCTCAGACTCCAATCTATTGCATTGGTTTATATTCCAGTAGACAATTGTAAAAGGAGAAACCTCAAAGGCATAAAAACCTCCTCCTATAGAAAAAAAAATCCCAAAACCTTCAAATTCAATTATCAGTGTTGGACTTCTTTAAGAATTATTTACTTATCTCTACTGAGTGATCTTCATAACAACCTTAAATTTTTATAACATCATCATCCATTCATCGTCCAGCCAATATTTTGCTGAAGCTGCTTCAGGGCAAAGGACCAAACAAGTCTAATAAAAAGAAAAAAATATGAATCCTTACGATAAAATACCTTCTAAACTTTTACTGCCCTTTCACAGAACTACTCGCTTTATCTCTGTGCTCACCGGCGCTGCAAAGATGGCCCCCTAAGAGGTTGGGCTTCATTCATATCGTGGTGTCTGATGTCATTCAATGGCATATAAGTCCCAGCTATCCAATTCAATAAATGAGGGGCCACTGAAAAGCTCTCAGTTCAACCAAGAAGTGAATGATGTGGAGCCTTGAAGCTTACAAGTTATTCCACACTTTTCTTGGCACTTTTTGTTTCAGTGATATAAAATGAAACAAAAAGTGTCAAGAAAACTGTGGCATAACTTGTAAGCTTCATGGCTCCACATCATTCTCTTCTTGGTTGGACTGAGAACTTTTCAGCGGTCCCTTGTAGTACAACTACTATTTATTATTTATAAAGCGCTACCAGATGCATGCAGCATGGTACAACAAACACTCAAGTGTCGTTCCCTGCTCAAAAGAGCTTATAATGCAGCGGTCTCAAACATGCGGCCTACAGGCCGCATGTGGCTACCCAGGGACTATTTTGCAGCCCGCAATCTGTCCTCAACTAAAGCAGGGGTCTCCAATCTACTTCCCTTCCAACTGCCCTCCCCCAAGCCACCGCAATCGTGGAACAGGCCAGTGCCTTAGGTCTTAACTCTCCCTGTTTATCTTCCCCAGCTCGGAGCTGACCAATTCTCGTGTCGGGGAGGAAGTTCCGGGCCAGCCAATCGCTGCCTGGCTGGCCCGGAAGTCCCTCCCCGACGTTAGAATTGACGTCGGGTGGCGAGAATTGGTCAGCCCCGCGCTGGGGAAGATAAGCAGGGAGAGTTAAGACCTCGGCGTGGCCTGTTCCCCGATGGTAGTGGCTTGGGGGAGGACAGGGAGAAGTAAAGAAAGAAAGGGGAGACAGGGAACAGAAAGAAAGAAGGGAGACGGGATACAGACAGAAAGGGGCATGGAGAGAGAAAGACAGAAAGAAAGGGGGCATGGAGAGAGAGAGAAAGAAAGAAAGAAGGGGGCAGGGTGATAGAAATAAAAAGTTGGGGGAAGGAAGGAAGGAGGGGAGAGAAAGGAAAGAAAGAGATGTCAGACCATGGAAATAGGGACAGAAAAAGAGAGAGACAGAAGGGAAGGTAAGATATGGAAACATAGATTTTGAAAAGAAAGCAGTTAATGCCAAAGATGGATGCAAGGCAGAAAGTGAAGATGGAGAGAAAAACAGTCAAAGGACAAGAAGACCCTGGAAACATAGTTAAATGCACAGAAAAATAAAGTCACCAGACAACAAAGGTAGGGAAAATGATTTTATTTTCAATATAGTGATTGAAATGTGTCAGTTTTGAGAAAGGAAAGATATTAAACTTTAAATGTGAGGGCTGCAGAAAAAATAGGGTATTTGGAGGGCCACAGAAAAAATAGTTAATGACAATTTTGCATAAGGTAAAACTCTTTATAGTTTATAAATCTTTCCTTTAACTGTTAAAAAAAGATTTATAAACTATAAAGAGTTTTACCTCATGCAAAGTTGTCATTTCTTTAATAAGACATTAACTATTTTTTTCTGCGGCCCTCCAAGTACTACAAATCCAAAATGTGGCCCCACTAAGTGTTCGAGTTTGAGACCACTGTTATAATGTAATTAAAATAGTAAAATATAAATGCTGTCCCTCAACTGTTATTTCCTTATAAAAAAGATGAAGCACAATGTTCTTTTTTAAAAAAAATATATTCTATTAGAAAAAATATTTTATTAGAAAAACATATGCCATTCAATCTGGGAATTTAAATCCATGTGTTCTTCTGTACTTAACCAGAAAATCCATTCCTGCTCACATCTTAAAGGGCACTTCTCCTGTTACCTGCATGCTTCCTTTCAGGTATACTGTATATGATCAACAATAGGACCCAGTGACCGTTTGATGCCTCCCAGCTCCCCCTCTTTATTACCCTCCTGTCGTCCCCCTCGCCGTGGCCTCCCCCAATCCTGAGTCTTCCCCGCGGCGGGAAGATCCAATCCTTCCCCCTACACTATCCCTTCTCTAAATCCCGCCCCCTCCCATCCCGACGGGCGATCTCGCGGGCCTCCAGCTCCGCGTTAAATGCGCCCGTCAAGACGGGCTCTCGGGCTTCATATTAAGAGAAAAAAAATTGATGTCTCATAGATAGACAATGTTGCACTAAAGGTTCTTAGATTACTTCTAAGCTCCCTGAATCTTGTTTGGAATTGTCTGCTCATCTGTTCAACATACATCTAGGGACATGGACAAATCATGACATAGACAACAAAGGCAGAAATACATATAGTGTGATGTCTCAGAGAGAAAAAAAACCCTTCTTAGATGTTCAAAGTATTTCTCTAATTCCAACTTGGAGTTAGATGTCTTGCAATTGTCACATTTCCTGTGGCTCCCATCAAAAACATGACAGTCACTTGATATTATATCTGCCAGACACAAGATTTCCTTGAGATTATGGATTCTGATTAAAGTTATTCTCAGTTTTTTATCCTGAAACGCTGGATGTAATTGTACGACTGACCAATGTCTTCATAATATCGACACAATTTTTACTCACTCCACTTGAATACATCAATGCACACGTAGGGGGTCCAGTCTTCATTGGTGTTCATTTTTCCTCAAACAATAGTCTCTATTGATGAATTTTGCTCTCTTATAAGCTTTTCCAATCTGTTTCTTTTATTGGCCTTTGATATACCGTCATATGACCCCAAGAAGCTTTGTAGTGGTTTACATTAAAACAGATTTTTAAAAACATGTACACTTCTCCCTCCGTATTCGCTGTGATAGGGGATTAACCGAACCGCAAATACAGAAAAACCGCAAATAACTTTTTCATATGTTATTCGCTGTTTTTTATTAAAAACCATTGTGAATATAGTGAAACCGCGAATAACATGGTGGGAGACCTGGTCTGCTCCTGAAGAAGAGGCAAAACACGGTGAAGAAAGTGCTGGGAATCAGCAATTTTCTCTGTAAACACTTGGAATCAGTGATTTCTCTATGCAAGCTGATATAATGGGGGGGAGGGAAGGGGGAGGAGCCAGCAAGGTAAAAACCATGAATAATCGAAACCGTGAATGCTGAAACCGTGAATACGGAGGGAGAAGTGTATATTTCAATCAGCCCTCCCAGCAAACATTTACTGAATAGCCTCTTCTAAGTAACCGACTTTCCAAATCTGTTGCCTGTTGCTTATAAGTTGTTATATCTGAACAATTTCATCTGTACCTTAGAAATTGAATCAAAGGCAAAAATTTCTTCAAAGATGGAGGATGACAACTTGCATACTGTAAAAAAAAGAGTTCCTATCCATAGGTTGTAGAAACACTGGTTACAAAAACATTCTCTTCCTTAATAATTAGGCACCATCGACTTGTGCTCGAGTCCTAGCAACTTGATGAATTACAGATCTAAAAACAGATCAGTTTTTGTGCTTGTCTGGTAAGGTCTTCGGCTTTGGGGAGTCCTGCTGGCTCAGCTAATCGGGGGGGGGAGAGGGGGGGAAGATGGGGGAAATCAGCTGAGCAGCTGCAGCAGGAGACCCCTCGACGTCAGCAGGAGGAATGCCCTCTCCCTCTTGCCGGAACCCCCCCTGTGAAGTAGGCTAGCAGGAAGAATGTCAACACCCTCCTGCCAGAACCCCTCAACCCCCCAATGCAAAATCCCCCTAAACCTTCAGACCCCCTGATACTCCTTCAAATCTTTGGTTCGCCCGGCACCCCCCAAACCTCTACACTCCCACCCGCACCTCTAAAACAGCCATAGGAGGGACCTTAGGCACCTGGGCTAATCAGGGCCATAGGAATAGAATAGGCATGGCCTAAGACTTCAGTTGTGTGACATGGGTGCCAATTACCAAATCAGGGGTAAAACATCTGTATAGGACGCTGGTGTGTGAGCCTCAGCCGCTTCTTATACAGTTGCTGAGACCGGCATCCTATACAGAATCAGCCTGTTGGTGCATATATCTGCACTTAACTTTAGACAGACTTTATAGAACCAGGGCCTTGTTTCATATATTTTCATGAATGGCTCAACGTTCCCCAGCAACAGTATCTTAATCTTTGGAATTTTAACAGAAAAAAAACAAAAAAAAAAACCAGAGCACACACATGCACACAAAGGTATAAGGGAAAATTGCAACAATTCCTTTTCTGTTCCTTAAATTAGTTATCTTGTATGTTGGATGCCTGTGAAAGGGAATATTTTCAGACATCTGGTTTCACTACTCATTCATAAATCTGCTACTACAGGTTGATCACTCTAGCAGTCACTGGAATACAACACAGGAATATATCTTTGTACAAGAATTTTTGCTGCTTCAATAATCCCAACAGTCTAATTTGATGCTGGTGGTCATCCTGTTATGCTACAAAAAAAAACAAACAAACAACAACCCAAGAATTATCTCTGGAGGTTACAAAAAAAGTAAAAATCCAAACAGCAAATTCAACAGATAGAGACTACAAGAGTTCTTCCACAGATTTAGGGCTCCTTTTACTAAGGTGTGCTAGCGTTTTTAGCGCACGCTGAAGATCAGCGCACTCAAACCACGCGCTAAATGGAAAATAATAACGCAAGCTTAGTGTCTAGCGCCCGTGGCATTGTAGCGTGCGCTAAGTGCGAGCTAAAACCGCTAGCGCACCTTAGTAAAAGGAGCCCTTAATCTTCTGAAAGAACTTCTACTTTAGCCATTGTTCCTATGACTACCATTCTCTTAAGGAGTTTTTCCTACCAGGAACAGTGCGTGTTCCCTTAGCACTGAAGCACTGTTAGTTATTTCTCGCTTTAGATACTGTGACCTGAAGGCGAGGAGCTCATCTCAACAATCACTATTCACAAAAAAAAAAAATGTGGTCAAAATACTGGACCACTCTCCACATCGACCACTTGTCTTTGAACTATTCTTCCACCATTTTCACAGTTCTCTCTGATTCAGAACAATCAATTAGCAATACTTTTACATGAACAAACATGGATGTCAGGCTCTCTTGGTCTCTGCCAAGAAGCAGCAAAGATCTGAGACTTTGCAATAGCCAACTGTATCCAGATACAGGCCACCTACATACCCAAACCACATAATCAATTTGCTGGCAAGCTCAGCAGGATGTTTCAACTTCTGAGGGCCTTCTTTTGAGTTTGGAAAGCACCTTAAATGTGCATCTGTGCCAGCAAAGAGCATGTATGACATTCCACTCTTTGTTACATCTCACAGCAGATGTAGTGACAATCAAATAGACATGGTTATTTCTTTATACTTACCTTCCAATTTTTCTCAATCTGAGAGTACTGTACTAGTTCTCGCAAAGTTGTGCAAAGTAATTAATGCTAATGCCATTGGATGGCATTCACCCACTTGTGCACCATATCAATATTGCTATGTTACAGGTAAGCAACATTGCTTTTCAGTGATTTGGATATGTGCAAATAAAGAGGGAGGGGTATTAAAGAGGGCCCCAGTGGTATGGACCATGACATCTTGCTCCCTTTCAATCTGTTCAGAGTTCTGCTGCATATCTCATGTTCTACCAGGGTCATGTTCTACCAGGGTCCCCCCTCCTCAATTTGCTTCATTGGCTCCCTGTCCGCATCTGCATACAGTTCAAACTCCTCTTACTGACCTCATTATCTCTCCCTATACTCTGCCCTGGGAACTCCATTCATTAGCTAAGTCTCTCTTGTCTGTACCCTTCTCCTCTATAGCCAACTCCCGACTCCCGAGTCCATACCACTGCCTTGCTGCACCGTATGCCTGGAACAACCAGCCTCTCTCGGTATGTCGGGCTCAATCTATGGCAGTATTTAAGTCCAGACTTTTTTGAAAATCTTAACCCTACCAATTTGTAAAGCACCACATTTGCATGTCATTCCCTTTGTAGCCACCAACCCTCTCAACCTCTTCTCCCTTTGTATTTTCTTGAAAAGACTAAACTCTTTTAGCCAGTCCTACTGACAAGATTAAAGAATCAATAATACATTTTAATGGCCTGGACTATAATATAGAACAGTCCATAAAAATACTAGGAGTGACTTTAGATCGACATCTTACTTTAGAACAGCATACAGATTTGTTACTCAGGAAATGTTTCTCAGCTCTCTGGAAACTACGAACAATTAAGAAATATTTTGGTACAGTTTCCTTTAGTCTGTTGGTTTAGCCATCGATATTGAGTATCCTTGACTATTGCAATATAATCTACTTGGGTGCCTATAAAAAAATTTTCAAAAAAACTAAGAGTGGTTCAAAACACTGCTGCTTGATTGATTTTTGGTTTGAAAAAATGGGAACATATTACTCCCTATTACCAAAAATTGCATTGGTTACCGAGAGAGGCCAGAGTTTTATTCAAATTTTCATGTATCTGCTTCAAATATATTTTCAGTAAGTCTCCAGGTTACCTTGTTTCCAATTTCTCCTTAAATTACTCAAACAAGCCTACACGTAAAGTCCAGTTATTTACATACCCTTCTGTCAAATTATGTCATTTTAAGATATTTTTAGAGAGAACTCTCGCTTTCAGGCAGCTAAATTGAATGCCTGGTTTGGCAAAATTATGCTAGAAGTTTCATCTTACTATAATTTTAGAAAATTACTAAAAATACAACTATTTGATAAATTTGTAACTTAAGTGTTCTAATGTTAATGCTTTTAATCTATAGGCATTATGTATCTTCTAGAAATAGATTTTCTTGTATTGTAAATTGGCTGGATGTTCAGCCTTATCTTCCTTTGAACCACCTAGAACCTTTTACTGGTTTGGCAGTATACAAGAAATAAATTATTATTATTATTATTACATGAGCAGCCTATCGCCATTTTTTTCCGTGTTCCTTTCATAATTAGATTGTAAACTCTTTCAAGCAGGGACTGTCTCTTGTGTGTTTAACCTACAGTGCTGCATGCATCTGGTAGCACTATAGAAATAATAAATTGTACTAGTAGTAGAAACAGGAAGGATGAGAATTCCATCCACAGATAAAGAAAAAGAAGGAAAGATAAGAAGCCCCATGTTGACTATATTAGAGAAAATTTAATAAAGTTATTTTTGAATGCATGAGGCTACTTAAGCCCATAAATGATCTTTAATAATATACGAATCACTAAGTAGCATAAAAATACAAGCTATGACATGATGGTGTGTCTTTTGCTGGTAGGAATGTGCAGAAGCAGAATTTACATAGAACATGGGCAGAGTTTGCAAGTGCATAGGTAGATAATAAAATATGCTAATTTATGTGCATGTTTAAAAATTATACATGTGGAGATTTACACCTACTCCAGAGTAGAAAAGTTTTCTTCCACTTACGCTAGCATTTTATAAAGACACATAGGGCTCCTTTTACAAAGGTATGTTAGTGCCTTTACGCACGGAATAGCGCGCGCTAAAATGCTACTGCCTCCTCTTGAGCAGGCGGTAGTTTTTCAGCTAGCACATGCTATAGCGTGCGCTAATCCGGTGCATGCGTTAAAAACGCTAGCGCACCTTTGTAAAAGGAATCCATAGGTTCCTATGTGGCTTTATAAAAGAGCTCCTAAGTAGGACACTTATTACTTACACTCTTAAACCAAGTGTAAAGTATAAAATTACCTTCATTAATTTTAAGGTGATTCTAAAATAATACAGAACACATTTCACAATTTAGGCCCGCTTTCACAAAGTCGCGCAGGCGAGTGCCATGCTGCAAATACTCCAACGCCTATTCAATTCCTAAGGGCATCAGAGCATTTAACATGCTGACCTTATTTACTTAGAAAGAAAGTATACTGTATACCCTCTTCTTGGTACTTAACAAATTACCAAGGAATATGGTATGCAAAAATATAATAAAATCAAAACACAGACCATAAAATTTAAGGGAATAAAATATGAGTTGAGGGCTTTCCGAGTCTTTTTTTGTGTATTGTGGTGATAATCAAACATTTACCAAGATATCCAGGATGCCATTTAGACATTTGGTGCTAGACCTGTTTTAAAAGCAAATAAGAACTGAAAATGTACCCATACTGACCTGATGACCACTGGAGGGATTAAGGCATGACCCCCCCCTCCACATTCCCCCAGTGGTCACTGACCTCCTCCCTCTCTCCCACTCCCAAAGATCTAAATGAAACAGTACATACCTGTCTCTATAAGAGTATGAGAAATCCTAGTAGAGCAGCAAATAGGTGTCTGGAGTAGCCTGGTGGGTAGTGGAGTGAACCACAGAGAAGGGAACCCAGCTCATATTCTATTCTAACCACTATATTTCTGGTGGAAAGTATGAGCCCGCCAAACCCCACCAAAATCTTACTGTACTGCCATATACTGTAGGTGACACCTGTAGGCATAAGGGGTATTGGAATGGTAGACAATTGGGTATAGTAGGTTTTGGGGGAGTTTTGGAGGGCTCACCATACATTATAAGGGAGTAATGGTGAGATGTATACCTGGCACTCTTTAAGTGAAGTTCACAGCAGTGCCCTCTAAGCAGAGGCGTACCTAGGGTATGTGACACCCGGGGCCCATTGCTTTTTGACACCCCCTGCCATCATTTTTGACACTCCCCCATGTAAAAAAATATTTTTAGCAATGTTTCCCCCAGGTGCCAGCCATGAGGGGGTGTTTCCAGCCTAGGTGTCATGGTCCGGGACCTTCCCTTCTCACGGCCCTGTGCCAAGGCTCTGGATAGTCCCCGTGGCCCAGCATGTTCCCGGCCTTCTCTCTCTTTACCTTCCGTGAAGCTAAAAAAACTGCCGGCCTCAGCAGTGATTCAGCTAGGTCGCCAGCGGCTCCCCTTCCTGCTTTCCGTGTCTGCCTCTGCAATCTACCCGGGCGGAAACAGGAAGTTGCATCATTCGCAGATGCGGAAAGCAGGAAGGGGAGCTGCGGGTGACCTAGCTGAATCACTGCCGAGGCTGGCAATTTTTTCAGCTTCACGGAAGGTAAAGGGAGAGAAGGCTGGGAACATGCTGGGCCACAGGGACTATCCAGAGCCTTGGCACCGGGCTGTGAGAAGGGAAGTTCCCGGACCATGACTCCTAGTCTGGGAACACCCCTTCATGACTGGCACCTGGGGCGGACTGCCCCCCCTGCACCCCCCTTGGTATGCCACTGCCTCTAAGATGCCCCACTGCTCCCTGACATGTCTTTGTGGCCTATCCATTTAAAAGGCTGGCTCCTCCTATATGCAAATAGATCGTTTTGTATATGTTTCCCCACAAGGGAAAAAGCGATATTGGATCTGGTCCTCACAAATGGAGAGAGTATCTCTAATGTTCGAGTGGGTGCTCACCTGGGTAGTAGCGATCATCAAACGGTTTGGTTTGATATAACGGCTAAAGTGGAGAGCGGCCGCACGATACTTAAAGTCCTAGATTTCAAACGTACGGACTTTAATGCAATGGGAAAGTACCTGAAGAAAGAGCTGTTAGGATGGGAGGACATAAGAGAAGTGGAAAGACAGTGGTCTAAGCTGAAAGGAGCGATAAAAATGGCTACGGACCTTTATGTGAAGAAAATCAATAAAAACAAGAGAAAAAGGAAGCCGATATGGTTCTCCAACCTAGTGGCTGAGAAAATAAAGGCGAAAGAGTTGGCGTTCATGAAATATAAAAAAACCCAAGAAGAGGAGAGCAGAAAGGACTACAGGGTGAAATTGAAAGAAGCCAAGAGAGAAATACGTTTGGCGAAGGCACAGGCGGAAGAACAAATGGCTAAAAATGTAAAAAAGGGAGATAAAAATTTTTTCAGATATATTAGTGAAAGGAGGAAGATAAAAAATGGAATTGCTAGGCTAAAAGATGCTGGGAACAAATATGTGGAGAGTGATGAGGAGAAAGCAAATGTGCTAAACAAATACTTCTGTTCTGTGTTCACAGAAGAAAATCCTGGAGAAGGACCGAGATTGTCCGGCAAAGTTACACGAGAAAATGGAGTAGATTCTGCGCCGTTCACGGAGGAGGGTGTTTATGAGCAACTTGAAAAACTGAAGGTGGACAAAGCGATGGGACCAGACGGGATCCATCCCAAGATACTAAGGGAACTCAGAGAGGTTCTGGCGAGTCCTATTAAAGACTTGTTCAACAAATCTCTGGAGACGGGAGTGATTCCTGGGGATTGGAGGAGAGCGGATGTGGTCCCTATTCATAAAAGTGGTCACAAGGATGAAGCAGGAAACTACAGGCCGGTGAGCCTCACTTCAGTTGTTGGAAAAATAATGGAAGTGATGCTGAAAGAAAGGATAGTATATTTTCTTGAATCTAATGGGTTACAGGATCCGAGGCAACATGGCTTTACAAAAGGTAAATCGTGCCAAACGAACCTGATTGAATTTTTTAATTGGGTGACCAGAGAGCTGGATCGAGGACATATGCTAGATGTAATTTACTTGGATTTCAGCAAAGCCTTTGATACAGTTCCTCATAGGAGGCTGTTGAACAAACTTGAAGGGCTGAAGTTAGGACCCAAAGTGGTGAACTGGGTCAGAAACTGGCTGTCGGACAGACGCCAGAGGGTGGTGGTTAATGGAAGTCGCTCGAAGGAAGGAAAGGTGACTAGTGGAGTCCCTCAGGGTTCGGTGCTGGGGCCAATCCTGTTCAATATGTATGTAAGTGACATTGCTGAAGGGTTAGAAGGAAAAGTGTGCCTTTTTGCAGATGATACCAAGATTTGTAACAGAGTAGACACCGTAGAGGGAGTGGAAAATATGAAAAAGGATCTGCAAAAGTTAGAGGAATGGTCTAATGCCTGGCAACTAAAATTCAATGCAAAGAAATGCAGAGTAATGCATTTGGGGATTAATAATAGGAAGGAACCGTATATGCTGGGAGGAGAGAAGCTGATATGCACGGACGGGGAGAGGGACCTTGGGGTGATAGTGTCCGAAGATCTAAAGGCGAAAAAACAGTGTGACAAGGCAGTGGCTGCTGCCAGAAGGATTCTGGGCTGTATAAAGAGAGGCGTAGTCAGTAGAAGGAAGAAGGTGTTGATGCCCCTGTACAGGTCATTGGTGAGGCCCCACTTGGAGTATTGTGTTCAGTTTTGGAGACCGTATCTGGCGAAAGACGTAAGAAGACTTGAGGCGGTCCAGAGGAGGGCGACGAAAATGATAGGAGGCTTGCGCCAGAAGACGTATGAGGAGAGACTGAAAGCCCTGAATATGTATACCCTAGAGGAAAGGAGAGACAGGGGAGATATGATTCAGACGTTCAAATACTTAAAGGGTATTAACGTAGAACAAAATCTTTTCCAGAGAAAGGAAAATGGTAAAACCAGAGGACATAATTTGAGGTTGAGGGGTGGTAGATTCAGGGGCAATGTTAGGAAATTCTACTTTACGGAGAGGGTGGTGGATGCCTGGAATGCGCTCCCGAGAGAGGTGGTGGAGAGTAAAACTGTGACTGAGTTCAAAGAAGCGTGGGATGAACACAGAAGATTTAGAATCAGAAAATAATATTAAAGATTGAACTAGGCCAGTTACTGGGCAGACTTGTACGGTCTGTGTCTGTGCATGGCCGTTTGGAGGAGGATGGGCAGGGGAGGGCTTCAATGGCTGGGAGGGTGTAGATGGGCTGGAGTAAGTCTTAACAGAGATTTCGGCAGTTGGAACCCAAGCACAGTACCGGGAAAAGCTTTGGATTCTCGCCCAGAAATAGCTAAGAAGAAAAAAAAAAATTTAAATTGAATCAGGTTGGGCAGACTGGATGGACCATTCGGGTCTTTATCTGCCGTCATCTACTATGTTACTATGTTACTATGTTTCATCTGGACATCCTATTCTTTTTTTTCTTTTTTTTTAAATTCTTTATTCATTTTCAAAATTACATTAAGTGTTAAATATATTCATTCACATTAACAATAAATACATCACTTACAAACAATCATTGATACATTTCATAAATTCTTATCCCTTCTCCTTTTCCATCCCTCCCACCCATATATTCCATTATCATATAAAACATATAATAATAAAATTCCCCCCCTCCCTACACCTTAAGTTGATAAATCCTATTCTTTAAAAGTGGCCAAAAAAGAAAGGCCCCCCCCCCCGAAATAAAATAGGTGTCTCACGGTTCCCTAAAATGGCCATTTTCTCCACTTGATTTTTGAATGTCTTTCTCAAAATATCCAAACTTGGATTTAGACATCCTATTGAAAATGGCCCTCTAAGGTATTCGTGTAATAAATCCTGAAAGAAAAAAATGTGTGAATTTCATGAGAATTTATGTTATGCTGGCACTCTTATAATATATTTTTGTTTTCTTTAATGATACTAATTCTAAGCTTAACATTATTTCTTTGCTATGGGGTATGGAAAAAAAGCCAACTCAGTTATCTGGATGGAATCATGGAAAATGATCTAACAATAGGATTTTCTAGTGCTCTTGGTGCACTCTGAGCTTTAAAAATAACATTTCCTAGAAACCATTTGTAAAAAAATCTGGCTATGATTCAATTGAAAGACACCGGCTACAATAAATATTATATGTAGGGAATTCACAGTTCAATCTTTAGGGAAAGAACATTAATTTTATATTTTAATTTTCACCGCACATGAGTTCAACCACATTCCTCTTTGATTTTAAAAAAGTAAAGATTCTGTGATTTATTTTCATGGATTACTCATAGCCAAAAATTTGATTTAATCCAATATCTTCCTACTCACTTGCCAAATTTATTAATTTGAGTTTTTATTTAAGATCACAGTTTGGTCTTTTCATCCTAACAAATACAAATAAATAAATAGAAAAACTCTTACAGAAAAGATCTTCAATTTGTTGCTGATGTACCAAATTGTAAAATCTTTTCACAAGTTGGGTTTTATTGAAAATGTTGAAGTTTCATGCAAGGGTAATGGAGCACATCTTTTTTTTTTTCATAGTCATTTATTTAAGCCATTTTATAATAGCAACAATAGTGAACAAATAATATACATGAGAAGTGAATACATTATAAGCAAATTGTTACAGCAGCTGTGAGAGCAAGGTTTTCAGAATAGACCACTTCTTATTAAATGTGACAATAGAGTTAGATTTTCTTAGCAATGTAAATTATTCCACCACCTATTATAAGTAACAAGAAGTGAGTCTAACAGTTTAGCCTCAATATCAGATAATGTTGATTTAATACAGTTGCTTTTCAAAAGAATTGCTCTATAAGAGAAACACTCAGAAAGCTTAAAGATCTTACAAATCAGAGACCAAACCTCTGTCCAAAATTTAAGAACAACTGAAAATTCATAAACAAAATGTTTAATAGTATCAATGTGTTGTACGCAAGTCCAGCAATATTTAAATAAGGCTTAATGACATATGATTTTAATGGAGTCCAGAGGGATCTGTGAAGAATTTGAAAAAAAAAATTTTTTGAATACTTCTCATAGTAGCAAAGGGCAAAGATTTTTTTTAAAAACTATAGATTTGAGAAGTTGTATGACCAATCATATTAAGTTTAAAACAAAAGTTTCTCAAGTCAGGAGTGGTATGTAGAGTATTAAAAAGGACAGTACATTTATATAGGATAGATCTTAATTGTAACCAGGAGAAGAATTGAGAATTATCCAGATTAAACTCAGTCTGAACTTCGGCAAAAGATTTCCATTGTTTAGTCTTAGGGTCTATGAATGAGCTGATATCCCATAAGTTTTTCTTTTACCAGCTAGACCAATGCATAACAGTGGGTTGTTCCAGAGTGGAATGGAAAATGAGTCAGATATGGATATGCCCAACTTGGAATCGAGATCTTTAAGAGTATCAAAAGTGCATTTTAGAATGAGATTGTGTTGCCCTTAATTAAAAAGTCATACCTAAAAGTTTAGACAATGGGAGCAGGTACATTTGGAACTGCTCGGTGAGGAGCCACCTAGGATTTGAGGTAGAGATATTAGACAAAATCCATTCAATACCCTGTCTTAATATGAAAGCTTTGTAATAATAAGTCAAGGACATTTAGGAACTTTCTGCTTAGTCATAGAAATCCTTAGTGATTTATTGTTCCATAAGAAGTTGGACAATAATTTTTCTGTGAGAAGGAAATAAGTTAGGGAACATACTTAATAGATATGTGATTTTGGGGACTATCATCATTTTCAGTGAATCAAGTCTACCCCACCAAGACAACATGAGGGGCGACCAAGGTTGCATAGCATCTTTGATTCCACCCCCAACCAACATCTCTCTCTCTCTCCCTTTCCATGAGTCCAACTTTTCACTCTCTGCCATCTCCCCTTTCCCCAGAGTATAACATTTCTCCTTCCCTCCTTTCTTTCCTACACATCCATCTCGCCCTCTCGATGAGTCCAACACTTTCTGCCTTCTGCACGCTTTCTCTCTCTGTCCTTGCCTCCTTCCCACCCCCAACCCAACATGCTCTCTCCCCATGCACCATCTCTCCCTCCTCTCCAATGTGTAGCATGTTTCCTTTCCCTCCCTTCCTGTCAGGTCCAGCAGCACCACTTCTCCCTTCCTTTTACCTCACTCTGTCCAGCAGTAACCCTTCTCCCTTCCCTCCTCCCCCTATCAAACAGTAACTATCCTCCCTTCCCTTTCCCTCCTCCCTCTATCAAACAATAACTTTCCTCCATTCCTTTTCCCTCCTCCCTCTATCAAATAGTACCTCTTCTGCCTTCCCTCCTCAGCAATACCCTTCCTTTCTCTAGCCTAGCGGCAGCTCAGTATGATTTTAACTTAGTCACAAAGCTGCTGCTAGCAGTAGTTTTGCTGTGGTTTCATCAGGCAGCCTTTGCTAGGTTGGCCCACCTCGCATCATCGAAGTGGGCCGGCCTAGCAAAGGCTCCAAGGCTGCCAGATGAAACCACGTATAAGAGGAAAGCAGGAGTCCCGGCAGTGTATCGACAGGAAGATGAAAGCCAGCTGACACCCGCGCCGAGCCTCTCTTCCTGTCCAGTGTGCTGCGGCACACAGTTTGAGATAGACTAGTCTAAGGAGACAGCAGCAACAGAGAAACCCATGGACTGAGTGGAATGGATTATATGACAGAAAAGACGTGCATTATCAAAATCATATCTGTTCTTTAGGAAACCAACTTGATCCTTATGAATCAGAGGATGTATAACCTTCTCCAATCTAGAACACAAAATCTTTGTGTTGATTTTATAATCTAGATTTAACAAGGAAATGGGATGGTAGTTTTGAACCAATTGGGCATCTCTGTCTGTTTTCAGTATAATTACTATATTAGCCTCGAAAAACCTGCCTAGAAAATTTGGGTGCAAGATTAGATCTTGATAATACATCTATAATTTAGGTGTCAAAAGAGTAAAAAAAAAGTCTTATAAAACTCTGCAGGAAGTCCATCCACACCAGGAGATTTAGCAGTAGGCAAATATTTGATAGCCAATATAAGTTCTTGAAGCTGGATAGGTTGAGAAAGATGTTCCAGAAAACCCCAGCAACACTTCTTCTTACAGTTGCCCTAGCACCCGATAAGAATTGGTTATTGAGACTTTTCTTTAAAAATAAACAGAAAGTATTCCTTTGGTATAAGACACAAATGTTCCCTGATCTGTCACGAGATACACAAAAACGTTGATGTGAATTTTTGCTGTTAAAGCCGTGAGTTATTGCTCTTGGGGCGACCTTTTTTCTTCATCACCCATGTAAATGTGTGATATTGCATCAAATGCAAAAATATATATTCTTTGATCCTAGCCAACTTACAACCTTCTTGTCAATGGCTTCCCTGAAAAAAGGAGGAGAAATATGAGCACTTTTTTGATTGTTGATCTCCTTTCTCAGCCTATACAATATATACTCTTTAGTCTTTACTTTGTATTTTATATTGTATATTCTCGCTGATTCTACATCTTGGTTCTTTAATTTTTAAGGATTTGAGTTAAAGTTAACCTATATATATATAATCTTCATTAAGATAGTAGATAATAATCTGTCTTGTATTTTGTATTGTATTTTATTTTTTCTGCCTAACTTTACCTTTCTGTACAAGTGAATGCTTGATATGTTATTGAAAAATGATAAATAAATAATAATAATAAAAAAAAGATCTCCAGAAAATGGGAATCCACTTGTGGGAGATGTAGATTGTGCAAAAAATTGTGTATAGTCCCATTGGGAACAGCACATTCAGATGAATAAAAGTCTCTAATGTCATTGAGAATCAAAGGAGTAGATGTGAGTATTGATCCATTAGGAAATCGAATGTTTGCAATCCGTTGTTTAACATGTCTTCCTTTCAGATGGGAAGCTAATAATTTCCCAGATTTATTGGCTTCTGAATGAATGACAGCACTTTTCTTAAATGAGATTGCAGACGAAACATTTGATAAGAGAGTATGATATTGGTGTTTTAAACTTTGAAGACAGTGATATACAGACAAATCAAAATTAATATAAAGAGTAGATTCCATGCCGTGAATTTCTTTCTCAAGGTTATTTATGGAAGAATTCAGTTGTTTGCGCTTGAAGGAGGTGTAACTAATAATTTCCCCTCTCAGCCAGGCCTTGTAAGACTCCCAGATGGAAATATATGAGGGAGTTGAGGGTTTATTGAGAGCAAAGTATTCTTTGGAATAATTCAAAATACTGCTGCACTAGCTGGGAAGTTATGGCAGCGACGTCTTCTTTAATATCAGAGGTATTTTTAAAGTTTTGCTGCATGAGATCTTTTAGCATCTTGATATCAGTAGCAATGGCGTCTGTAACACTCGAGTGTGAATCCGGCAGCAACGGCGTGTGTAGAGCCTTCTCTGAAGTAGGCATATTTCAAGTTTATTTCATTTCTTTGATTACTTTGCATACTCCAAATCCAATTGAATAAAATTTTAAAAACCGACAAACATAACATTCAATACTAATACATTAATACATGTAAGGAGGGAAGCGGTTGACATAAATACAATTCTAAAAAAATAAAAGTAAAAATAAAACCAGGGGAGAGTCAAGACACAGAAGGTTGGGGAACAGGTACCCGTTTAATTATATTAGATCGTCTTCCTGAAGTTATTATAGGTTATAACATATGTATTGGAAAGCATCCTTGAATAGCCAGCTCTTTAGGAGACTTTTAAACTTGCTCAGTGATTTTTCTTCTCTTATATTAAATGGAAGTGAATTCCAGATTTGTGGGGCTGTGGCAGAAAAGATCACATTTCTCCTAGACTATATAACTTTTAAGGAAGGCACTACTAGCAGAGCTTTATCTTCAGATCTTAAGGATTTTATGGGAGAGTATGGTATTAAATATCTTTCTAAAAATAAGGGAGCTTTATTTATTAGTATTTTATGTGTGAGTAAAGCTATTTTATAAATGATTCTGTGGTTTACTGGTAACCAGTGTTTTTCCTTTAGAAGCGGTGTAACATGATCAAATTTTTTCTTTTTCGTAATTATTTTTATTGCAGTGTTTTGAAGAATTTGTATTCTGTGTATTTCTTTTAAAGCAGACCCTTTGTATAGAGCATTGCAATATCTTGCTTGGAGCACTTCGTTGGCGAGTGAATTGAAAAAGAATCATCGGATTTAGTTGATTTTGATACCATTACAACACAAATACAATTCAGAAAGAGTACAATACTGGATCTAAAGAAATTAGCTGATTAAGTACTTATTGAAGAGAAAGCCGACAGGAGAGATTGTCTTAAGCATCCATACTGGTGCCGATTACGCAACTTCTCCTAGTGGAACACCTCTTTGTTTAGAAGCCAAACAAACCAATTTCCAGCCTAGCACTCAAGTCCTCTAATTGCTGATTTTGTTTGGGGCAAAGATTGGCTGAGCTAGGTACCCAATGATTCATCTCATTCCACTGCCTATGGTTTCTAGGATTTTGGAGAATTTTCCAAACACAGCCATTCTCAAAAATATTTGCAAATTGCAGGCCCTCACTGTAGTATACTTTCTTGCATAGTCTTATACATGGAAATATTATTCAAATTTATAAATAATGAACTACTGAGATGCAAAAACCCACAAAACCATTTTTGGATTACTTTGAAAATTATCCCTTAAAAATACTCAAACACAATTATGGAGATCATTTTATATGCTTTAGGCACTGGTTACACATGTAAGAAGGCCAGTTATATGTTCAACTGACAAAAAATGCACAACTGGTGATTTCATATAGGGTTTTTTACTTTTTTATAACTTTTTAGCAAAAATTTCTTTCAAAAAAACTTATTATACTATGTTCACTCAGGAAAAAGCCTCAGAGTAGGAGCCCACGCTTAGTCTTGTCATAGACTTATCTTTCCGCGTGGTTTTTTTTTGCTCCGTGGTTCCAGTCATTGGCTAAAAAACCTGAGACTCAATCTTTACTACTAGATAGTTCAAAACGTTTTTATCATAAATATCTTTACAGATTTTTGAAATAACTACTTATTTTATATATAGCTGTGGATGCAACACTTCATTAGTTTGAAAAAATTAGCAACCAAGCACTTATCTCAGCGTTCGTTTTATGTGCTGTCATGCTGTCAAATAATTGCCGCTGCCTGCCAACGTTTTGCGGATATACCATTTAGTCCACTGCTTCAGGGCTAAAGGCAGAAGCATTCAAGCATTGTTCTCAGCTGTAAATAATACAAAAAAGAAAGAAGAAAGGAGAAACTAACTTAGTAACGTTTCTTCTTCTGGTTCACCTAAAACAGAGTGTGACTTACTGTTCTCAGCTGCAAAGGATTTTTCAAACCGAGGCAAAATGGCCCCGGCATTCATTTTATACTATAACAGTAATCTGCTGACAAAGGACGTTATGTCACGGGCTGACGTCATCGTTCCCGACATTAACCCTTACAGGGAATACAGAAGAAACTATCAATAAAAATGCTGCCACTCCATATTCCTGTTGAGCCCACTAGGGGCTAAAGAGTCGATCGACTGGGCTCTTTAGCCCCTAGTGGGCTCAACAGGAATATGGAGTGGCAGCATTTTTATTGATAGTTTCTTCTGTATTCCCTGTAAGGGTTAATGTCGGGAACGATGACGTCAGCCCGTGACATAACGTCCTTTGTCAGCAGATTACTGTTATAGTATAAAATGAATGCCGGGGCCATTTTGCCTCGGTTTGAAAAATCCTTTGCAGCTGAGAACAGTAAGTCACACTCTGTTTTAGGTGAACCAGAAGAAGAAACGTTACTAAGTTAGTTTCTCCTTTCTTCTTTCTTTTTTGTATTATTTACAGCTGAGAACAATGCTTGAATGCTTCTGCCTTTAGCCCTGAAGCAGTGGACTAAATGGTATATCCGCAAAACGTTGGCAGGCAGCGGCAATTATTTGACAGCATGACAGCACATAAAACGAACGCTGAGATAAGTGCTTGGTTGCTAATTTTTTCAAACTAATGAAGTGTTGCATCCACAGCTATATATAAAATAAGTAGTTATTTCAAAAATCTGTAAAGATATTTATGATAAAAACGTTTTGAACTATCTAGTAGTAAAGATTGAGTCTCAGGTTTTTTAGCCAATGACTGGAACTACGGAGCAAAAAAAACCACGCGGAAAGATAAGTCTATGACAAGACTAAGCGTGGGCTCCTACTCTGAGGCTTTTTCCTGAGTGAACATAGTATAATAAGTTTTTTTGAAAGAAATTTTTGCTAAAAAGTTATAAAAAAGTAAAAAACAATATAAAAACTGTAGGTGGTTGTAGCATTTCTATAACTGGTGTGTTTCTGTATATTTTTGGTAGAATACTCTTTAGAGCCACTTTGGGTGACAATCTCTGAGGATTTCATATAGGGTACAGATTATATGTATATTAAGCAAAACACTGAAATTTATGTATATAGAATAGTGGTATATATATATATATATATATTTTTTTTTTGGGTGGGGGGTTTCTAAGCTAATCTAATTTAATCTAATTTTTGTATATGGTATTATCCCCTCATTAGGGTCCAGAATGGTTAACAGTAAAAAATCAATTCCAAAATAATGCAACAGACCAATTTATGAATTCAAACTCACTTTCAGTAAAATCAACTCCAAAATTCAAAAATTTCTGGAATAGGCCTGTTTTAAGGAACTTATGAATTTTATCATAAAAAGATTGAAATCTTAGAGTGATGGGTAATCCTTCCAAATATATTGTACAGTGTCTTATAAATATGATGCATTTGTTCTTTAATATTTGTCCTGGCTGGCATTTATACCTGCTTGTGAGGGAATCCATAGGACACTGTCATTTCCCCTTATGAATACTCTTTCACAGTGTCCGAGATATCTTAAAATCCTAGTCTTGCCCAAGAGGGAAGTGACACTGGAGGAGTGGGTGGAGCCAGGAGTGCATGACTTAGGAAGTATAAAAGCCTGGGCCAGAGATAGATTAAGAAGGTCTAGAGGGAAGCAGTGAGACCCACTGTAGATGCCTCCACCCCACACCTGAGAAATTGTAACCATTATGTTTAGGTTGGCGAAATTCAACTTAGAAACTTGACAGTTCATGTTTTGACTTAGCTGGCTGTAGGCCAGCCTTATGTATCTGCTAGAAACTGTGCTGGTAATCCTAGATCCAAGGACCAGGCCAGAAATCCTTAAGAATTGCTGCTGAACCAAGAGACATTCATGTATGCTATGGAGCAGGCCACTACCCAAAGACTCTGTTCAGTTTAAAATTTGTGTTCAATATTGCTTTCTTCCCACTTGTGAAGTGAACAGGAGCTTTCCAGTATACCTTTAATAAATTATTATTTGTTTCACCGTAAGTACCTGCTGGCATTTAAACTTGAGAAAAGCTAAACTTCAGCTTCAGTAGGTTATTTCATTGTCCTTCTCTTTTACTTTTTTTAGTTCAGTACTCTGCTTTTTCAGCAATGTCAGTTTAGGCAATAGTGTAGCCTTTAGAGAGTCTATTAGGGTTTTATATAAAAAGTGTTCTAGCCTAGATTAATATTTTAGATTGCATTTCAGATCATAAGACAAGATTAGATTAGAGCACAGATAGCAGTTGAGGAAAATCCGTTTGTTATTTAATTCTCTCCTACCTACCCTATCCCCATCTCTCCTACCCACCCACTCCAAGGCAGATCTTTTGATTTATAGGCTTTTCTGCCAATTAGGAACATAGCATTGCTTTGGTAGGATTTTTTCTGCTTTTTCTTCTTTTTTTCATCAGGCATGAGTACTTCTGCAACCACAGTGTGGCTGGGAAACATCAAGTCACCCAAGATGTTGCTCAGGTTACAGCTTTTGTCTGGGTGCAGACAGAAAATGTTAACCAAGCAGAGGGAGTGGCTCCATGTGCAAGTCGACAGCCACATAGTGGGAGGTAGAAAGGATTGGATGGTGACCTGCCTACCAGGAGCTAAGGTAGAAGATATAGTGAGCCGCATCGGCAGGATCATCAACAGCATGGAAGGGGGAGATACGGTGGTGGTGATCCACGTGGGGACAAACAACGTGAGCAACAGGAACTACAGCAGAGAAACACTGAAGGACCAGTTCCGGATGCTAGGAAGGGAGCTGAAGACCAGAACACTGTTGGTCGTGTTGGTACCCATGGCTGACGGAAAGAGGCAGATGGAGCTGCAAGAAGTCAACGCGTGGATGAGGTGCTAATGCGAGGAAGAAGGATTCTACTCTGTGTGCAACTGGATGACGTTCTGGGGGAAGAGCAGGCTATTCAGGAAGGATGGACTTCACCTCAGCGGAGATGGAACAAGGCTACTTGCAAACAACATCAAGCGAGAAATTGAGAAGTTTTTAAACTAGGAAGAATGGGACAGTCGATCAAGAGTCGATGGTTCAGGAAACAGTATAACCAGAGGATACCATGCAGGAAGATTGCAGGGAAGACTCACTGGATCATAGGCAAGATAGAAATCCTGATGGATCGAAAGGGACTGAAGAGGGAAATAATGCAAGAAAGTAACAGGCCGCAAACTCAAGTGTATGTACACGAATGCAAGGAGTCTAAGGAATAAGATGGGGGAATTGGAAGCTATGGCACAAAAAGATAACCTTGACATCATCGGCATCATGAAAACATGGTGGAACAAGGGAAACATCTGCAACACTGTGCTACCGGGATATAAGCTATACCGCAGAGACAGAGTAGGACAAAAAGGTGGGGGTATTGCCTTATACATCAAAGAAGGAATCAAGTCTACCGGAGAGAACACGCCAGAAATGAAAAATATGAGCCAAAATACTGGGAACAAATGGAACAGAAACGAAGATCGGCATCTACTACTGACCCCCAGGGCACTCCGAAAAAACTGATGGAGAAATGACGGATGAGATTAAACGCAACTGCAAGGGAGGCAATGCAGTTATCATGGGTGACTTCAATTATCCGGGAATAGATTGGAATCTAGGCACCTTCGGCTGAAGTAGGGAGACCAAGTTCCTGGATGCTGTAGGCGATTGCTTCCTGGAACAACTTGTCAAGGAAAATACAAGAGGAAATGCAATTCTGGACTTAATTCTAAATGGACTTTGAGGACCAGCGCAAGGTGTAGAAGGAGAAAGAATGCTGGGAAACAGTGATCACAATATGATCCACTTCAACCTGGACACAGGGGCAAAACATTGATCCAGAACGAATGGCCACAGCACTGAACTTCTGAAAAGGGAATTACAAAGGGATGAGAGTCATCGTGGGGAGGAAGATTAAGAAGAGGATAAGCACTGTAAAAATGTTAGAGCAAGTATGGTCCCTTTTTAAGGACACAGTCACTGAGGTGCAAAATCTATAAATACCGCATATCAACAAGGAATCCAAGAAGAAAAAGAACAAGGAACCGGCGTGGCTCACTGTAGAGGTGAAGGAAGCGATCAGAGACAAGAAAACTTCATTTACGAAATGGAAAAGGTCAAAAACAGATGAAAACTGTGAAAAGCACAAACAACATCAACGCAGGTGCCATAAGGCGGTAAGAGGGGCCAAAAGAGACTACGAGGAAAAAAATAGCCAAGGAGGCAAAAAACTTCAAACTCTTCTTTTGATATATTAAGGTGAAATGATCTGAAAAGGAAGCAGTGGGGCCATTGGATGATCATGGAATAAACGGAGTACTAAAGGAGGACAAAGCCATCGCCAACAAACTGAACACATTTTTTGTGTCTGTATTTACCGAAGAGCATATATACAATATACCAGAAGCCAACAGGCTATAAGCAGGAAATGAAAACGGGAAACTGACAGGGTTGACTGTCAGTCTAGAAGAGGTATGAAGGCAGATTGATAGGCTTAAAAATGATAAATTCCCGGGACCAGACGGCATCCATCCGAGGGTAATCAAGGAACTGAAAGGGGTAATAGCTGAAAGTGGCAAATGTTATGCCGATCTTCATGAAAGGTTCGAGGGAAGATCCGGGAAACTACAGACATGTTAGTCTGACCTCGGTACTGGGAAATATGGTAGAGGCGCTGATAAAGGACCACATCATTGATCACCTTGACGGACACAATCTGATGAGGACCAGCCAGAATGGCTTTAGCAAAGGTAGATCTTGCTTGACGAACTTACTGTACTTCTTCGAGGGAGTAAACAGGCAGATAGACAAGGGTGACCCTGTCGACATTGTATATCTGGATTTTTAAAAGGCATTTGACAAGGTCTCGCATGAATGACTGCTTCGAAAAATTGAAAGCCATGGAATTGAGGGTGAAATACTCACATGGATTAAAAACTGGTTAGCGGATAGGAAACAGAGAGTGGGGGTAAATAGACAACACTCGAACTGGAAAAGAGTCACGAGTGGAGTGCCGCAGGGTTCGGTGCTTGGGCCCATGTTCTTCAACATATTTATAAATGACCTGGAAATTGGTACGACGAGAGAGGTGATTAAATTTGTGGACGATACAAAGTTATTCAGAGTAGTGAAGCCACAGAAGGATTGCAAAGACCTGCAAAGTGACATAAATACGCTCGAGGAATGGGCTGTGACATGGTAAATGAGGTTTAACATGGATAAGTGCAAGATGATGCATGTCGGTAACAAAAATCTTATACACAAATACAGGATGTCTGGTGCAGTACTCGGAGAGACCCCCTAGAAAGAGACTTGGGAGTACTGGTAGACAAGTCAATGAAACCATCCATGCAATGCGCAGCACAGCGAAAAGGGCAAACAGAATGCTAGGAATGATTAAAAAAGGGATCACAAATAGATCGGAGAAGCTTATCATGCCACTGTACCAGGCCATGGTATGCCCCCACCTGGAATACTGTGTCCAGTACTGGTCACCGTACATGAAGAAGGACATTGTACTACTCGAAAGGGTCCAGAGAAGAGTGACTAAAATGGTTAAGGGGCTGGAAGAGTTGCCGTACAGTGAGAGATTAGAGAAACTGGGCCTCTTCTGCCTTGAAAAGAGGAGACTGAGAGGGGACATGATCAAAACATTGAAGATAATGAAGGGAATAGACTTAGTAGATAAAGACAGGTTCTTCACCCTCTCCAAGGTAGAGAGAATGAGAGGGCATTCTCTAAAGTTAAAAGGGGATAGATTCTGTGCAAATGTAAGGAAGTTCTTCTTCGCACAGAGAGTGGTAGAAATCTGGAACGCTCGTCTGGAGGCTGTTATAGGGGAAAGCAAGGTTAGACAAGAAAAGGTTAGACAAGTTCCTGCTGAACCGGAACATACACAGATAAGGCTAGACTCAATCAGAGCATTGTTTCTTTGACCTAAGGGCTGCCGCGTGAGCAGACTGCTGGGCACGATGGACTACTGGTCTGACCCAGCAGCGGCAATTCTTCTGTTCTTAAGCTGTCTTCAGCTTGAATCCCTCATGATGGAAGTAAAGGAAATGAGAGAGTAGGCGGCAAGACTGAGAATGAGAGGTACATCAATGAAATGCTTCATGAGACATCAAAGATTTCAAGCAGTGAGGAAGAAGAGGCTATGCTGAGGGAGTAAATCTGGACTAATTTAGTCTGTGTCAAAATGTTGGAACTGATATTTTGGTACCATATATAAAATCTGGGGGTTAGCACCTAAATTGCATAGCACACATCTACAAAGGGGAGTGAACATGGGTGGATCAGGCTCATGATAATTTATGTGTGCATCTGCCACTTTTAGGCATGACCATTTACAGCAGCCTTTGTCATAGTAGAATTGCTCATGCCTAAAGCTGGGTACACACATGATGACTTACACTCTATTCACTTCATGGGAAGGGAGAAGGGGTATTGCTTGACAGGGGGGGAAGAGGGAAGGGAGAAGGGGTATTGCTTGACAGGGGGGAGGAGGGAAGGGAGAACTGGTTCTCAGTGTCCATATTTTTTGTGCATTATTCTTGAAACACTTTCTTGAATCTACCCCTTAAGCAGTGGCATCTTAAGGCAGTGGTTCCCAAACCTGTTCCTGGAGACATCCCAGCCAGTCAGGTTTTCAGGATATCCACAATGAATATTCAAGAGAGAGATTTGCATGCACTGTTTCCAGGGGCATAGTAAGGGGAAGGGGCTCACCCCAGGCACCATGTTGGTGGGGGCACCAGCACCCTTCCTCCTTTCTACCCCCTCTTCCCATCCCTCCCTTTCATGTTCGTGTCCCCACTTCCCTTCCCCCATACATCTAGTTGAAGTTGCTGTGTCGCGGCGGTCAACAAACGTGCTCTTCGCGACCCCATTGGCTCTCCCGCTGACGTCACTTCTGGGTGCCACATGTAGGAAGTGACATCTGCGGGAGAACCGACAGGGTCGCGAGGAGCACGCTGTTAGCCGCCGCGAACAACAACTTCAACTAGAGGTATGGGGAAAGGGAAGGGAGTGCATGTGCGGCAGGCAGGATCGGGGAAGGAGCAAGGTAGGGCGCCTCTCACCCTCGCTACGCCACTGACTGTCTCCATGGCATGCAATTCTCTTGCCTGCATATTCATTGGGGATATCCTTTAAACCTGACTAGTTTAGGAACCAATGCCTTAAGGTCCTTAAGGTGTAATCAAAGTAGCCTTACAACTCTGGAATATGCATAAATTATAGTGTTTTATAATTTATGCAAGCATTTGTGTTCCACCTATGCTTCATTCAAAGTGCACCAACAAATTACTTACCTTGAAAACATGGAGCATACTCTTCTGCTAGTCAACATTGTAAGAAGCCTCTTACTCGCATAAACGACAAGAATACTGCCTATTATGAGCATTCCTACGTCCTAAAACCAGATGACTCCTTGTAGAACTATCGCCTCAATGGCTTGTGCAGGATTATTAAATAATGATGTTCTATAGTATGGCACTGTGTTCAAAAGTACTAAATCTTATGGTGCGTTGAAAGGCCACACATGAGCCAGAATACAGTATGAACTGGGCTCCACTGACAGAGACATTAAACTTGGCCAGACTTATGTCATCCCATCCTTATTTCCACTGTTAAAAAAAAAAGAAATGTTTATCAGCCAATGTAAACAAAAGGACAGTTCTTTGTTCATTTAAGAACCAAAGCAACTACAAAAGCACTTTGAAAAAGGATTTAGTCAGATATACTGTGCATAGGCGGGGAGGAAGGGTCCATTTTCAGAAAGGTTATACCGCTTCTTTACTGTACTAATATATACATTACAGATGACAGAACTTCTTCCAACTTAGTTTGAATCCAGTTTCACATCTGTAAATATGTAACTTGGGCTTATTCAGATATTCAAGACCAATTTAAACCTGATTCTAATTATATTTCAAGAATAGATTTACTCAAATTGATTCAGATTTATGTATACATTTGCAGATTTGAAGAGTCTATTTATCAACGGCAAAGTCAGATTTATATATAGAAATTATGGGTTTGTATAGTAAAAAAAAAACCCCGCCTGGTCAATATTCATGTTAGTCAACGCGGCCAGGGGATAATATTCTGACATAGGACTATGTTTCGCTGAAGGTGTTTCAAGGAAGTTCCTCTTATATAGCATAGACAAGCATGACTAAGATGAGTATTTCTTTATACTAAATTAAAATAAATTAAATAAAAGAAACTAAATTAAAGTATATTTAAAAGTATATTTATAATGTTTTGAGACCAGTGACAATTTGGGGGCAAATACACTGTGTGAAAGTCAAATGCACGCAGTAGCACTGCCAAGGTCTGTGAGTAACCTGCTTAAGGTATTGTGATATGAAGACTACATTGTATTTTTACCCTAAGTGAGTTATGTGAAAAGTTTAGTGCCTTGAGAATATGGTCAGCATTTCTAGCCACCAACAACCGAATTAAAACTGGATATTCAATGCCTGTCAATATCCGGGTGCTAACACAAAAATTTGGGCAAAAGGAGACCTTCAGGAGTTACCCAGTATTCAGGGCTCCTTTTACTAAGCTGCACTAGCGGTTTTAGCGTGCGCTAGATTGCTGCATGCGCTAGTCGCTAACGCCAGCATTGAGCTGGCGTTAGTCCTTGGTGCGTAGCACGGGGGTTAGCGCACACTAATCCCTGTCCCTACAGGAACTCATTTTCCTGTCCCTTTCTGGTGAGTTCTTTTCCTGTCCCTGCCCCATTCCTGCAAGCTCCGTCCTCATCTGTACAAGCCTCAAACACTTTAAAATCATAAGTAGCAACATTCTAGAGCTCAGATTGTGATGTCATAATGCCTCATTCCACCAATGCCTAAGCTCCGTCCTCATCTGCACAAGCCTCAAACACTTTAAAATCATGTGTTCGAGGCTTATGCGGTTAAGGCAGCGCTTACAGGAATGGGGTAGGGACAAAACTCACAGGGACAGGAAAATTGAGTTCCAGCGGGGACGGAGCCAAATGCTTGCCATAGACATGCGACCAATGTGATCAGTTTAAATAAGTAAGAGAAACATAGGGGTCCTTTAATCAAGCCGCGCTAGCGGGGTTAGCGCGTCGGACATTTCATCGCGCGCTAACCCCCGCGGCCGGCTTAAAAACTAATGCCTGCTCAAAGCAGGCATTAGCAGCTAGCGCGGCAGGCGGTTTAACGCATGGTAGGACCCTCAACCACCAGAGGGCACCCGCTGAAAATCAGGGGAGGGAAGTTTCATGGCGACTCCAGGAAGTACTTCTTCACCGAAAGAGTGGTGGATCATTGGAACAGACTCCCACTCCAGGCCAGCAGCGTGACGGATTTTAAGAAAAAATGGGATACTCACGTGGGATCTTTAAGGGAGTAAATTCAGGGGGGGGGGATACTTGGAATGGGCAGACTTGGTGGGCTATAGCCCTTTTCTGCCGCTTTTTTCTATGTTTCTATGTTTCTAAACCCTCTACCGCAGCTTGATAAAAGTTTTACACCTGAACCAAAACAATTGCAAACGTAAAAATAAACAGAGTGAGCCCCAGTTTTCAGGGTACTGCTTACTGGAGAGCAAATGGTGCATCTACGAGGGGCCGTTGAAAAGTTCTCAGCCCAACTGACAAATTTGGAGCAGGCTCCATCAATCACTTAGACCAGTGATTTTTTCACTTTTTTCATTCCACATTTTTCCGACGGAATCAAAAGGTGGAAAATCACTGGACTAAGGCCCTCTTTTACAAAGGCGCGCTAAGCGTTTTAGCACGGATTTAGCACGTGCTAAATCAACACGGGCGCTAGCCGCTAATGCGTCCATAGGATAACATGCAGGCGTTAGCGTTTAGCGCGTGTTTAATGCATGCTAATATTTAGCACACGCTAAAAAGCTTAGTGCACCTTTGTAAAAGAGGGAGTTAGTGTATACCCTCGATGGAGACTGCTTCAACTTTTGTGCAGCCCCTCGTAGATCTAGTGAGGGAAAAGAAGTACGGAGCAACTCAACAGCTTAGTCTCCGTTGATATTCTTTCCCTAACTAAGGGTCCCTTCTACTAAAGCAGTGGTTTTCACTAATTTTTGAGCAGGGGCTACTTTAGATCCAAATGAACTGAAGGAGAGCTGCCAAGTATTTCCCACACACGAATGCAACACTGCTGACCAGCATGTCAGTGACATCCGTCCTCAGTAGTCTACATCTCTCTCAAAGGCACACCTATACCAAGCATTACACCACAACTCTCTACCAAACCTTCCCCACCCTGTACCTGCGTAACACCAACCTCTGTAACTCAAATTCCTTGTCTGACTAAGTCTCCAACTTGTAATAAAACCAAAAGTATGTATTGTTAAATCTTTTATTAGAATAAAAAAAAGTATATAACACTATACCAGAATAAAAATCTTCACATGATAACATGCAATACAGCTAACAAAAAAAAAACTTACAAAATAATCAATACTTGCAAACATTTCAGTTTCAATTAATGAACTGAAAAGCACATCATCATTAACAATAAAAATGCCAAAAGCTTTTGTCTGTCTGTTACAGTTGTGTTCATAAGGTTTTTTTTTTTCCCTCTCTCTCTGTCTATCCACTATCCCCTCAAAGCAAGCATCTCTCTGTCTCCTATCCCTCCCCCACCCCAGAGCAGGCTTCACTCTCCTATAACCCCCTCTCCTGATCAAGCATCCCTCTTTCTCTACCTGATCAAGCACCCCCTCTCTCCCTCTCCCCAACCCCTTGCCTGATTAAACATCCCTCTCTCTCTCTTCCCTGTCCCCCTTCCCCAAGCATCTCTCTCTCTCTCTCCTATGCCCCCTTCCTCAGAGCAGCTATCTCTATCTACCCTCTCCCCCTCCCCAGAGCAAGCCTCTTTCTCCCCATTCCCCTCCCCAGAGTAAGCATCTCTCTCTTCCCTCTCCCCCATCTCTAAGCATCTCTCTCCCCTTCACCCCCCTTCCTCAGAGCAAGCATCCCTCTCTCTCCTCTCTCTTCTCATCTCCCTTCTCCGAGCAAGCATCCTACTCTGTCTCTCCACTATCCCCCTTCTCCATAGCAAGCATCTCTCTCTCCTCTATAACCCCCCCCCCCGCCCCCACCAAGCAAGCATTCGAGCCAGCATTTCATTCTTGCGCCTCTTCCCCCTTTTTCTCCCTTGGGTCTAGCAATTTCTCCAACCTCCCTCCGGGTGCTGTAAACATATGGTCTTCCTCAGTGATAAATGCAAGCTGATGGCAGGCAGTCCTGAAGCGCTCCATTCATGAGTTCTCATGAGCAACAGGATTCTGCTGTCAGGAGGAGGTGAGAGAAGGCCCCTGGGCTGTCTAATGTTGGCTTGCTTAAATCTTCAATGCAAAGTTGCAAATTTAAAGGACCAGGGATGGGGGAGGTAGGAGAAAGTCCCGTACCCGCGGACACACACTAAAAACAGATTGACAGCAGGAGCCGCCAAAGAGGTCCTCGTGGATCGCCGTTGTCCTGCAGGCCTTACAATGACGACCCCTGTTCTAAATTCCAAAATGTAAGTTTTGCAGTTACCACACATTTACCGCAAAAAGGTAACATGCAGTAACTGCAAAGCCTGTGCAGTATGTGTAGGGGGTGTGCCCTGTATTTAGTGCACAGGGTACACAATTAATATACGGCTACCACATTGCATGCCTTGGCTGATGGCGCAGACCATACTTTGCACTGATTTCCAGTGCAACATAGAGCAGTGGTTCCCAACCCTGTCCTGGAGGAACACCAGGCCAATTGGGTTTTCAGGCTAGCCCTAATGAATATGCATGAAGCAAATTTGCATGCCTATCACTTCCATCATATGCAAATCTCTCTCATGCATATTCATTAGGGCTAGCCTGAAAACCCGATTGGCCTGGTGTTCCTCCAGGACAGGGTTGGGAATCACTGACATAGAGAATTCATGATTACTTTTTAGGTTTTAAACCACAGCTAGCCCAAGTAGATGATTTCAGTCACTTTAAGGCTACATGACAGCAAAGTTGAGAGAACTGCATGTGCGTTTGAAGAAGACGCAAAGCGCATATTTAATCATGCTTTAGCACAGTGGGTCCCAACCCTGTCCTGGAGGACCACCAGGCCAATCGGGTTTTCAGGCTAGCCCTAATGAATACGCATGGAGCAGATTTGCATGCCTGTCACGTCCATTATATGCAAATCTCTCTCATGCATATTCATTAGGGCTAGCCCGAAAACCCGATTGGCCTGGTGGTCCTCCAGGACAGGGTTGGGAACCACTGCTTTAGCAGACTTGTGATGCAGGCTGAGTGGCCGAAACATGCTGTTTTTATGTTTATATTAATGGCCTACAGCACCACAAGGGTTTCTCCGCTGTGTTTGGTGTTTGCATACTTTTCGCGGAAAAGTTCTTCTGTTTTGTTTAGTGTTGCCACCGATTTTGCTAAATTGCACGTCCAAGTGCAGCTAGTTAGAGAGCTGAGCTCCGCACTTCACTTTCTTTTTGCCGTTTGAGAGGTGAGCCCATTTTAGGGCTATCAGACATCTGGGAAAATCCGGGTGTGTCCTCTTTTTAGAGGACTGTCCAGATTCCCAGACTTTCCAAAACCTGGCAGTGTTTCTGGGTTTTGGAAAGCCCTGAGCTCCGGCCACGTCTGGAGGACCTTCAACAAGCATGTGCGGATGATGTCACCTGCATCCGCGCATGTTGGAAGTCCTCCAGGTGAGGCCTGGAGGTCGGGAAACAGAGAAGCAACTTTTTGGGGGTGGGGCTGGAGGCAGAATTGGGCGGGGCTAGAAGCAGAATGGGGTGAAGTTGGAGATGGAACAAGGTGTGGCTGCCATGTGTCTGGGTTTTTCCTTCTTTAAATCTGGTAACCCTCGCCCATTTGCCCCTCAACCCTCAGGTCAAAACAAATACTTAATTGACTATATGGGAGCTGGCATAACATCCCTCCTCTCCCCATTGGCTTCAATCCTCTACGTGGCCGAGAGAGAGAGGTCATGCCCACCATCTTTGGGCCTTCTCAAAGGGCCTTTAAAGGGGAGCAAATCTCGGGGCTGCAGCATACACAAGCCCCCAGCAGCGAGAGGAGGAAGGGAACCGGCATAAATATTTATAATTTGGATTATGTTCGTACCTTTTTCAATAGTAGCTCAAGGTGAGTTATATTCAAGTACATGAGGTATCTCTCTGTTGGGCTCCCAATCTAATTATGTACCTGAAGCAATGGAAGGTTAAGGGTCTTACCCAAGATCACAAGGAGCAGCAGTAGGATTTGTAGCAGAAACCCACCCCTGGATGCCAAGCCTGGTGTTTTAACTACTCTGCTGCTCCTCCATTTGTTTTGGTGCAAGTGAAAATGCAAATAGGGAAATTGCTGTAAGTATAGGGATGTACATATTTCTAGTGCAAAATTAAGATTACTCTTCAGATTTTAAACCACAGTCAGCCCAGAGGTCACCATCTGGAAATCTATGCATGCCACTAGCACGCATGCAAATTTAAAATCACTATTTAGAGCTGCATGTCAATTTATACATGTAAATTGGGGAGAGTGTGGCGCAGTGGTTAAAGCTACAGCTTCAGCACCCTGGGGTTGTGGGTTCAAACCCACACTGCTCCTTATGACCTTGGGGAAGTCACTTAATTCCCCCATTGCCCCAGGTACATTAGATAGTGTGAACCCACTTGGCTGACAGGGAAAAATGCTTTGAGTACATGAATAAACTCATATAAACCATTCTGAGCTCTCCTGGGAGAAAAGTATAGAAAACGGAATATAGAAATGTATAAACCTGTGTAACCATTTTTGGTGTATTTTATGAATTTAATTCTGTATTAATTGTTTTGTAACAAATGTAATACACTATTGCAGTTTATAAACTAATAAAATTTTAACAAAAAAAAAATAAATTATTTCATTAATCCAAAAGGATATTTACAATCATCATATACCATTCAGGATTAATTATTCAAACCAATGTGCTTGCATAGAACCATCTGGCACAAAAAAATTATTTGGAACTTTTCAAAAGTAAAAAAGAGTTAAGCTATGATATTCCATAAGACTTCTAGGTGTCCAAATCCTTTTCTTGTGAGTAGCAAAACTAAAAGAAATAGGGGTCCACGGTGTCTGGAGAAAATTACAGCTCATTTATAGCTTTTTTTTTCAGAAGTTCTTTCAACTTCACAATTACATTAGTAGCTTGGTGTTATTCCTTTTATCTTTGTGCTGTCATTACTATTATCTACAACTTGATAAACATTCAGCACAATAAAATGGTCTGCCTTACATTAGGCGAATCCACCCCGAATCCTGATTTTCATCCTAGGAGTGGCATTGAACCTTTGTTTTCTGGGATAGTTGTTAAAACTCTATTCTCCTGGGAAATACCTGGAATTCCTCTGGACAACATGGCAGAAATAGAGCAATATGTGGGACTCAGACATGTGGGACTCAGACAAATAAACATCAAGAAATCAATTGTTTTGACTCCATGTTGAGAGTTCAGCCAAGTCATTTTGCATACACTTTCCTTAACCTTATGACACCCAATGATGGATTAACCCCTTGCAATGTCGTACTGTGAAGTCACAAACACACATCAAGTCTTTCATTTGAGACAAGCATTTTCAAGTTTCAAACTCAATCTAAGGAAGAAAAGCAGACTATGTAGAGATGATGCATCATTCAGAGAAAACATAATGATTTTTATTTTTTTTCAGTTCAAACTGTTTATTGGCATTTAATAAATAAAGAATACAACCAACAAGGTAATGCAATAACAAATTACCATCTATCAGGATAAACGGGTACAGCCAGCGCATTACTGAAAATCAAGAAAATATGCATAAAGAAAGAGATGGGAAATCACACAGTAAGCAAAAACAATAAGAAATAATAAATGACCGTTCAGCCAGAAAAACCAGACATCAAACAAAATTCTTATCACAGTGTTTCAGAAATAGGGCAATAGCATAGATACATCATAAAGTTATAGATTAGCACAGAGATCAGTTAGGGATTGCCAGATGGACTGGGTTTTTGATAGTATACCTTTCTTATCTGCAGCATAAAGTTCGTACTTAGCTGTCAGACAGACCATATTCCACCGAGCTGTGTGTGACAGAGCAGATGAGTTTTTCCAGTGGGTCAGTATTAATTTGATGGCAATGCTTTAAGCAGACGAGCACATAATGATTTTTTGAAGCAATATATAAACCCTTATTTCAGACCATTTATTTTCCAACTTTCAGTACCCAGCTCAGTACCACAGTGCCAACAGACTAAGGGGGGTCTTTGTATTTAGCTACAGCGGTGCCTCTCAGCACAGTGCTGTATCCCGAAGAGATTCCGGGTGTGCCACGAGAGATTCCAGAATTCTTTATTTTAAAATATCCCCTTCATAAGTATACACTAGAATAGATGACATGTACCTTACGTACACAAGAGTCTGTCAATATTAAGAGAGCGTCTGTGTGCGTAAGGATACAACCACTCAGACAAACATTACTCTTTGACGTGACTGGTCCATGAAAACTAACGGTAAGCAATTTTTGTTTTATTTTTTTATGCAGTAGCTATCCTAACTTGAGGAACAAAGCAATCAAGGCTTTGTTACCATTTGGATCTTCTTATCTTTGTGAACTTGGATTTTCAGCTCTGACAGAAATTAATTTTTTTTTTAAAAAAAAGAACGACTGCAGATGGTGGATGATGAAATGCGTGTTTGCTTGTCAACTATTGAGCTGTGTTTTTAGTTTTAATTTGTACTCAACAACTCAAAAACAAGCTCAGCCATCGCATTGATCAGCAATTCTATTCTATCTAGTTTAGTTTCACCGTTGTTACAATTACCCATACATAACTTAAAGAACTTTAAATAAATAACTCTCAAATTTAATTTTTTTGTTGGTTTTTGCAATTTTATAATTTCAACTATTATGTGCCACAAAAAACATTTGCCGCATTTAGGGCCTGTTTTACAAAGCCGTGCTAGCGGCTGCAGCGTGGTAACGGCCCCAAAGCCCATAGAGATTTAAAGGGCTTCGGGGCTGTTGCTGCGCGGCAGCTGCTAGCACGACTTTGTAAAACAGGCCCTTGGTGTGCCGAAGCTATGGGACTTGATTTATAGTTTTTGATGCGAGGCGCTGGTAGCCTCTTTGTAATTTTAGGAGTCTTTAGCTTACACCAGGGCTGCCCAAGTCCAGTCCTTGAGATCTACTGCCAGGCTAGGTTTTCAGGATATCCACAATGAATATGCATGAGAGAAATTTGACTGCACTGCCTTCTCTCTCATACATGTTCATTGTGGATATCCTAAAAACCTGGCCTGGCAGTAGATCTCGAGGACTGGACTTGGGCAGCCATGGTTTACACTATCATTATTATCTTTTATTGATGTTCTATCTGTTGTAATGTACCGTATGTGATTCTGTTTATGTATGCACTTTATTGTGACCCGCCCTGGGAAAGGTGGGGTATAAATAAATAAATACAAATAAAAAAGTTTGAGATACTGAGCTACAGTATGCACTAACACATGCTTACTGCAGCTTAAAAGGGTTTACTATATGATGTGCAGTAATTTTACAATGTGTGTGTGCAAACCACATGCTAAAAAATTAATTCCATTTATTCACAGAGGGGGTGTGTCTGAGGGTGCTCATGCTTGGCACGTGCTATGTGCTGAATTTCTCAGTGCCTATGTTTTAGGCACCCATTTATAGAATCAGAACCTTGCTTTTTCATTTTTTTAAATAGATATTTAAGCTGTTAAGATACTGCTTAGATATTTGCCAGTACACTTGAACTTTAAAAAGTATGTGAAAACGTAAGCAATTTAAAGGGTTTTTTCTGGCCAATGATAGAAGCGTGGGAGGAGCCATTGAGAATACTTAGCTCTCCTTCATAGCTCCGGTACAAAGATTTACCCCATGGCTTCTGAGGCCTTTTCCCCTTTTTATATAGTAAAAAGTTCATTAGTTGATTTTTTGGCATTAAGGGTTATCATAGTTAGCATAGTACTACTTGAAAAGGTCCAAAGAAGAACGACAAAAACGGTTAAGGGACTGGAGGAGTTGCCGTACAATTAGATGCTAGAGAAACTGGGCCTCTTCTCCCTTGAAAAGAGGAGACTGAGAGGGGACATGATCGAAACATTCAAGATATTTAAGGGAATTGACTTAGTAGAGAAAGAGAGATTGTTCACCCTCTCCATGGTGGAGAGAACGAGAGGGCACTCTCTAAAGTTAAAAGGGGATCGATTCCGTACAAATGTAAGGAAGTTCTTCTTCATCCAGAGAGTGGTAGATATCTGGAACGCTCTTCCAGAGGCTGTTATAGGGGAAGACACCCTCCAGGAATTCAAGAAAAGGTTAGATAAGTTCATGCTGAACCAGAACATACGCAGGTAAGGCTAGACTCAAATAGGGCATTGGTCATTGACCTAAGGGCCGCTGAGAGAGCAGACTGCGGGGCATGATGGACCACTGGTCTGACCCAGCAAAGGCAATTCTTATGTTCTTATAGTAGTGGTTGTTTTAACCACCGTGCCACACTCTTCCTAGAATACTAGTGTAACTGAATATATACACACCTTAAAGAGCTGGTGTAAAATCTTGTGCCTAAATGTCATCGTCGGAGTTGTATGTTACACATGCAATTTTGAGTCCTGCCCATGCTCCTCCATGTATACACCCCTCTTGCAAATAAATCCTATGTAAGTAAAGGACAGCACTTAAACAGAATTTTGGCATTTACATATGTACGAGTGTGCACACATGCACAAAAATGCCATTATTCTAAACATTTACCGTAGATGGCTAGAGCTGGATTTTATATATGGCGCTCAGAATTGCACACCCAAATTTGAGCATACACCGAAGATGCATGTGCAAATTACTTGCATAATGAGCTCAATGATATCAATCATTGGGTGCTAACATGAAATTATTGATGTTAATTGGCACTCAATATTTGCACATACATATGGCTGCATGCTATTCTATAAGGCAGTGAGCCCCACTCCCATGGCCTGTATCTCAAAAGGGGGCGTGGCCATGGAAGAAACATGGGCATGTCAATTTGCACTGTAGTTATTGAGTACTGGGTCAGTGCAGTTAACTTGGGTGCCAACATTTACATCAGGTTTCAGCAGGCATGAGTCTGATACCCAAAGTTAGGAACGAGATCTGCACTTAATTGCTATTCTGTAAGGGACATGCACCCTTTACAGAACAGTGCTTAGGCTGAATTTACTGCCGCCTAATTTTGAGCACCATTTATAGAATCCAGTCTGCAATGTAAATGTCAATATTAGTGTCTATGTTACAGGATTACCTCCAAATAAACATCGTGCACATTTGTGTGTGAGAATTTGGGCACTATTGGAGATAGTTTTGAGAGATGATTTTATAAAAGCACTATTAAAGTTTAAAACAAAACAACAAAAAAATAGAGTAGGTTGTTTTTATGACACTGCCCCCTAAATGATCTAATCTCATTCATGATCACTTTCATTTTAAACACTGTTACAGGAACATTTATTTTCCACATAAAAGAACAAAGTTTTGATAGACCAAAAGGTTCTGATAAACTTATCAGCAGGGTTGTATAGCAAAACAGTCTTTTGTGTCAGGCAGTTATCAACAAGTCAGATAAAGACCTGGAAAAAGATCCTTATCAAACTGATAACCAAGGCTTAAAACAAAATTGCATTCAGCATGCACAGGATGGTGTGTCAAAGGTCTATATGGAAAAGTCTTAAGGAAAGTAATATTGCTCTCCTTGTTCAAACAGTTTTACTATATTGAAAGCTAAGCCACAGCCTAAAGCAAATATTCAGTTAGTCATCACTATTTTTCCAAAATATATCTCCTTCTGAGAACGTGTGTCAAGAATCCTTGGAGTAGAGTAAACTAGACTGGTCAAACCAGGCTATTGCTATGATTCCATCAAGTCTTTGATGCTGCATTCTCTTAGAGATCACCATGAAAGATATTTCTAGCTTCATTCGTACTCCATCGTATTGTCTTTGGCCCACTTTTATAAATGATGGCAAATGGTACGACACCCATTCAATTCCTATGGGCGTTGGAGCATTTGCATCGCCAGCCTGCACTGTCAGGCTTTGTAAAAAGGGGCCTTTATTTGGTTTAAGATAAGGGTCCATTTGTATATATTGGGGCTAAATTTTAGGCACCAGTTCTATAGCAGTTTAAAGGCATTCCTAAGCTGTTGTAGAATACTAGCAGAAAGCTATTTTGGTGCGACAAAACTTAGGCATGTCTCCTTAAGTCATCTCAATAGCAAGTATAAGTGGGCGTGTCTAAATGAACCATGTAACCTGCGTAAAGCCTAGGATACACTTATGCTCCACCCCTTGCAGTTGCACATTATGAAGGGCTTACTATAAATACCGGAAAGATCTGGCACACAATGCCATTCTATAAAACCACCCTGGGTTGAGTATCATTTATAGAATAACAAAACATAAAATTATATTTATATACCGCAATACACTGTGAACTTTGATGCAGTTAACAGGGGTTAGATAGAGGATCATACATAAGAGGGGTGGACACAACGACAAGTAGCATAGGAGTATAAATAGCAAAGGATCGTGGCAGGTCAGTGTCAAATACAATACAGGGACAAATAAAGATACGGTAAGGGAGAAATGAGTCCATACATAGAGTTTTCCTTCGTCTTGAGGAGAATGAGAGATGGGTGGCAAGTCAAATGCGCGCAAGACAAAAGCGCGTGGTCAATTGCGCGAAGACAACTGAGCGCAACACAATTGAGCGCAACCACAATTGTGCGCAAGACAACTGAGTGCAAGACAATTCAGCGCAAGACACTGAATGTTACACACCTCTAGTAGGTGGCCTGGTTGGATTAGTAGAAAAAAACAGGTGAAAACCCCAAAGCAAAAGAAAAAGACTAAGGGGAGAGAGGAGGGATGAATCAGGTTAGCTTGGATCAGAGGAATAGACACTGTGGATATAGGAAGAAGGCACTAGGGGCAACAGACCACAATACTGCAAACACAATATAGACCTGCGCTCATTTATCTTGCACTATAAGATCCTATGCGCTATTGTCTTACGCACTATTGTCTTGCGCTATAAAGTCCAGTGCGCTATTATCTTGCGCTATAAAGTCCTGTGCGCTATTGTCTTGTGTGCTATTGTCTTGCGCTCAGTTGTCTCGTGCTCAGTTGTCTTGTGCGTAGTTGTCTTGCGTGCAGTTGTCTCGCGCTCAGTTGTGTTGCATGCAATTGTCATTGCGCCCAATTGTCCGCGTGCTTTTGTCTTGCGTGCATTTGACTATGAACCTGAGAGATGTACAGAGAGGGCATGGGGTACAGCGCTCTACAATAGTGCTTAGAGTGGCCTAGCGGTTGGAACTGCTGCCTCAGCACCCTGAGGTTGTGGGTTTAAGCTACAACAACAATGAAAAAAGCTTCTTGTCTTTACAATAAGCTCACGTACTATTTAAGAGAGGAAAAAAGATCTCAGAAACCTGCTCATTATTTGAGAGGTTTTTAGGATCAATGATTGAAAACTGAAACCATTAAGTCTCAGGCTATTTGAAAAAAAATTATTGGTCTGAGCAGGTTTCTGAGATCCTTTTTCTCTCTTAATTAGTATAGGAGCTTATTGTAAAGACAAGAAGCTTTTTTTTTTTTCATTTTGATAGTAGGTTGTAATGTCTAAGCTTCTTCATCCATCTTAGGTTTGGTTGTGGGTTCCAGCCCAGTGCTGCTTCTTGTGATTCTGGATAAGTTACTTTACCCTCCATTGCCCTAGGTACCATAGTTAGGCTATGAGTCCACTGGGACAGATAGGGAAAATAAAGTACCTGATTAGATTTTGAACTGCTCAGATGGTTAGGGCGCTAGTCTTAGACCATAGGGCCGCCGCGTGAGCGGATTGCTGGGCATGATGGATCTCTGGTCTGACCCAGCAGCGGCAATTCTTATGTTCCTCTGTGCCAGACTGTTTCAACAGTAGCATTAGCTGACAAATTTGATCACAAAAGGGTAAAGGGGATGGACTTGATATAACTCTTTTTCTGTGTTGTTACACTCAAACACTCATGGGAGTGTGTGGTATAGTGGATAGAGCTACAGCCTTGGCATCCTGAGGTTGTGGTTCAAATCCCACACTGTTCCTTGTGACCCTTGGCAAGTCACTTAATCCCAATTGCCCCAGGTACATTAGATAGAATGGGAGCCCACCAGCAGAGTTAGGGAATAATACTTGAGTACCTTATAATCTGTAAATCACATAGAATTGTAGGATATACAGAATATAAATAAATAAAACAGATTACCTGTTTTAGAAAGGTACTTATTTTGTGCCCAGAATCACAAGGAGCTGCAGTGGGAATCAAGCTCACAACCTCAGGGTGCCGAGGCAGCTGTTCTACCCACTAGGCCAGTGTTTCTCAACTCGGTCCTGGAGTACCCCCTTGCCAGTCAGGTTTTCAGGATATCCACATTGAATTTGCATAAACTTGATTTGCATACACTGCCTCCATTATATTCAAATGTATTTCATGCGTATTCATTGTGGATATCTTATAAACCTGACTCCAGGACCGAGTTGAGAAACACTGCACTAGGCCATACCTCTACTCCACACAAAATAGGTCTTATTTGCTCTTTCTTTGCTACTCTTCCTAACAAGCGGCAGTTAATTAATTCTCTTGAGAATCAGGATATTAGCCAATTTCCAGATAGGTCACTGGATATCACTTTTGAGATTCCTCTAAGTCGCTGGTCATCTTTCAGATTAACCAATGCCTATACTATAGATGAGAATCTGTCTTCGGTTAAATCACCAGACAACTTGTCTGTTTTTCTTAATGCCTTAGCAAATTCTAGTTGAATAACATAACATAAAATCAACTTATACACCGCATAACATTAGGATCTACACACGTTTTACAAAAGATGTCCTACACACAGCTTTTACGGATCAGTTTATTTTTGACTGGCATTTTTATCCACGTATCTTTACCATAGGACTTCATAGGGACCCCTGAAGAAGACATTCTGTCAAAACATGGACCGTGTTGGGTCCTAGGTCCAAAGCTTTTCAGCGGACTGTGTCCTAGAGGTTTTTATGTGGTTTACCAATTTTAATATTAATAAAGTCCATCTCAGGAACATCATTTCTCCACATTGTTTTTTGTTTCTCCATATATTCAAGAAACATCTATTGTATACTGCAAATTTGACATAAATTCTTACTATCCTAGTAACATCAATGCACAAAGTAGATAATATCATGGGCACTAAAAAAATAGATGAAGTACATTTTTGAAAATCCTGGAAAGCAGTACGTCAGGCTTCAGTTCTGAATACAGTAAGGCAATTATACTACTACCATTTTGTCAGAATGGAAATGGAGAGCCACAAACTTTAAGGATACTCTACCACAACCCACCCTCTTGGATAATCAAGGAAGCTGCCTAAGTTGCTGGAATTATGCACACTTCGAGAAGGAAAAAAATATTTATGTCTGAGAACAGCCAGAGGCAAATGAAAGCTATATATAAAAATTTGCATGAAAAGGTTTCTGGAATATTTGTGAATGGAAAGGGGACTATTAAAGCAGTATCTTTTGGAGTTACTCTTCCTGCCCTCTCCATAGTGTATGAAAGAGGAGCGGGACTTGGGTGTAATTGTATGTGATGATCTTAAGGTGGCCAAACAGGTTGAAAAGATGACAGTGAAAACTAGAAGGATGCTAGGGTGCATAGGGAGAAATATGGTCAGTAGGAAAAAGGAGGTCTTGGTGCCCCTGTACAAGACTCTGGTGAGATCTCATTTAGAATATTGTGTACAATTCTGGAGACCGCATCTTCAAAAAGATATAAACAATATAGAGTTGGTCCAGAGGAAGACAAGTAAAATGGTTGATGGTCTACATCATAAGGCATATTGAGACAGACTTAAATATCTCAATACATAGGTATCAGAATGGGGGAGGCCACAGGGGACATGGCTTCCCCAAAAATTGGCAATCAGAAGTATGGCTCTCCCAACTCCCCAACCTATCACCTCCCCGCTTTAATTTAAAAAGTGCTTGTATTTTAATTCAATACTATTTATGTTTTGGCATTCAACTCACAAGTATTTGTAAATTATCTGGTTTGTCACTCATAAGGACTCCTGAGGCAGGCTATTTAGCTGAAACACTGTCCATGTCGAGTCAGATGATGTATACGATAATTAGCATATTTTATTTTATTGGTTGCCATTAAAGTGTGGTTTGTTTGAAGCCTCACTTTGATTATTGTAAAAATAATGGAAGCATCACTGAAGGAGAGGATAGTGAAATTCCTAGAATCACATGGGTCACAAGATCTCAAGCAACATGGCTTTACTAAAGGTAAATCGTGCCAAACGAATCTGATTGAATTTTTTGACGGGTAACCAGCAAATTAGATTGAGGAAGTGTGCTAAATATAATTTACTTAGATTTCAGCAAAGCCTTTTACACAATTTCACACAGGAGGCTCGAACAAACTTGTATGGCTGAAGTTAAGACCCAAGTTGGTGAACTGGATTAGAAACTAGTTGATGGAGAGAGGGTGATGGTTAATGAAATTTGCTCAGAGGAAGGAAAGGTGGGTAGTGGAGTGCCACAAGGATCAATGTTGGGGTTGATTCTGCTCAATATTTGTAAATCGTGCCAATATCTGCTCAGTATTTGTGAGCGGCATTGCTGGAGGGTTAGAAGGTAAGGTTTGTCTTTTTGTAGATGATACCAAGATTTGTAACAGAGTGGACACCCTGGAGGGAGTGGAAAACTTGAAAACGGATCTGTAAAAGAAGAATGGTCTAATGTTTAGCAACTAAAATTCAATACGAAGAAGTGCAGAGTGATGCACTTGGGCAGTAGAAATCTGAAGGAACTGTATGTGCTGAGAAGTAAGAGGCTGATATGCACGGATGGGGAGAGGGACCTTTGAGTGATAGTGTCTGAGGATCTGAAGGCAATGAAACAGTCTGACAAGGTGGTGATTGTAGCCAGAAAGATTCTGGGCTGTATAGAAAGAGGTATAACCAGCAGAAGAAAGGAGGTGTTGATGCCCTGGAGCACTGTGCTCAATTTTGGAGGCCATATCTGACTAAGGATGTAAAAAGACTTGAAGCAGTCCAGAGAAAACCAACAAAAATGGTATGGGGCTTGCACCAAAAGACGTACAAGAAGAAATTGGAAGACCTGAATATGCATACTCTAGAGGAGAGGTGGGATAGGGGAGATATAAGAACATAAGAATTGCCGCTGCTGGGTCAGACCAGTGGTCCATCCTGCCCGGCAGTCCACTCACACAGCGGCCCCAAGGTCAAGACCAGTGCTCCAAATGAGTCCAGTCTCACCAGTTTAGCATGAACTTGCCCAACTTTGTCTTTAAACCTTGGAAGGTGTTTTCCCCTATAACAGACTCTGGAATAGCGTTCCAGTTTTCTACCACTCTCTGGGTGAAGAAGAATTTCCTTATGTTTGTACGGTGTGACAAACCCGTAGCCAGATGTGTCCCTGTAATGGATAAAAGCAGAGCTCGGTCCCTGGTCCAGGTTAAAAGTAAGAATATTGAAATGGCTGAATACCCCTCAGACAGTGAGGTAGAGCAGGAAGGGTTTAAACCTAAGGTTATTCAGCACAGCATGCCATATCAGAATAAATACACCAGAAGGCCTGTTAGGACTTTTACTGAGAAGTGGAGACCTAGTCTTGCAAGGTATTCACATTTCCAGCCTAGGAGAAACCTGAGTTATTTCCTTAGGGATTTCCAGCCCAGCCCCTTTGCTCCTAGGAGAGAAGGGTAGGGCTATGATATACTTAAAAGCAGAGCCCTGAATCACAGAAAGGAAGGCAGGGATGGAGGTGAAGCAGGAGAATCCAGGCAAAGGCATGAGCAGCCAAGCAAGCAGGAAGGTGAGGGGAGGAGTCTCTCTCCTCAGCCCTACAGCAGTGAGGACATGGATATGGCAGAGGACTTCCCAAGTCTGAGCCCAACTGCTGAGAAAGCTGAGGTAATGGACACTACTGAATTTTGTCTTGAAGCTGACTATAACCCAGAGGGAATGGAGGTTAGTCCAAGAGGTGAAGTGAAGCCAGGAAACTCGCTTACTAAGCTGCATTTGTGTGCTGGCTTTCTGTAAACTGAGACCAGCTGGCCTTGATTAGGGAGAGAAGGAAAACTTCTCCGTTTTTCTCTGAGACAGCTTAGAGGTTTTGTTTGCTAAAGAAGCTGTATGAAGCCACTGTGATAAAATCCCGTTAGAACTAACAACTTATCTAAAGCCCTGTTGTGCTTCCTCGGCTGAAAGCCCAGCTGATGCTGATAAGCCACATTGAACGCCTGAGCTCTGAACGGAGTCAGAGCTGGGCACTGAACACTTTACTTTACAAGATCAGCTGGGGAGCTGGGAACTGTATTTCCAAAGTTTGCTATTCTTTTCTATTGGCTAAGTTTATGCAGTTTACTTGTATTGATTTGGAATTTGTTTTCATGGCATTTCTGTTTATTTAAACCCTGGTGAAGAGGACTATCTTTTAAAGCAGAGAAAGTCCAGGGAACTGCAACTGTATGCCTTTCTTGGTTCTCAAGCCATTCTGACAACTGTATGACATTTTTGCTTTGTGCTTAATTAATGCATTCCTTAAGGGTGGCTGATGGTGTTCAGACCCCCTATCAAATAAAGCCTGAGAATGAGAATTTGACCATACCTGAATTGTGTCTCCCTTTATTGGCAAACATATCTCAGTGTGGCCTGGGCAGACTAGGCAGGAGCCTAGATCTGTTTTACCTAAAAAGCCTTCCTCTTTCCTGGGGAAGCCACGCCGACAGGTCAGAATAAAACACGGCTAAGCCGCCTGCAGGCCTGAGCAGGGGATAGTTGTGTGACAACGAAATCTATCCCCTTTCAACTTTAGAGAGTGTCCTCTCTTTCTCCCAACCTTGGAGAGGATGAACAGTTTGTCTTTCTCTACTAAGCAGATGGCTTCATGGACTTGTCGATCAGAACTCCCAAATCCCTTTCCTGGGAAGTCTCTCCAAGTACCGCCTCGGACATCCTGTATTCGTGCATGAGATTTTTGTTCCCGACAATGCATCACTTTGCACTTATCCACATTGAACCTCATCTGCCATGTTGATGCCTATTTCTCGAGCTTGATTATGTCACATTGCAGATCTTCACAATCCCCCAGTGTCTTCACTACTCTGTGTAACTTTGTATCATCCGCAAATTTAATCACCTCATTCATCGTACCAATGTCCAGATCGTTTATAAAAATGTTGAAGAGCATAGGCCAAGCACCGAGCCCTGCGGCACCCCACTGGTGACGCTCTTCCAGTGTGAGAATTGTCCATTTACCCCCCCCCACTCTCTGTTTCCTATACTCCAGCCAGTTTTTAATCCATGTGAGAATTTCACCCTCGATTCCATGGCATGCAATTTTCCGAAGTAGTCATTCATGTGGAACTTTGTCGAATGCCTTCTGAAAATCCAGATATACAATGTCGACCAAGTCGCTCTTGTCTATCCGCCTGTTTACTCCCTTGAAGAAGTGCAGAAAGTTCATCAAGCAAGATCTTCCTTTGCTAAATCCGTGCTGGCTGGTCCTCATCAGATCGTGTCCGTCAAGGTGATCAATGATGCTGTCCTTTATCAGCACCTCTATCATCTTTCCCGGTACTGAGGTCAGACTCACCGGTCTATAGTTTTCCAGATCTCACCTCAAACCTTTTTTGAAGATCGGTGTAACATTCGCCACCTTCCAGTCTTCCGGAATCTCTCCCGAGTTGATCGACAGATTGGCTATTAGCTGAAGCAGTTCAGCTATAGTCCCTTTCAGTTTCTTGATGACCCTCGGATGGATGCCATCCGGTCCTGGGGATTTATCGCTCTTAAACCTATCAATCTGCTTGCATACCTCTTCTAGACTGACCGTCAACCCTGTCAGTTTCCTGTCTTCATTTCCAGTATATAGCATTCCGGTATGCTGTGTATATCCTCTTCAGTAAATACAGATGCAAAAAAATGTGTTCAGTTTGTTGGTGATTTCTTTGTGCCCATTTAGCACTCCCTTTATTTCACGGTCTTCCAACAGCCCCATCGCTTCCCTCTCGGGTCGTTTCCCCTTAATATATCGAAAGAACGGCTAGAAGTTTTTCGCCTCCTTGGCTATTTTTCCTCATAATCTCTTTTGGTCCCTTTAACCACCTTATGGCACCTGCATTGATATTGTTTGTGCTTATTCCAGTTTTCATCCGTTTTTGACCTTTTCTCTGATCGCTTCCTTCACCTCTACAGTGAGCCATGCCGGTTCTTTGTTCTTTTTCCTCTTGGATCCTTTGTTGATACACGGTATATATAGATTTTGTGCCTCGGTGACTGTGTCCTTAAAAAGGGACCAAGCTTGCTCTAGTGTTTTTATGGTGCTTATCATTTTCTTAATCTTCCTCTCTACCATGAGTCTCATCCCTTCGTAATTCCCTTTTCGGAAGTTCAGTGCCGTGGCCGTCATTTTGGACCGATATTTCTCACCTGCATCCAGGTCGAAGCAGATCATATTGTGATCGCTGCTTCCCAGCGTTCCTTCTACTTCTACATGTTGTGCCAGTCCTCGCAGTCCATTTAGAATTAAGTCTAGAATTGCATTTCCTCTTGTTTTTTCCTTGACGAGTTGTTCCAGGAAGCAATCGCCTACAGTATCCAAGAACTTGGTTTCCCTAGCACAGCCGGAGGTGCCTAGGTTCCAGTCTATCCACGAATAGTTGAAGTCACCCATGATAACTGCATTTACTCCCTTGCAGTTGCGTTTAATCTCATCTGTCATTTCCCCATCAATTTCTTCGGACTGTCCTGTGGGTCAGTAGTAGATGGCAATCTTCATTTCCAGTCCATTTGTTCCAAGAATTTTGATCCATAGAGACTCTAACTTATCCATCAGTTGTGGTGTGTTCTCTCCAGTAGATTCAATACCCTCTTTGACGTATATGGCAATGCCTCCACCTTTTTGAGCCACTCTGTCTTTGTAGTAGTTTGTATCCTGGTAGCACAGTGTCCCAGACGTTATCCTCAGTCCACCATGTTTCTGTGATACCGATTATGTCAATGTTATCTTTTTGTGCCATAGCTTCTAATTCACCCATCTTATTCCTTAGGCTCCTTGCGTTAGTGTACATACACTTGAGTTTTCGACCCATTCCTTTCTTGCATTTCCTTCCCTCTTGTGTCCCTTTCAATCTGTCTTGCTTGTGATCCGGTGGGCCTTCCCCTCTACCTTACTGCATAGTATCTTCTGGTGAGTCTTTCCCTCTATCTTCCTGCACGGTATCCTCTGGGTATACCGGTTCCCGAACCATTGACTCTCTCTCTCGGTCGACATTTAAATACTTGAAAGGTATTAGTATAGAAACAAATGTTTTCCATAGAAAGGATAATGGTAAAACTAGAGGGCATGAATTGAGATTGTGGGGTGGCAGACTTAAGAACAATGTTAGGAAATTATTTTTCATGGAGATGGTGGTGGATGTCTGGAATGCCCTCCTAAGGGAGGTCATGAAGATGAAAATGGTGACGGAATTTAAAAAAGCGTGGGATAAACATAGAGGATTTCTAATTAGAAAATGAATAGTATAAAGCAAACTAAAGCTAGTACTGGGCAATCCTGCATGGTCTATGTCCCATATATGGTGATTTGGTTTAGGATGATCTAGGGAGTGCTTTGATAGAAGTTCCAGTGACAGGATGGTTAGAATAGGCTAGAGTGAGCTTCAATGACAACTTAAAGACAGCACAGGGCGGACTTCTATGATCTATTGCCCAGAAATATTAAACCATGAATAAGCTTTGCCTTTGATCTGGTTGATTATAAAAAAAAGTTCTAGAATGCTTGGATGATATTGGCATCCATGATAAGATTTATTTCTGGTTTCAAGGATTCTTAGAATCCCATACATACCAAGTTAGAGCTAATGTCAATTCTGCATCAAGGAAAAACTCTTGTGGAGTCCCTCAGGGCTCACCTCTGTCTCCGACACTTTTTAATGTCTACCTTTCTTCTCTTAGACTAAGACTCGGTAAATTTGGGCAATATTACTATCATAGTCCCCTTCAAAACATCACTGAGTAATATAACTCATATTGAGGCTAGTTTAGACACTATTGTGGCTTGGATGTCGGAATTCAAACTGAAATTGAATTCTGACAAAACAGTGTTTTGTTGTTTTTTTTGCCTCCCCTAGACAATTATCTCATGATCCATCTATGACAGTAAATTCCATGAAATACACAATTCATTCCACTATTAAAATATTGGGTGTCACCCTTGATCAAAACTTAACAATGAAAAATCAAGTCGACGCTATAGTCCGCAAGGGTTTCTTCATGTTATGGAAACTGTGTACGCTCAGAGCCTATTTCAATGCTTTGTCATTCAGATTGGAAAACTGGACAGATAAAAAGCGAATAGAATGCTAGGCATGATAAAGAAGGGAATCACGAGTAGATCGGAGAAAGTAACACTACCGCTTTATAGAGCAATGGCCAGACCACAATACTGCGTCCAACATTGGTCTCCATACCTAAAGAAGGATTTAAAAGTACTCGAGAGGGTGCAGAGACGAGCAACAAAGCTAATAAAGGGAATGGAGAACTTGGAATATGAGGAACGACTTAAGAGACTGGGATTGTTCTCCCTTGAGAAGAGGAGACTGCGAGGTGATATGATCGAGACTTTCAAAATACTGAAAGGAATCGACCAAATAGAGCAGGATAAAAAACTATTTACAATGTCCAATGTGACAAGGACAAGAGGACATGGACTAAAGCTAAGGGGGACAGGTTCAGGACAAATATCAGGAAGTTCTGCTTCACGCAATGAGTGGTGGAAACCTGGAATGCTCTCCCAGAAGAGGTAATTGCAGAATCCACCGTTCTAGGGTTTAAGGGTAAGTTAGATGTAAGTTAGCCACTCCTTATGAGTGGCTTAAGGTGACATAGGTAAGGGTAAGCTAGATGCGCATCTCTTATGAGAAGCTTAGAGTGATATGGGGACTAATACTATGCCAGGGTACACCTGGTGAGGCCTCCGCATGTGCGGATCGCCGGACTTGATGGACCTAGGGTCTGTTCCGGAGATGGCACTTCTTATGTTCTTATATAGATCTCTGGTTCAGTCCCTGATTGTGAGTCAGCTTAATTATTGTAATATATTATATTTAGCGGGCATCAAGAAAAACATCTTAAGGCTGTGTATTATTCAGAATACTACAATTAAACTCATACATAATCAGAAGAAATATGACCATGTCACCCTTCTATATCAAAACATACACTGCCTCCCTGTAGAAGCATGCGTTGTTCTTAAACTGGACTTCTTCTATTACAAAGTCGTTACTGGTCAAGCACCACAATACCTGACAGACTTATTTGTTTTCTCATTTCAGAGGAACCCTAGAAAAACCTATGCTTTCTTTGTCTTTCCACCAGCTAATGGTTGCAAATACACAAAATATCATGAGTGCTTACTCTCCTTCCAAGCTGCTATACATGATAGAGATTTCAGATACTTGTTCTCTATGTCTCATTCCTATCTTCACTTGAGATGACAATTAAAAATTCATCTTTTCAACAAGTTTATAGGTAACTAGGTCTATCTCATTGTTCAATTCCATGTATCTTATACTACTCTTTTGTGAACTGCATTGAACTATTTGGTTATGCGGTATAGAAATTGATTTATTATATTGTACTATATAATGAGTGCGACTATTGGGGAGGCTAGAAGGACTATTCAGGTGGCCATCTGAGTGTAAGAGGTGGCAAGAAGAGAAAAAGTGCAGAAGGTACCGTCGGGTGCAGGGATTATGACGACACGTTTGAAATGTTTCTAAAACTTTTCTGTGAGTGTATGTGTTCAACAGCTTTTTTGTTTCCTGTTTTGCAAGAGTCTGTTTGCCCTGATGCAGGAATCGAAGCATAACTATGTCAGCTACTGGCTCTCTTGTACTACCTACAAGATAAGTTTTTGAATTGATTTTTTGTTGCACAATCAACTGTAAATGTGAAGATAGTGTGAAAACAATTAAGTATGCAAAGAAGTTTCATATTGCTTGTTGGACATTTGAGGAGGTGACGGTTGGCCATTTGTTACTGGCAGTAAAAGTTTGTTAGTAACGGCCACTTCTGAACAGTCCAAACAAAAGCTTTATGATGTGCTGAATGTAGGGCTAGTTTGATTTTTCATTACTATGTAGATGAAGGCATTACTTTTCATCTAACTATCGTACACAAACTCCTCCGTCATATGGGCTATGTTACAAATGATAAGAAAAGATCTTAGTAATAACGACAAAGTGCTTCTGTGTTTATGCTTATTTGTATTTGTATACCGCTTTTCGTTACAACATCAGTGTGGTTTACAAAAAATAAGAAAGGAAAGGAACACCAGTATTAAAAAGGACAGAAAAATGCAAAGCCAGGGCTAGCGTTGGAGGGGGATGGGGACAAACAGGGCAACTGCCCTGGGCCACACAGTTACAGGGGTTCTCTGTGGGCTAGGATATCCTTCCCTTCTCCCCCCTCACCTTTTAAAATGTAAAGGGGTCGCTGGTGTGGCAGCAGTTCTGACACTGTCCTTAGCCTCCTCTGCGCTGTTTCTCTACTGTAGGGTTACGATATGGTCGGTTTACAATAATAGAAATTAAAAAATATTAAAATATCTAAAATCGCTTAAAGAAAATAATAAATTGAAATAAAAATAGGGGGGATTGAAGCCAAGACAAGGACATAATTAAGGAGGGTAGGAGACGAGAGGGAAAAGGGGGGAGAAGGAGATTTTAATTACATTGTGTAAATAAAAAAAATAAAAGGAAGGAAAGAGGGGAGGGGTAGAACAAGAGGGAAAGGGAGATGTCGCTTCCTGAAAGTGTTTCTCTCACCGGGGAAGCTAAAAAGGTATGAGGGAAGGCAAGGGGTACACGGCAAGGAAAGGAGCGGGGGAACAGAGAGGAGGAGGGGTGTTGCGCCCTTAGCAAATTGTGCCAGGTGATGCCTGGCCTCCCCTCCCTTCCCTTACTACGCCACTGATTACATCAATGCCTTAATCGTAACAGACTGCAGATGAAAAGGGATAAATTGCACACTGATTGGAAGCAATAAAGTATATAAGCATGGTGGAAGTGCAAACCAGAACAAAAAGAAAGACCTATATTCCACACTATGACTGGATTCCGTATGAGCTGTGCACATTGATTGATAACTGGAGCTGTGGAGCACATTTAATGTAACTGGAGCTGTGAGCTTACTGGGTTTCATCCAGTGTTCCTGGAATATAATATCAAGGACCCCTGATGAAGGCATAGTTCTGCCGAAACATGGACCGTGCCATTTCAGATGGGTTCACATTGCAGAACAGATGACTTTTTTTCACTGCAAGAAGACTGGTGTTATGAACCATATGATTTATTACATTGTCGAGCAAATGACTTGTTTTCGCCAAATGCCGTAGCACACTGTTTTTATATTTTTAAAATATTTTTATAGTAGCGGTCCATTGGAAGGCTACTAAAATAGTGCATGGTCTTCATCGTAAGTCGTATGGGGACAGACTTAAAGATCTCAATCAGTATACCTTGGAGGAAAGGCGGGAGAGGGGAAATATAATAGAGACGTTTAAATACCTATGTGATGTAAATACGCATGAGTCGAGTCTCATTTGAAAGGAAACTCTGCAATGAGAAGGCATAGGATGAAGTTAGAGGTGATAGGCTCCAGAGTAATCTAAGGAAATACTTTTTTACAGAAAGGGTGGTAGATGCGTGGAACAGTCTCCCAGAAGAGCTGGTGGAGACAGAGAGCCTGAGATAGGCATGTGGGATCTCTTAGAGAGAGGAAGGGATAATGGTTACTGTGGATGGACAGACTGGATGGGCCATTTGGCCTTTATCTGCCATCATGTTTCTATGTTACTACTACTTATCACTTATATAACACTGAAAGGCGTATACAGCGCTGCACATTTTGACATTTATAGATGGTTCCTGTTCAGAAGAGCTTGGACAGACAGACATGACATACAGGGCTTTGGATGCAGAACCCAAGGAGAGGAGATAGGAGTCAAAAGCACTCTCAAAGAGGTGTGCTTTTTAACTGGGCCATGAACCCTGTTGTAGGGATTGTGGTAGCTTGTTCCATGCATATGGCACAGCAAGGCAGAAGGGACAGAGTCTGAAGCTGACAGCTGAATATGTTATGTTCATATTATTTTTAATAAACTTTTCCTGTGTCATCCAGAGACCATTGTTCCACTCCTTTTTTCTATAAGCACGGTGGTCCAGTTAGTCCATTGGATTAGTCGCATTAGTTGGTTATCCCTGGGTAATGAAGTGATTGCGGTATTAGTCCACTTCAATGCACAGAAAGAAAGGTCAGTATTGTTTTAACCCCATACTGTTTGAAGAATGTGTAGTACCTGAAAACTGTAAGTTTAAGTTAAAAAAATATCTTATATACCTGTATATTTCCATTTATTAATCTTTATTTTCATGCTCTGGTAATTAATGAATGCTTCAAAGATCAAAAAGCTGAGGCTGTTGTCTTTGTTTCTTCTTTTCCTTCTTCCCATCTTTTTTTTCTTCTTCTCAGCCTTTCCTTTTGTTTATTTTCAGAAATAACCGAGACAAGCAGTAGGCACCTTGTCTGTGGAATTCATCATTAAGTCCAGTTCTGTTTATTTTTTTCCATTGGATAAAAAGGGCAAACACATACATCCTAGTTCAGCCATTGAGTTGCAAAAATCATTTGGATCTTTGCATTCTTCTTTCCCCAAAGGCATTACCCCTTAAGGAAACCATTGATCTTTTGCAGACAGCCAGTCAATCAGTCATTGACACTCAAACAGAAACCAGTTGTGCACCAAGTATAATCTCACTTCTCTATTCCTTGGAGACAGGTATCCTGAAATGTTGTATCAGAGACTCCAAACTTGTTTGAGTTCACTTGTTTTTAATATCACTTCCTCATTTCTATAGCAAAACTAAGGCAATATCAAAACAATGTAAAAAATGCAAAATAAACATTTTCAAAATCTGTTAATGAAGGATATACACTTCTCCCTCCATATTCGCAGGGGTTAGGGAGCAAAGCTGGCCCGCAAATACCAGAAATACGAGAATAATTTTTTTCTATCATATTTGCGATATTGTGGTTATATCTCTCACGAATACCATGAAATCTCTGCACGTTGCTGTTTGCCAGATCACGCTATTGTTGTTATACCACGCTGAAGTGCTGAAATTTTCACGCTGCCGTTTGACCGAACACACTGAAGTAAGTGCTGAAAAAAGCGCCAAAGTTTTTCTCGGCATTCCAAGATGACATCATTTAGGGGGTAGAGCCAGCAAGGTAAAAACCATGAACAACCAAAGTCAAGAGTGCTGAGCCTGCAAATACAGAAGGAGAAGTGTATTCAGTTTGGGTGGATAAAGTCAGACAAAACAGATTAGTTTTCAATATGATCCATTTGTATATGACATATGTAGTCCATACCCCCCATCGTACACTACATTCATCTAATCAAAACCTGCTATCTATCCCCTCTTTAAGACACATTAACACTATGCGCACTAATATCTTTTCTGTTATGGCCCCTACCACCTGGAACTCAGCACCAAATTATAAAAGAGAAATTTCAGCACTTGATAAATTTAAAAGTAATTTGAAGGATTTTCTTTTTAAAGATGCATTCGAGTACAATAGTGCTGGCAATCCCCCCTCCCCCGGCAGCTCAGGGCCCATCTGGAGGGCCTTCGCACATTTGTTGACATCAGTGCGATGTCATCACACATGGGTGTGATGTCATCATGTCAACATCAGCACACTTACGGATGCCTCGAGCCGCAGCCACTACGTTTACTGAACTGCGGCTCAACAAAGTTTGCAGCACACCGCTATAAATTATGGTACAGTGTGCACGGGAAAGCAGATAGAGGCAAAACTTGTTTTCATGTGAATCTCAAGACACAGAATATATAGGAGGTGATTTTAGAAGGGGTAGATCACTGTTTGTCCCTGACTTCCTTATGCAAGAGTTTCTGATGTTGATGGCCTCTGCTATCCCCCCTTTCTGGACTTCCTAACATAAGAGGTGAAGCTAAATACTAGGTTTTAAATTTATTCTACCAGAAGCACCTTTGAATGTTCACAATGTTTATGTTTTATTTGTGCTTTTTACCTGTGGTATTGTTCTATTTCAGTTTCTGCTACTGAAGGCCTCTGCTAGTCCCACCTGACCTCTTGATGCAAGAGCTGATGCTCAATAGTAGACTTTTAGATTTACACTTCCCCCTCCCCATTCGCAGTTTCTGCACTCGCAATTTCACATAATCGTGATTTTTTTCGGGGAGGGGGAAAATTAAAAAAAAACATATTTTTTTACCTCCCTGCCGCCTTCCCGGCCTTACCTGGTGGTCTAGCGGGCTTTCGGGGCAGGAACGATCTTCCTACTCTCCTGCACCGTGCAGATCGCCATGAGGAAATGGCTGTAGGGAGTTCCCATCGTAGTCTCAAGAGACTACGGGAATTCACAGCAGTCATTTCCTCATGGCGATCTGCACGGGGCAGGAGCGTAGGAAGATCGCTCCTGCCCCGAAAGCCCTCTAGACCACCAGGTAAGGCCGGGAAGGCGGCAGGGAGGTGGGGGTGGGTCAGAGCCGGATAATCGCAGTTTTTTGCCATTCGTGGTCCATCTCTGCCCGTATCTCCCGCGAATAACGAGGGAGAAGTGTATCTACCCTGGGGTATAGTCCTCGCCAATGAAGTATGCATAAAAAGTACATGATGCCTCTTTGACTCCTGAGTGGACTTCTGCCTTTGACATTATTTTAATATTTGTCCCCAGTCCTTTGTATATCATGAGAGGGTCTGTGCCATCATCCCTGACTGCTTAAAGGCCTTAAAAAACAAAGGTTTTTGCTAGGCAGGGTTGGAGGTTTCTGATGCCCCCACCCCTTAATTTCTCCCCTGTAGGCTGGATCCTAGCACGCCTCATAGACTGCAACCTCATTTCTTGGTAAGCTTGAGAAGTAATAGTTCTTTTAGTTTGACTTGTTTTTCTCAATTTTCTCTGGTAATGTTCACTATTTGATTCAAGACTGTTTTAACTCATTTCCTTATTTTTGTGCTCACCTCCTTACAAGTATGAGTGTGGTGTTACTCTTTTTTTAATTCTTCTTTAATTCCATCTCTGGTAAACTTTTCCTGGCCTGTTGTCTGACTTACAGTGAGGTACTTTTAGTCCAATTGGGAGACCTAACTCCCATTAATTGCCCAGTATTTATCAACCTCCTTTAGTTTGTTTGGCTTCCTATAATGAGTTTGATCTTTAATAACTGACATTTGTTTATTTTCAGGCTCTTTTCTGCTGCTTATGAATCTGAACATCCATGGCAATAACCTAACAAGTTGAGCAAGATTTCATTTCCTGTCTCACTGACTTGAACTTTGCCCTGTTGTCATCTTCTCCCACACTTCCTGCCAGGGGTAGACTGACACTGATCTAGGCCCTTAGGCAATAAGGATCATGTGTCCCTAACCACTTATAGATGGAAGCTAGGGGAGATTGGGCCTTCTACTACTGTGGGCCTTCAAGCACTGCCCTGTCATTCCAATGATCAGTCCCCCTCTGCTTCTGCACTACTTGGGCTTGCTACTTAGCAATTTCTATGGTCCTTCTCTTCACTTTTATAACTATCTCTCTGACCTGGACAAGGCATCATTTAGTTCAGTTTGGCCTTGTTTCAATTCCTTTCACAATGTGGCTGACTCTTTTAAAATGACATTATCTAGAAGACTTTGTTCTGCCTTTGGTCAGAAAAGCTGCTTTTTTCCTGATGATGTTTCTTCCTTACTGCCAGCTCAGAAAGTTGACATCTGGAATTTGATCTTGCTAAAGCTTTTTAAGAGTGTTATATATCTTAAAGAACATAAAGTAGTGCAGAGACTATTCCATACTTGGTCTACCAGGGACCTCTACAGTTCTAAGAGATGAGTAAGACAAGCTGAATGGTGCAGGAATAAAATCTGTCACATTGAATACTTGCAAACAACTGCAATTTATGGTTATGGTTATACTGGCTAAAATAACAAAACAAAACAAAACAAAAACCCTGTTTCTTATGTTGTCCACTATCAGAGAAATTAGCCTCTATCAATTATTTTGCATTGCCAATACCCCTTGTCCCTCATTATTAGCCCATGTTCCTTTTAGGCATTTAGGGCCTGATTCTATAAATGGCACGGTAAGTTATGTGATTGTAGGCAAACTTGTTTTAATGGGCGTGGTAATTAACTATAGTGTTAAAAACCAGTTAAAAACTTATTTAAAAAAGTAGACAATGGAAGGTGCCTGCTAGAGTAGGCATCATAATTGCACCTACACGAAGCCGCCTAACAGCGCCTAAGATCAAAGAAGGTATGGTTAGGGGTGGAAATGACTTTAGGTGCCGTTAGATATGATTCTTAAAAGAACTTAGGCATCCACAATGTAGGTCAGTAAAACCCTGGCCTGCAATACAGATGTCTACGTTTTGTGGTATGCCCTGTAGACTATGACGGCAGAAAAGGGCCGTCGGCCCAACTAGTCTGCCCACTCGAAGAACCCTCCCTCAACAAGTACCCTCCCTCTAAGAATTTTCCAGAGCGAACCCTTCCTCAACAAGAACCCTCTTTTTAAGCATTTCCCCGGAGCGAACCTACATGTTTATCCCATTGTCCCTTGAAGTCAAGTGCGTTACTGGCCTCAACTACCTGACATGGAAGACCATGGTGCCTATGCATGACTGATGTGTGGTCAATGCCATTTTTGTTGGTGGCTGTTGATTTAGGCACCATTTGTAGAATCTGACCCTTAGCACTTACCAGTTGGCATATTTTTAACTGAATAAGATAGCTGACATTCAAACTTCTATTCCAGCAGTGATGACTCCTCCATCATTGTGTTCAGATTCAGTTACACCTTCTCTGTCTCAGATTTCAGTAGTGAGTATGAGTTATTTCTCTAGGTTCACCATTCTATCTAGGGATGGGGAGCCCAACATTTTGATTTTATTTCCTGTGTTCATTTTGTTTTTATTAGGCTTCGTTATCATTTTAAGGGCAATATTGTAGTGCACAGTATTAGCGACAGGAAATCCCCCCCCCCCCCCCCCAACTCAATTCTGTTTGTTAATGACATGAAATAGCATGGGATATGTTATTGTACATGCCAGCCCTTCCTTCTGTCATCTTTTGGAAACTGATTGTTTCCATGATTTTCTTCTCTTCATCTGTTGATCTTGTTCCACTCTAGGTGTATGGTACTCTTTGACATGTACTTCTCTCCCCTTGTTGGGTTTGGTTAACACCAACTTGATCCAAGGTGAAAGGGTTAAAACTGGCTAACTCGGACCCGTCAATCATTAACAAGTTAACATTCCATTGCCAATCTACCTCATGTGGCTAAGTTGATTAAGCAAGTTGTGGTCGAACAACTATCCACTTTTTCTGGATCTAATAATACCTTCTATCTAGACATTTAGATTAAGGAAAGGCCACAGCACTGAATCCATACCGGCTGCTATGCTTAATGAAATTCTTATTCATTTAGATGCTAGAAAATATCAATGGTGGAATAAATCAAACAAGAAGAAAAATAATAAGGATCAAGGGGAAAAAATGCATCTGAAGTTTTTGTACAATGTCCACAAAGGTATGTATATGTCCCTGATACCTAACTGTGCACTTGTGGGGGAACCTTAAATAGAAGGTTGCCCCTATTGTCAGAACTCTGGGTTTCAGCTGGAGGAACATGCGCCTCCTTTTCCACCTTGCTTGAATGGTTTTCGTCATATGAGGGACCATTGGAAGCGTCTGACCATGAAAGCAAACATCTTTAAACTTAAAATAACTCTTAAACAAATAAGATTGGTCCTCTTCAGAAGTTAAAGACACAACCATGGTGACTCTGGTAGAAATATTACCATGAAAAAATTCCCAAAAGTCAGTTAGATCCAAACAAAAGAGTCCATTCCACCCTCTCCATGTATTTCATTGATGGTACATAATAGATTTTAAATACAACTACATCCTAAGGTTTATATATTTTAAGAACATCTCTTAAATACTTAATCCATGATATATTTGGTTCTAATAACCTTATCTTAGGAAAATTCAGCAATCATATTTTTATTCCAATATATATTCTCCAACAGCTGTAACTTTTGATGAATTTCAAGACTGTCTTTAATAAAAGACATTCTAAATTTCTGCACTGAAGCGACCTGCCCATGCCTTACCCAGACTTCACCGAAGTGCATGCCCATGTATTAAGGGATCCTTTTACAAAAGTGCTTTAGGGCCTTAACACGCAGAATAGCACAAGCTAAAATGCTGCACGCGCTAGCCACTACCACCTCCTCTTGAGCAGGTGGTAGTTTTTCGGGTAGCGCACGCTATAGCACGTGCTAATCCGGTGCGTGCGCTAAAAACGCTAGTGCACCTTTATAAAAGGAGCCCTAAATGTATGCTATGCAAGAAATATGTGTATTAGCACATAGTTATAGAATAGTGCATAGGAGGAACTTTGGTATCTATGGGAGGAATTTAACAAAGGGTGCTAAGCACGTTAACGCATGCAATCATGATGCTCTTAGGACTATAATGGGCATTATTAGCAGTTATCGCACGCTAATGTGCTTAGCTTCCTTTGTTGAATTCCCCCTATGTGTATACAGTATGTGCAGTTTATTCTAATCATTTAAATGTGTATTAGCCATGTAAATGTTAACATCCCCTTTATGGAATTATGCCCACTGAGCTCAGAATCTTGGACTATGAAACACATAAATATTTAAAATAAAATAGTCGATTTAGCAATAGTTTTACTCAAGAGAGATGCATTAGCCATTGATTTCTTAAAATGGCTGTCTTTTTGAGTGTTTAGAAGTTTAGAAGTCACACACATCTTCATCTAATCATAAGTGTTAAAAGTTATTTCACAACCATGAAAGGAAGATAATACTCTGTGGCCATGACCAGATTCTGGAAAAGGTCAACTTGCAGAGACTGACATTGCCTGACCCGCTGTAGCTCTGATGAATGAACAACCTTGTGATGAAGCAATTCAAATCCTGCTGGATTAGTACATGTCTAAATACCAGTACTTTCCCCTCATTGTGGGTTCTCAGAACATATAAGAGAAATCTATCGTTTCCACCAGTGTGAAAATGCTCCAGAAATTTACTGAAATGTTTGCCCTGGAAAATACTGGTATAATTTCACTGAGTAATTCTTGATTAAATTTTACACTGAAGCTGAAAAGGGGCAGAATTATAAGAAATTCTCCATAAAGTCAAACATAGTCTAATGATTTTATACAGGTAAAAATATCATTTTAAAATTTCCCACATGAATATGGCTAAAATTACATACACTCTATAACCTCACATGCACTTTTAGTTGTAGCTAAATGAGTAGGGCAGGAAATAACATATGCACAAGGATATTATTTTGAACTTCTTCCTATTTATCATTTATTACTTAATTCAAGATTTGTTATATTGTGTGTGTGTGGGGGGGGGGGAGGGGTTGTGCCAGACAGAGCAAAGCAGTTTATAGTTTAAAAGAGAAGGATAAAAAAAATCATAATCACACAGAGCAAAGAAACAGCTATACAAGGAACATAAGAATTGCAGCTGTTGGGTCAGACCAATGGTTCATCCTGCCCAGCAGTCCGCTCACACGGCGGTCCCCGGGTCAAAGACCAGTGCTCTAAATGAGTCCAGCCTCACCTGCGTACATTCCAGTTTAGCAGGAACTTGTCCAACTTTGTCTTGAATCCTTGGAGGGTGTTTTCCCCTATAAAAGACTCTGGAAGAGCGTTCCAGTTTTCGACCACTCTCTGGATGAAGAAGAACTTCCTTACATTTGTACGGAATCTATCTCCTTTCAACTTTAGAGAATGCTCTCTCATTCTCTCTACCTTGGAGAGGGTGAACAACCTGTCTTTATCTGCTAAGTCTATTCCCTTCAGTATCTTGAATGTTTCGATCATGTCCCCTCTCAGTCTCCTCTTTTCAAGGGAGAAGAGGCCCAGTTTCTCTAATCTCTCACTGTACGGAAACTCCTCCAGCCCCTTAACCATTTTAGTCACTCTTCTCTGGACCCTTTCGAGTAGTACCATGTCCTTCTTCATGTATGGCGACCAGTGCTGGACGCAGTACTCCAGATGGGGGCACACCATGTCCAGGTACAGCGGCACGATAACCTTCTCCGATCTGTTCATGATCCCTTTCTTTATCATTCCTAGCATTCTGTTTGACCTTTTTGCCGCTGCTACACATTGCGCAGACAGCTTCATCGACTAAAATGTTCCCAGCACAACCAAGAAGAGAATGATATGGATATGGTTCAGTCATTGATCTGAAACAATGTAAAAAAAAAACATAGAATTTTGTTTCTGCAAATTGGCACTTAACGAAATAAGATAACACTCTTTTCAGCTACAGTGACAAAATAACACTCAGAATTTAGGAATTCGGTTGGTTGGGCTGAAAACTTTTCAGCACCCCCTCAGATTGACAGTACCAAGAAATGCAGTCCGAGATCAAGAAAATGTGGAAGAAATATACAAAAATAGTGTCAGCTTTAAATGTTTAGAAATGTTTCTTGACTCAGCCTTAACCTTTGAAAGATATATTAAAGCATCTGCTCAAAGCCTTCAGCATGCACAGATCCTTGAGATCAGGTAAGAAGAGAGAACTATGTCATCTTGGGGGGAGACGGAGGGTGGAGGAGAGCAATGCCAAAGGTAGGGGGGATTATTAGAGAGAATATGGTATTCCTTAAGTAAATAATGATTGTAATAAAGTAATTATGAAAACATATGAAAACATTCCTTCTTTTGTATGAAATATTAGATTACAGATGTCATCTTTTGAGCAAATTGAATAAAAGCATTGTATAACTTTTCAGTTTATTTCACGATTGTCTAAAAAGGCCTTGACTTGTTTTCAAAACATTAACAATAGTGTTTCTATTTAAATAGCCAGTTGGTTTTAATCAGACAGAAATGAGAATGCTCTGACCACTTTCTACTTTCCAATTGGATAAAGCTGTCAGCGGTGCACTATCAATTCATAGAAGTTTTGTTTGGACACAGAAAGTATTTTTTGTTTTAATTTAGTTGTTTTAAGTAGCTGTATTTCAGCTACTATTTTCATTACTGGAAGTATTCATAGATACCATTTATGTAGCTAGCCAAACCTTAACCTTAAATACTATACTACATATATGCATTTAAGTATATAATTTCATTTAAAACCATACGTTAGTAGGAATATATTAGCAGCGATAGCGAAAAGGGTGAACAGAATGCTAGGAATGATTAAGAAGGGGATCACAAACAGATCAGAGAAGCTTATCATGCCGCTGTACCGGGCCATGGTGCGCCCTCACCTGGAGTACTGCATCCAGCACTGGTCACCATACATGAAGAAGGACATTGTACTACTCGAAAGGGTCCAGAGAAGAGTGACTAAAATGGTTAAGGGGCTGGAAGAGTTGCCATACAGTAAGAGATTAGAGAAACTGGGCCTCCACTCCCTTGATAAGAGGAGACTGAGAGGGGACATGATCGAAACATTCAAAATACTGAAGGGAATAGACTTAGCAGATAGAGACAGATTGTTCACCCTCTCCAAGGTAGGCACTCTCTAAAGTTGAAAGGGGCTAGATTCCGTACAAATGTAAGGAAGTTCTTCTTCACCCAGAGAGTGGTAGAAAACTGGAACGCTCTTCCGGAGTCTGTTATAGGGGAAAACACCCTCCAGGGATTCAAGACAAAGTTGGACAAGTTCCTGCTAAACTGGAACGTGCGCAGGTGAGGCTGGACTCATTTAGAGCACTGGTCTTTGACCTGGGGGCCGCCACGGGAGTGGACTGATGGGCACGATGGACCACTGGTCTGACCCAGCAGCGGCAATTCTTATGTTCTTAGAGCTATAAGTGAACTATTAATTAATAATTGACAACTTTTGTGCCTGGATTTTTATGCATAGGTTAATCAAACCTATGCCTAAGGTGATAAAATTCTGCCTTTCACTGACCTCCAAGCCCATTCCAGACCTCCAAATCCGTCTTTCCTTTATTCCCCATACACTTCACGACTTTGGCTCCAGCGGCTCTGGGGGCAGCACAACTTTTTCAACTTGAAGGAAAAGAGCTGATCTTGAGTTAAATAACTTTGGGGCTCTTTTACTAATCTTCATGCGCCTAACACAGCTTAAAATAGCATAGCATAGGATAACTGGTTAGTGCAGGAATACCATGTGAGTTCTTACCATGTACAAAATGGGTAGCAGTAAGTGCTGATGCAGTAGTTTGATTGTTGTTGGGTTTTTGTTTTTTTTTTACGACTGCATGTTAATGGCAATATTAGCGCAAGACTACTAATACAAAAAAAAAAAAAGAAAATTAGTCATTTTACAGCTGTAGTAAAAATGGCCTTAACATGTGAGAAAAAAAACCCCGTGCAATAGCACACTAAGGCCACTTTTGATCAAAGCTTAGTATAAAAACCCCTTTATTAGTAACTTTAATAGAGTGGACTTTAGTGCTATTTATTTACATAGTTACAAAGATGACACAGTCGCATTGTGGACACTTTTGACATGATATATTAGGAGGATACTCTGTGATTTATATAAAAATGAGAGTCAAGCTAGCAGCTTTGCCAATTAAGCTGCATTGATACCTCAGTTATTCAGTATGAGATCCCCTCCTTTATTAAATTGATTGTTTCTATGAAACCCACTCTAGATAAATATAAGAGTCGTCTATTTATGATCATGACAGGTATAACCATTCAATTGATAATGAGTAACTGGAAGAACCATGACAGAATAAGTTATACTTTTTGGTAGGTGAACGTGTGCACCACTTACAGATATGAAATAATTAATGCAGAGTGTAGGGGATTTAGTGGTGTATTTAATAAAGCTTGGAGCCCATTGACTAAATTTGTAAAATTATAATAATGTATATTTATCTTATCTTTCCTTTTGTTCATTCACCTTTACACATCCATGGGGATTGGGGGGTTGGAGGGAGGGTGGTGACATTTGGGTAACTTTATTCTTCATTTATATTATATATTATGTTATATTATGTTATTGTTATATGTAGGAAAACTGAAAATCTTGAATGATATATATGTTACCTGTACAGATATTAGTGTAATGTATGTAATACCTACTGTTTGTTCATTTGTATGACACTGGTTTAGATTAAAAATCAATAAAGATTTTAAAAAAATGATTGTTTCTTAAAGTTTTAGCATTTTCAGGATTTTTAAAAAATATTTTAATTTTTGCAATAAGCATTAGAGTGATTCTACTCCCTTCAGATTTCTATGTGGAAGGTGGGATAGATGAGTATAGAGTAGATTGACAAATTCTATAATCACTGCCCAACAAAACTCTGCGGTCTGGGGTGGGAAGGCCTAGTGGGAAGGAAAGTATCAGAGGTCTACAAGGAGAGGGATAATTGGAAAGGAATCAGATTAAAAGGGAGTTCCACAGGGAGTAGAAGAGAGATTAAATTTGGAGGGTAATAGTCTGCAGGAAAGTGTGGCAGTGAGAATAGCAAGGGCCAGCTAAAGTTGAAATCCATTACTGTCTGTAATATTTCAGAAACCCTGTATTGATATGCTTGTAGTAATAAATTTAGAATGTTTTGGACTGTGAAATCCTTATTAAATGTACATAACATAAGGATTCCAAAGATGAATTACCAGAAGTGTGAGACTATACAAATCCTTTTTTTTTTTCATTGGAAAATGATCTGTGTGGTCTTGAAAACTGATGCACTGCAACAAATTGTGGCTAATTTTATTTTTGTGTAATAAGAGGTATCACAAGCTACAAACAAAAAAATAAATCCAGTTTTCTCTGAACCAATATGGCTATTAGAACTCTACAGTGCAGTCATTTGAAATACATATACAGTAAAGAACAGAACGTATTGTGGTTTCTGCTATTGTCACACACAATAAATACATTCTAAGACTGTCATCCTGCTGGGCTTTTCAAATTAAAAGCATGAGTGTTTTTACTCTTGTCCTGGGCCTTCACCTACCTAGTGAAGAAACACAGGGGCATTGCCATCAATGTGGTATTGATCATCTCTGTACAATGAAATATAGGCTGGTTTTGTTTAACATATTTTAAATTGAAAAGGAAGAAGAAATCAAGATCTCAAAGATACAATCAAAGTAAATAAGAGCCATGTGTCCTGATTTATGTGTGGAAGATTGCCTGGATAGAGCTTGATTCACCCATCTGGGAAAATGTCTGGTGATGTTTGGATTTTCTGAAGAAGCTATTGTTGTCAAAGGAGATATTTGGAGTGCCTAAAAGAAAGCCACAATCCTCAGAGTTATATTTAGGGTAGGCAGAAGAAAGAAACACCAAATAAGCTCCGTTGATGCTCTCTGATGCTCCAACGGACTTCAGCACAAAGGCTACTCACCCCCATATGTACATGTCATTTATTCAGCTCCCAGAGCCCTGAGACTTGAATGCATCACTTCTACCTGGGTCTGGATTATCTCCAAAATGAAGCTCTTCCGTGATCATGCAGCTTCCATCATAATTAATGGGAGCACTTTTGACACTTTTATGGGCCTTCTCCTATTAATGAGTAAATGCTACATGCCATCAAAAGAATATCAGAAACAGCCTTTTACTATTTAAAACTGATATTTTCCCATGCAGAAGCTACCTTCTAAAGGACGGTACAACTTTTTCCATTACAATCATCATAGCACTTCTCTTCCAAAAATAAGTTTGACCTTGTTGCTGTATTGTATCATTAGTTTTAACTCCTAACTCCCACTCAAAATAACATGCCTATGCCCATCTTACCATTCTCTCTGTGAAAAACTCCCCAACCCCTAAATGTCCTGTTTTGTCTGTCTCAATTAGATTGTAAGCTCCTCTGAGCAGGGACTACATGCTAAATGCACATGTACATTGCTGTGTATGCCTTTTAGCACTTTAGAAATGATAAACAGTAGTAGTAATATTTACAAGGGGGTGCCGAAAAGTTCTCAGCCCAACCAACCAACTTCCTAAATTCTGAGTATTATTTTGCCACTGTAGCTGAAAATAATTATATCGTATTTTGAGAAATGTCAATTTGCAGTAATGAAATTCTATGTTTTGACATTGTTTCAGATCATTGATTGAACCATATCCATGCCATTCTCTTCTTGGTTGGACTGAGAACTTTTCAGCACCCCCTCGTATTTGAATTAATATAGTCGTGTGAACTATTTTAAGTAAAGACCGTTTTATGGACTGTTTCAGGTATTGTACAAGTACAGCATAAAATATAGTACCCTTCCCAACCAGACTTTTAACCTTCAATTACTATCATGTCTATTCACTGTTGAGCTTCCTCTTTCTTTCATGCACAAAGGGAAATTCTATAACTATGGGCCACAAATTAGGTACCTAGATGCAACATGGATTCTGCGTACTATGGCCAACGTTGCACACACAGATCTGTGCACATTGCCTAACTCTGAATGTGGTTTATAGAATTGTGCTAAGCATCAATCTTTTTTGGCATCAATTTTTTTAGGTGATATATATGGAATTTGGGCCTAAGTCTATAATGGCATTTATGTGCCAAAATTCTGTTATTGAATGCTAGCATAAGTCGACTTTTACGCATCTACATGTCTATTTATGGTTTAAATGTGTATACCGAAATGTGCTACTTTAGTATAATTAGCAAAAAAACTCAAAGGGAAATAAACAGTGCAATAACTAACCAAAAACTTTGTGGATGTCTTTATGGATAAGATACGACAATAACCAACCTGTTAAATTGACTTTACTATTTGTTTATTTTATAATTTTTGCATATGAAAAATATATGTTTATAGGAAAAATTTAGTAGAGGGAGCTGACCAAAAGTAATAGCAGTATACTCCACGGAAACCACGTACTGCGCGTCCTTGAGTCAAAAAGCATGGATCCGCTGCTATATCATGTTTCTCCATGACATTTTTATATGAAAACATAACATGCACAATTATTAGTAACAATCATATTCATTCAGAAAAACTATTTTTGCTGGAAAGTCGATGAAGCTAGAATTTTATAAAACCTTTGAAAAATTCAATCTTCTACATTCTCCGTTGTTTAGATAGGACAAAAATTCAATCATCTATATCAGGGGTGTCAAAGCCCCTCCTCGAGGGTCGCAATCCAGTCGGGTTTTCAGAATTTCCCCAATGAATATGCATGAGATCTATTAGCATACAATGAAAGCAGTGCATGCAAATAGATCTCATGCATATTCATTGGGGAAATCCTGAAAACCCGACTGGAATGCGGCCCTCGAGGAGGGACTTTGACACCCCTGATCTATATTGTCCATTGTTTAGGTGGAGCAAAAAATATACAATACGTATATGCAAGAATCACTTAGCTTGTCTGGTGTGGTCCATATACTACCTGACAGAGTGCTCTGTTTCACTCCTTCATTGGGGGTAGGCGCTGATCCCACTACCCAAAAGTAAATGTGAATTTATATTTCAATTTAGCAACAATGTGCCCCACAATAATCTTCCAATAGTAAGTTATGGTAGGTTCCATGAATGTCTTGACTGTCCTGCATTAAAAAGGAAGTCCATGGCAGCGTGCACACTGTGAAAAAACGTGCTAGCGTCATTAACAAATCCATCCCATATGAACGAAGATGGGAAAAAAGAGAAAATGAACTCTTCCTGTTCATGCCCTCTTGAATTTATATACCGTCCCCCAGATTCTACATATAGGGGCTGATTCTTGAACCGTGCATCCCAATGTTAGGCAGCTGTAGGTGTCTTACCGCTTTCCGACAGCCAATTTGGATGCACGTTTTTAGAAAAAAATGCTGCCAAGGAAGGATGTCTGCGAGGAAGACATCTTTGGTGCCTCTATGGGGATGTGCAGGTACGCTTAAGCATGGGCATGGGCGTGGTTACACCTGGAAGTGGATTGGGGGAGGCTTAAGTGTTGGCACACATCTCTGTAGATGGATGATAGACACATTCAAGTTTCAAGTTTATTTATTGCTTGATATACTGACCATCACAGGTATCTGGTCGGTTTACAATATTAAAATTTTAAATAACTTAAAAAAAATAAATAGAAATAAAAAAATAGGGGAGACTGAGGCCAGGACAAAGACAGGTTGGATACAGGAGTCACCGGGGGTAGGGAGGGGGGGGGCAGGATTTTAATTACATTGAGAAAATAAAAATAAAAGGAAGGGAAGAGGGAGAGGATAAAACAAGATGAAAAAGGGGATGTCTCTTCCTAAATGTGGTTCTCTATTAGTTTTAATTTTCCCTTAATACTGGCCTTCATTTAAGGCATCTGTCTGGGAGTTTAGACCCAGTTCTGAATAGGATGCCGCTTCTCTTCCCCTTTTCTCTATCACCATCTTTCTTCTATGCAAACCCTCACCTCTCCCTTTCTCGCTCCTTTAGCCTGTGATCTTCATCTTCCTTGTGCGATTTCTCCCCCTCCATTTTGTGCTCTCTTTTCTTGTGTCCTCGCCCCTTTTCCTGTACTCTGAGCCCCATCGGTTTCTGTTCCTTTCTCTGGATCCCAATTCTTCATCAATCCAGACCCCTCCTTCCTCATTCACTGTCCCTGTTGCCCTGATTTCCAGCTCTAGTCAAGACTAGACAGGGGTATTAGGTTTCTTAGGCAATCTTTCAATCTTATGCCCCTTTCGTTTAACTTTTAGACCCCCTAGGTCCCACCCCTGATTGAGATTTGGGTAATTAAATTAAATAATCATGCTTTTAAATATTAAACTTTGTTTCATATGTACAGTATGTGCATAAAGAACAATTTCTAAATTCATTGATCCAGGTAATTGAATTTTTTTGCTAGGAAAATGTGCTTTGGTAAATTACCTTTCCTCACTGAAGGTAAAAGTGTGTGCTGATGATTCAATGATTTAGTGTGGCTGTCAGGAACTATTGTTTTGTTTTGACTGCAGCTGCCCTTTGTGCCCCCCCCGCCCCCCTCTTTACCACCTACCACTGATTTCAACACTGCCTCATCTTCCCTCCACTCTTCCATATCCAGCCCCCATTCTCAGTCTATCATCTCTGTCTTCCTACTCATTCTTCAGCCCCTCTCTCTCCTCTAGCCTTTTTGTGCTCCTTCCGTCTCTCCTGGACTCTTTATCTAGCCTCTGCGGCAGGAGAAAAGCAACCGCAGTTCTAAATCTGTGAGTGCCTGATTCTTCCTCCCTTGACTAATCCTGTGAAAGCCCCAGATTAGTGCTGCTGTGGCTTTCCTCCAGCTACGTTGGCACTCTTAGTTCAAAGTGGGCAGGTGAGGATTGCAAAGACCCCACTCTTCTGGTGGCCAAGCTACACCTGGTACTAACCTTTGAGATGCTCTGAACAAAATTCAGGGCAAGAGCCCCCATGTGCACACAGTTACAGATGCCCCTGACTCAATCAAACACTTTCAAGGGGCCGTTGAAAAGTTCTCAGCCCAACCAACAAAGTTTTGGCAGTCTCCATCAAGGGCTATACACTTAGGGTTCCTTTTATTAAGCCACGTTAGCGGGGTTAGCACGCATGACTTTTAATCATGCGCTAACCTCCGCGCTGGCCAAAAAACTACCACCTGCTCAAGGCAGGCATTAGCAGCTAGCGCGGCCGGCGGTTTAATGCACGCTATTACATACGTTAAACCGCTACCGCGGCTTGATAAAAGGAGCCCTTAGTCCAGTGATTTTCTACTTTTTTTCATTCTGTCAGAAAAATACGGAACGTAAAAAGTGGAAAATCATTGGACTAAGTGTACAGCCATCAATGGAGACTGCCCCAACTTTGTTGATTGGACTGAGAACTTTTCAGCGGTCCCTCATAAACTTGCTGACTCCATGGAAGAACTGTGTGGCATGATGCGGCTGGGCCCCTCCTTTTTCTTCATCTATCAGATCCTACTCATTCTGTAATACATAGCTAAAACAAAAACATAGTGACGATTTAGAATGAAAAAATATACAATCTACCAAAGATATCAGTGAGGGTTTATTTTAGCTTCCAAGGTGCATAAAGAATAATTACTAGCAGTGGGAAATGATAATCCAGAGTGGCCCCTCACATTCGAATGTTCTCCATCTTCCAGGCATCAAAACACAGATTTTTATATTAAAAAGCTGTCAAGTCATAAGGCACTGTGGAGCTGAAAAAGAAGAAATATCAGCCAAGAAGCCATTATTCCATCTTATAGTGAGTCATCCTTATTATTTTTACTGCAGAGAACAAGAGAAAGCACATAATACTATGAATGCCAGAAGCTAAGAAATGAAGAAATTTTTAACCATAGTCAAAGTGCAAACACCGTAACATCCCAATTTCTAGTGTGAAATGAAAAAAAAAAAAGAACTCAATGTACTATACTCACAAACACCCATGGTAACACATGTCAATCTTCATTGGACACAGCAGAAGCACATGTAAAGCATAATTTTTCCACCAGCACCAACTCTGGCATGAATCAATAATCTGTTCATTCATTCTGTGAGGGGAAATGATAGAACTGACGCTATGGAGGCAATTCTACAACAGGGGTCGCTATTTATGCACCTCAAAGCTGTGCAGTTGTAAGGGGCAGTGCAGTGCAGTACAGTACAGGGACAGTGCAGTACAGGGACAGTGCAGTGCAGGAACAGTGCAGTACAGGGACAGTGCAGTGCAGGGACAGTGCAGTAGTCCGGGACCTTTTGTTTGGAGGGCTCAAGCTCCACTCTCAACCCCACCCCAAGCTCTGCCCCAATCTCACCCCCAGCCCCGCCCTCATCCCCTACCATCCCATAGTCCCCCTTCCATGGTGTCTAGTATCTCTTTCATTCCCTACCTATTAACCCCTCCCCCTCTTGATATCCAGCGTTTCTTTGCTTCCCTACCTCTCAACCTCCCTTATGGTTTCTAATCTGTTGCTCCTTCTTTATCCCCTCCACCTCTTCAGCTTCTCTCAACCTCCCCCCCCTCCCATTGTCTCCAGCCTCTCTTTCATTTCTTCCACCTTCTCCCTCTCTCATGAGGTATTCCTTTCCTCCTTCCCCCAGGACAGTGACAGTACAATCGGGCATAACTACAAAACAGCATGGCTGGCCAGGGCCTTCAGCATCTGAGCATGCTCAAGACCTGCCCATTCCACCCCTACTCATTCCTATTCCAATCATGCTGTGCCCTGTGTACATCCTCTTGTAAGAACATGCTATGTAAGTTAAGTCGGTATTTACAGAATAGTGTTTAAGTGCCCTGCAGACACTTTTGTGGGTGTGTATACTTACCTGTATGTGCACCTAAGTTCTGGTATTCTAGACATTTACATATACAACAGACATTTAAAAGTGGGTGTTTGGATTATATGTTCAAGGTTTAAATACATTTGATATATCACAGAATCTAATTACAATCACAGTGGCTACATAAAATCAAAGGTGTCAATATTCAAAGTGATTTAGCTAGCCAGAAATGGCTGGTTAAATTCCCTGTTTGGGTTTAACCATCAATTGTCAACAGCACTTAACTGGTTAGTGCTGCTGAAAAAACCCCAGTTAGTACCAAATTGAAAACTGGCTACTTTGGGGGCGTAATGGTGGGCAGAGTCAGTGTCTGGTTAAGTGTCAATATTCAGCATATAACCAGCTAGGTTAACTAATCCCCCTTTTATCAAGCTGCATTAGAGGTTTCTAGCACAGGCCGGCAAGGTAAGTGCTCCGATACTCATAGACAGGAGATGAATTGGCCAGCCAGTCAGCCGATAGTGCTAGCATGTAAGACAAAGCACTGCTGGCTGGGAAAGTAGGAGTGTGGAAGGGGGGCCGTGAGGGAGGGAATGAGGAAAGAGAGAGACCAACAGCTGGGGGAGGGAAGTTAAGAGAGAAAAGACTGGACTGCAGGGGGAGTGAGTAAGTTAGAAAGAAAGGAGAGAGATACCTGACCAGGAAAGGGGGGGTGGGGTGGAGAGAAAGACACCACATAGGAGGGAGAAAGAGAGGGAGACCCATGAAGAGAGAGGGAGGGAAAGACAAAGATCCAGAGAGAGGGAGGGAGGAAGAGAGATGGTAGATAGTGGGAAAGAAACAGAAATGGATATGGCAGTGGAAGGGAAGGTACAGAGAAGGAAGATGGATGGTGAGCACGGGGAAAATGTCAAAAGTTCAGGAGACCCTGTGAGTTAACAGAAGACAAACAAAAACTAGAGCTTGGGACCAACATGATTTGAATAATAAAATGACCAGAAAACTAAAGGTTTAAAAAAAATAATAATAATAATTTCCTATTTTGTGATTACAATATGTCAGATTTGAAATGTGTATCCTGCCAGAACTGGTGTTAGCAAGCATGAGCTAGGACCTAACAGAGAGAGGAAAAGACTTTTATGTTTGTTTTGTTTACACCACAGCATTGGGGTAGGGTTGGAGAGGACAAACATAGGTGGGGTGGGTGAAGAGGCAACAAAATAAACCCACCAGGACATTTAAAAAAAAAAAAAAAAAATGCCTGATTAGGTGGGAAAATCGAATCAAATTGAAAAATTGATTCAATAGGCCAAATCTATTCAAATTGAATCAAAAAATTTTTCCCTGAATCGGGAAGCAGTAGTTCAAACTCTTAATGATCCCTGTGACCCTGGGCAAGTCACCCATTGTCTCAGGTCCATTAGATAGACTGTGAGCCCACTGGGATAGACAGAGAAAAATGCTTGAGTACCTGAATAAATTCATTCTGAGCTCCCCTGAGAGAACAGTATCGCAAATTGAATATATAAATACAAGGTAATATGCTACTACATAAAACCTTTTGAAATTATGAGCACTCCTTGAAGTGTACCTTTCCTTTCTATTTTTATTTCAAGACGTTTAGCATTTGAATGGGAGTCAGATGGGAGTTTTTGGATAAAATCCAAATTCTACTGGGATAATTGCTCATGAGCTGTATTCTAATTGGCTTTGATAAAGAGAACATTAATGGGCCACCAAAGCAGTGCTAAACTTGAGCTGTTCAGTATTTCTTGTCTTGCAACAATGAACTGCAATCTATTAAAATTGCATTCTTCAGCAAGATTTCATTCTTGTTATTATGAATTAGTAAATATGACCGCAATGGTATCTAAAATGCCTAATGATACTATTCTGAATAGACATTTTCAGAGAAAACAAAATACAGTACGTGTCTGCATTTTTCATGTTAATTGAGCACCGGCAAGCTTGTTTAGGATTACAGGAAAAAAAAGAGAGATTTAAAAGAGAACAGCTTGACCACAGAGCCTTGTAGGAACAAAAAAACAACTTTGCAAATAATTTTGTTTCTACATTGTCTTTCCCTTCCATATGTTCTTTCCCTCTATTATGAGAAATATTGTAACTCTTTCCCTCCTTTCCTCCCTGTTATGTTTTGTTAAATTTTAGGTAAGGAGAAATCTTCTCTACTTTATTTAATTAATTAATAATTACTTGTGCTGATGTTTTGGTTGTTTTGTAATACTAATATGATATTATGTATTTTATAACCTGTATTTTATTGTACATCGCTTAGAAAGTTTTATATAGGCGATTAATCAAAATAAACCTGAACTTGAACTTGAACTTGAACAATTCTATAATCGGATTTACTGATTTTTCTGTATTAAAGAAATTAAGCAACCACGTAAGATTAGCCATGCTAGGTCTGACAAATGGCCTATCTAGTCCAGTATCCTGTTTCCACAGTGGACAATGCAGGTCACAAGTACCAGGCAAAAGCTCAAATACGAGCAACCTTCCATGCTATCAATCCCAGGGTAAGCAGTGACTTCCTCCATGTCTGTCTCAATAGCAGACTATGGACTTTTCCTCCAGGAACTTATCCAAACCTAATTTAAACCCAGCTATGTTACAATTGTTTCACTATGTAGCTGTTATAAACTTAAGTCATTATTCAAATCAATAAACATAACTTGAAATGTTTGGTACTGTATGCTCTCCCCTCAGTGAGCACAAACATTTCCAATTACATACAGAGCTTTATAACAGAACTTTAAACAGTTCCATAAGTAGGGTCTATAAAGAATTTAGATTTAGTAATTACAGTTAACTACAGTAGTTCTATTGGATTTTAATCACAGCTCCACATCAGGTGGAATACTGCCACCCAAAACGAAAAGGCAATTTCCCAACTACACATGAGGACCCAGTAGGCCTAGCCAGACACAACCATACTCCTTGTCTTTTTTGCAGCCACCGTGATTCCTCTACATAACTCAGAAAGAGACAGAAAGCAGTTAAACACTGCCATTAGTAGCTCCCCTTCACCACAGGAACACCACTCATCCACATGGCACCGCCAAGGTATGCTTTAATAATCTAGATGGGACATTATTATCATTTGAACCACTATTCTTAAAGTGGTCATCTAGCTTTAACTTTCTTAGAGATGGTTTCACAGAATTTCTGAACCCGATCACTAATTGGACAACCAGAAATGTGGAGTAAACGTGTTAAAAGTCTCTGACGGTATAATAGTAACGGATTGAGAATTTTAAGTCCAAGAATTCAACTGTTAACCTCAGTTCTTAGTAACTAGGGGCCCTTTAAACTAAGTTGCTTTAAAAATTGGCCTGTGCAGTCACTAAGTCAGGGAATTTCCACTCACTGAGGCCACTTTTAACCCAGCTGTAAAATGGCCACATGTCCTATTTCCTCTAATACCTCATGACTTTTTTTTTTTTTTTTTCATTTATTTGCCGGTACTGCTGATCTAATATAACATTTTATATTCAAATCTAAACAATCAAAGTCTAAAGTGTTCTGCAGTGTTAGAATTCACAGTATTACTGTAATGCAACCGCATCCTGTATCCCGAGGCAGGTATCAGATGAGTTATCTGAGTTCACAGAGAGCCAGTGAGAGAATTTGGATGCAGGCAAGAGTTTCTGTTTCCCATTGCCGATCTCTGACCTTTTGCCACACCTCAGCCCTTGGGCTTTTTCCCCTACCTAAAACACATGCTGGGCAGGAGTGAAGATATGAAATAAGATAAGGTTTGACTTGATTTATATGGCTAATAATAGACAAATGTATTATATTGTCCTTAAGATCTATAAAGTAATTACAGTTTAAGTTCTAATTTTTTTTTTTTTTTACAATTTCTATTTTGTTTTCATTTTTCCTCCAGTTTCTTTTACTTTTTCTCTCATAATAATGCATTTTATATGTGTATATATATACATATGACATTGATGTCACAGGTGAGGTGTACAAACAGGTAGTTGAACAAACAGAACAGACACTAATAGAGGAGACAGCAGTAGAACAGAGCAGTTAAGCTGGCAAAGATGCCAAGCCGGTCAAGCTGAAGATAAAAGTGGCTTGGGGCTAGTGGGGATTCCAGGCTCCAAGGGCAATAGGCCACTGGTAATTGAGGTTGGGGTTATGGAAGGAAGGGAGAGAAGGAGAGAGCATTGTAGGAACTAGAAGGGGAACAAGAGAAAGAGAGTAGAAAGAAAGGGGACATTCAAAACATCTTGCATCATTTACCGCATACTTAATGGAAACTCTTCGGCCCCACTTATCCAGCTCTTCTCAATAGCATGGTCTACTTCCCGCAGAACCCTCAACCGGATGCTACTAAATCTCCCATCCACTAAAGATCTTCACTATAAACAAGTTTTCCACTCCATGCTCACCTTTCTAGAAGTAAAAACTTGGAATGGTCTCACAGAAAGGACCAGAATTGAATCTTGCCACATCATCTTCCGAAGAAAACTGAAAACCCATCTGTTCGATACTTAATCTCCTTTACCCTCTCCTCTCTCCCCTCTTTTTCTCTCCCCTTCCTCTCCCTCCTACCTATCCACCTCCTCTCTCTCCCTCCTCTTTCTCTCCCCTCTTACCTCTCTTTACAGTCGTCTTGAGCGACGCGCAAATAGAAGATTAGATTAAAGAGGAATAGGATAGAGAATAATGTTGCAGTGGTACCACACACACACACACACACACACACACACACACTCCCTCAATCCCATTTCCTCAAAGGATCATAAAACATGTTCTAAGTTATCCAACTCTACACTTTATAAGTTTTTTCCCCCTTTTTTCCTCCTACCATGTTTACTTTTCTGTGTTCTTGCTTGTATTTATGCTTTTCTTTTTACATTTTCTTGTTCTTAATGCATATTCTCCTCCCTTTTCGGAGCCTCTTACTTGCAAATAAAGCTTTCTCTGTGTGCATCACCGAATAAAGTTGAGCTAATCCTCACTTTGCTGCTTAGGACAGTTGTGTGCCGGCTGCTTTGTAATTTACTGTTTACAAGAAAGGGCTAAACCCAGGAGTTTATATGACCTTAAAAAACATTATAGCACCTATGCCATAGCTTCAGGCAATCCACCTGGCCAAAGCCTTTGTTCGAGGTATACAAACCACCTCCAATAAAGAAGTAAAGAGATGATGGGCCTTATTTGGAAAGAACATTTTCCTATTTTTGTGCCTATGGCAATAATCTTTATTGAATAATGATCTATATATTTCATGGCCCTCAAGGGGTAAGGGCAAGTTATTCCCGTAGCATTTATCCCTGTTAAATGCACAATTATTAATTGTACAGAAATGAAGGAATTACTTCAGAAAATGGACATTTATATAATTTTGATCACTTCTGAAGTAATATAATCAAGTGATTCACAAGGCTCCTTTTACAAAGGTTAGGGCCTTAACGCGCGTTAGGGCCTTAATGCGCAGAATAGCACGCGCTAAAATGCCACGTGCGCTAGCTGCTACCGCCTCCTCTTGAGTAGGTGGTAGTTTTTCAGGTAGCGCGTGCTATAGCATGCGCTAATCCGGTGCATGCACTAAAAACGCTAGCACACCTTTGTAAAAGGAACCCACCGTTTTGCAAACCTCATGGATAGTTTCTACCAATGAGACTTCCTACAGCAATCTAATAAAACTATGGGGGTAATTTCTGTACAGAGCACCCAAAGATAGATGCAAATTAGGCACCCAACAGTCGGCATGCAATAGGGAGATAATGGAAATGGGGGGGGGGGGCGGAGGGCAAAACGGTAGTTACACAAGTGCACTTAGGCGCTATTCTATAACTGAGAGCCTGAGGGCTGGATTCTGTAACCAGTGCCCAAGTTGGTGGCCGCCTTAAAAGCAGCTGCCGATCGCCTGTCAATCATTTTAGGATGCTGGTTACAGAATTGCAGCTTTGGGGAGTCCCTGCCACTCAGCTAATGGAGGAGGGGAGAATCCCCAGCCAGGATTGGCTGCTGCAGTCTAGCAGCAAAGATAGGTGGCTGAAATGTAGGCCATGGTTTTCTGAGCCAACATTTCAGCTGCCTATCTTGGCATGAATCGTGGCTGGGTAGCCTCTTTAGCCCGCATAATGCCACTTCTGGCGTTGGCCATGCCTACTTTGGCATTCCTCTGCCTAAAGCTGCTACCTAGCCATGTTTCCAGCAGCCATTTCAGCCGCCTTTTATTTAGACTTTGGTAGGCACTTCAACACTGCCTTTTCTGACTGCATTTTTCAATTACTTAGGCATCAGCAGGCCGCCCACCGATGCCTAGATTTAGGCGCTGGCTATAGAATTCTCCCCGAGTGTCTCCTAGTATTTGTAATTTATGATAAAGTAAAAAAGAATCAATTCACTTTTACCTGTTTTACACCACTCAGAGTTTTGTAGAGCTCATTCATTTCTTCCCCCCTCCCCCCAGGCTGTCTCTTTTTCAAGCTGAAGAGCCCTAACTCCGTCAGCCTTTCCTCACATAAGAGGCCCTCCATCCCCTTTATCATTTTGGTTGCTCTTTGAACCTTTTCTAATTCCACTACCTCTTTTTTTTTTTTTTTTGGAGATACGGCAACCAGAACTGAATGCGATACACAAGGTAAGGATGAACCATGGAGTAAAACAGAGGCATTATTATTATTATTTTTTTTTGTCATAGTAACCATCCCTTTTCTAATAATTCCTAACATCCTGTTTGCCTTTTTGGCCACTGCTGCCTATTGACTACAATGACACCTAGATCTTTTCCTTGGGTTCTGACTCCTAAGGTAGACCCTCCTTTCATTGCTGCCTTTGGTTTTGATGGACACTGTTCTATTCCTCACATGGTCAATTAAGTATTGTAATACTCTTTTCTCCTTCTTTGATCCTTTAGTGCTACCTCACACTATCCATCGTTCCACCCCTCTTCTTTCCATACCCGTCAGTTCCTGCCATTATTACCAATGAAATCAAGACAGCAAGAAAATACCTAGAGACTGGTAGGAGGGGAAAGGAAGAAGCGGGTAGTGATTAAAAGGGGGAGGGAGGGGGAATTGGATGGCTGCAACATGGAGGATCACGACTATAAAGGAGGTCCTTTTGCAGTGGTTCTGAATTAAGGCATAGGTTTGAAGGCAGACAGAGTATGGAGACTCTGGGTGAAATAAGGAAGACAGAAGAAAGACAGAGGAAGACAAGGAGGAAAGTGAAGTCAAAAGTGGGGCAGAGAGACCAATAGAAGACACAGGTGCAAGCAACCTTACTTCGAGCTCTGCCATGTCCTATCTGCTGATCTGCATTTGGTTTTCCACAGATCAGCTCTGGGGAAAATCTTCAGTTCCTAGGCTGAAATCTGCCTGGTTCAGTTTGGACAACACATTATGTGCATAACTCTAAATACAGAGTTTTACCATCAGAAATAAAGATCAGAAAACTAAAACGCACAAACAAAAAAACCTGGGTAGAGATAGTGTATGTATGAAACTAATCAATATTTCCCCATAACTTCAATGAATTATGAATCCTATGCACTAAAAACAAAACAAAATCTTAGATTAAGAGCCCATTAGGCACAGAGAAATATGGTATATGTATGTAATATGTAAACCACTTTGGTTGTACCACAGAGAGGCGGTATATAAAAGAACATACAAAAATGTGTGGATCAACTTTTAGCGTTTTTTAAGCACTAATGCTACACTCCATCCCCTTCCAATCCCTCTACATTACACCTGATAACTCTTTCCCTCTTCCAGTTTTCCCCATTCAAGGCCAAATGGCAAAAGGACCTATCCCTTGCAACCCCTCAGCACATCAAAAGCCCCTTCTCCAGCACAAGAACATGTTTCTGACTCTTTCCCCTGACATCAGATTCACCCCCCAAATGGGAGCAAGCAACCAAGAAGGAGAAAATTACTTATCGCCTCTCAGCATGCCATCCTGTCACCCAATGGTGCTACCCAATGGTGCATCAAACCTTGACTAGCAGATGTTACTTCCTGGGGGGGCTCTCATTTTTCTCCCAGAGCTATCATTTATATCTGATCGACTTACCTAAAAAGATATGCTAGACTGAGGGAAGTAAGGAGCTTGAAAAGAAGTACCATACACAAGTGATATTCACCCAAGATTTCAATTACGGTTTGTTTGTTTGTAAATTATTTTTTTCTTCTGTAGCTGCTGGCATGAATATCTCTCTGACTGCACAGTTGCACAATCGATTATAATTTCAAGATATGCAAGACCATTCAGTGCATAACTTGGAACTTAGTTCTCATTTTAGAAAGAGATGATTTTAAGATCAAATGATCAGTTTGAAAGCCACAGAACTGCAAGATTATATCTAATACATTTTGACGATCAAAGACAGATGTTGCTTCAATTTAGAGAAATTTAAGAAACTGTAGGGCACTGCATCAGCAAAGAAAGCAAAAATCTCTTCCTTGTAATGCTTATGGGAAAGTAATAAAGTAGCAAGACCACACTTTCTGGGCCAGTAGCTCAGAGTCATCACACAATAAAAATATATTTTATGTACGGAAGTCACATAGGTAGATTAATTGTTAAAATCAGGTGCTAATTGCCGTTAACAACCAATAATTGGCAATAACCGGAGTTAATTGATATAAATGTATTAAATAAATAAAAAAAAATTTGCATTTGAAAACTTGGCTATTCTCAAAAATGTAAATCTCGCTACCCTCTTTATAGTCACTAATTCTTATTATGTTTTTCCTTCCTTATATTAAAGTTCCTGTAAACCGTACCTTGGCAGCAAAAACCCATGCAGAACTTACACTCTGAATGGTGAGACCTTAGCTAGGACTAGGGCAGAACGTGATTTGGGAGTAATCATTAGTGAAAACATGAAAACTGCCAAGCAGGTGGAGAAAGCTACATCCAAGGCTAGACAAATGGTGGGATGCATCCGTAGAGGTTTCGTCAGCCGGAGGCCCGAAGTTATAATGCCCCTGTACAGATTCATGGTGAGACCTCATCTTGAATATTGTGTTCAGTTCTGGAGACCACATTATCAAAAAGATGTGCGGAGAATCGAGTCGGTTCAGCGAATTACCACCAGGATGGTCTCGGGACTCAAGAACCTCCCATATGAGGAAAGACTGAATAAACTGCAACTATACTCGCTCGAGGAACGTAGAGAGAGGGGGGATATGATTGAGACTTTTAAATATATCACGGGCCGCATCAAGGTGGAAGACGATATATTCTTTCTTAAAGGACCTTCAATCACAAGAGGTCATCCGCTGAAAATCAAAGGTGGGCAATTTCATGGCGACACCAGGAAGTATTTCTTCACCGAAAGGGTAGTCGATCATTGGAATGAACTTCCATTGCAGGTGATTAACGCCAGCAGCGTGCTCGATTTCAAAAAGAAATGGGATATGTATGTGGGATCTCTAGCCGGGTGAAGTCTGGGGGTGGGTCATTAGCGTGGGCAGACTTGATTGGCTACAGCCCTTTTCTGCCGTCATATTCTATGTTTCTATCTATGTACCAAGCTCCATCTCTATGGAGAGGATGCGGTATAGAAACTTAAGATTTAGGGCTCCTTTTATCACGGTGCGGTAGGCGGTTAACTTGTGGAATACCGCGCGTTCAACCGCCTGCCGTGCTAGTCGCTAATGCCTCCATTGACGAGGCATTAGGTTATTGGCTTGCCGCGGGGGTTAGCGCGTGATGAAATGTCCGACGCGCTAACCCCCGTAGCGCGCCTTGATAAAAGGAGTCCTTAGTTTAGTTTTAGTTTAGTATTCTATGGGCTACGTTCACTAAGCTCACCGATCATGTCCCGACCAGTTTGCGAGCCTTTTCCTTGACCCCGACCCGATTCACTGACTTTCTTCCCGATCTGATCCGCACATGCAAATGAGGGGAAATTGCCTGCATAAGTAGGAAGGCAGCGATTCACTAACAGAAGAAAGAACACCGACTGGGTTTACCGATCCAAAAAGAAGTGACGGCTGAGGACCAGTTGCTCATGTCCTTGCCAACTGTCCTGCTCTCTGCCGCACTGAAATCCCAGCCCTGCAACCATCAAAATAAAACATCTCCCTTGTGCAAAAAGTGCCCTGCTCTCTATTGCCCTGCCTCTCTGTGAACCCATGTTTTGTTTTGTGGTGTGTTTTTTTTTTTTTTTTTTAATAAATTTATTTATTTGTTACAAAATATAACAGTTCATGAAATAACAAAAAGGTCAAGGAAAATACATCAAACTAAAAACAAAATCTTTATCATGTCCATATTATATGAGGGCTGCTTATCCTGTTGGAATCACCAAAAAGTTAAGAAAATAACAGAGAATCAATTATTCAATAAACTTCAACTCAGGCATATAAAGAAACTTCTATTTTCACTTAGCCTCAACCTCTGTGTTAGTTACAGACAAAATAACTACTTTAATTTTAATCTTAAAGAAAATTTTCCAAATCAGCTGGATCAACAAAAACATATCTAACATTTTGGTACATCACCAAACATTTGCATGGGAATTTAAGGAAAACTAAACTAAACTAAACTAAACCTTAAGTTTGTATACCGCATCATCTCCACAGAAGTAGAGCTCGACACGGTTTACAGGAATTACAAAAGAAAGGAACTCCAATGGGAAGAAGAAGAGCTTGGTAAAAAGGGGAGAGAGAAGGGATTAAGTGTAGAGGAGAGGGAGGGAGTGGTTACATTTTAGAGAAAAGCCAAGTTTTCAAATGTTTTCTGAAGCGTTGGAGGGAGGTTGCACTCCGGAGAGGGGCAGATAAGCTGTTCCACAGCTCGGTGATCTTGAAGAGGACGGATGTTCCAAGTTTTCCTGTATGGGATATGCCTTTTAAAGAGGGGAATGATAGTATGAATTTTTGAGAGGATTCGCGGAGAGCCAGGATAGTGGAAACAGGGGAGGAAGGATGCCGTGTAGAGACTTGAAGGTTAGGTAGGCGCATTTGTAGTGGACCCTGAGGAGAACTGGGAGCCAGTGAAGCTTAGATAGAAGCGGGGAGACATGGTCGAATTTGCTTTTTGCGAAAATTAATTTAGCCGCGGTATTCTGAATCCGCTGGAGTCTGAGAAGACTTTTCTTTGTTAGGCTTAGGTAGATGGAGTTGCAGTAATCCAGTCTAGATAGAATAATGGATTGAACGAGGACAGCGAAGTGTTGTTGGTGGAAGCAGGATCTGACTTTCCTTAGCATGTGAAGGTTGAAAAAGCATTTTTTTACTAAGGAGTTGAGGTGATCGTTGAAGGACAGTGTAGAGTCAATGATGATTCCCAGAACTTTGCTTGAGTGCTCAAGCGGCAGTTTGGTGCCTGAGGATAGTGGGATGAGGGTGGGCAGCTGATCTAATTTTGGGCCTAGCCAAAGAAGTTTTGTTTTGGTCTCATTAAGTTTCATTTGAACGGTGAGAGCCCAGGATTGGAGGTTCGTTATACAAGAAGAGATGTTATCAGAGAGGTTGGTGAGGTTGGAGTCGGTCTCGAGGAGGACAAGAATGTCGTCGGCATAGGTGTAGAGTGTCTCAAAGGGGGAAAGTTTGAGGAGTTTCAGAGAGGACATATAAACGTTGAAAAGAATCGGGGATAGAGGTGAACCCTGAGGAACTCCGCAAATCGGTTTCCAAGGGGAGGATGAGGTACCGTTCATGTTAACGAAGTAGGAGCGAGAACGTAGGAATTTTGAGAACCAATCTAAGACTGTGGAGTTTATGCCAATTTCAGATGCCCCCACACCCAAGACTCGAGTCTTGAGTTGTAGGAACTGATTTCTCCTGTATTGCGTTTGCTTAGAGACATCTGGAAAGATATTTATCTGTTGACCACAAAACAAGGCATTCTTATTTATAAAATATAATTTAAGGATGTCTTGCTTTTCTATCTGAGTTTTAAAAGTGACCAATAATGTTGCTCTTTTGGCTATAAAATATTTCAATGATTCCAGGAATTGAGAGATATTTAAACTATTGGGGTACACTAACTGATCCTTCCCCCCCCCCCTCTTCTGAGAGCATTTTTAATCCGGTGGGTATATAATAAAGGTTATCTGGAAAAAAAGATTCTATCTTAGAATAAGAAAGTACATCCTTCAAATACATTTTTAATAACTCCAAAGGAGAAAGATAGTGAGATATAGGAAAGTTCAGAAATCTGAGGTTCCTGGATCTCATAGTGTTTTCCAATTTTTCCATTTGTAGGTGTAATAGAGTACTATCCTTCACATTAAATACTACACAGGATTGCATTACAGAAACAGATGTTTCCACTTTATCTAATTTCTTTTCAATTAAAGGCCATTGAGTATCATGCTCAGACACTTTACTTGTTATTTCAGAGGAAAATTAACACAATTTTACTACTGTGCCCCGTAATGAATTCTTAATTCTGTTCACAACTGTGCAGACATCTTAAAGAGTAACCACTTTATCGCCCAACTCGGGCCTAATAAAAGGTCCAGTAGGCATAGAAACAGGAGATACGGATATCAATTGTTTCCCCATTAAAGTACTTTTTGGATCCAGTTCCAAAAAGTGTGGAGGAGATGAGTCCGAAACTCCGAACCTATCATGGAGACAGAATCATCTTTCTCTAGTGAAAATTGAACAGGTTGAGGTGGAGGTGTGGGTTCCCCAGATGAGACAGATTGGGTTTGTAAATCAGTCTTACCTTCCAACAATGTTCCAGGAATCGGGCTTAGGTGGCAATCCATTGGTCCTGAGTTAGCATTAGGTATGATCTTTGCCTTCCGTTTTGCCCATAACTTCTCCAACCTGCTCCCTGCTCCTCCTGGCTCCAAAGGGGCTCAAAAGGGGCGTGTCCTGACCCTTTGGCCATGCAGCACACAGGTGATTATATCCTGGGAGCGAGGACCTCTCCTCCCAATCGGCAGATGCCGGGTGGTGACTGCAGGGGTGCCTGACTGAAGAGAGATGTCGGCAACAGCTTCAGTCAGCCCTTGAACCCATGTTTTTATCTCACAGTTTTAACATGCGGGTTTAATGTGGGGCTGCACTATGGCGGGTTCTGCTTAATTGTTCCAGTCTGTTTTGAGAGTGCTGGGACTTGTGAAAAATGTTTTCTGTGCCTTGCCCAGGGCACTTTTGGATCTGTGTGGCATTAATAAAAATGTCTGCGGTGCAAGATGCTCTGATTGATTCCATCGAGTCTGAGGAGCAAACCAGGGCTCAGCCAGCCAGTCAGTCTGGCCCGACCTGGCCCGCCCTTCCCTTCCATGCCAGGCGCTCTGACTCCAGAGAGTCTGCGGGAGCAGCTTAGCTTATCCCGGGCAGTCACTCGGCGCTCGGATCCTGCCTGGGCCTGTTGCATGCCTCTAGCATCTCTTGCGCTCCTATTCCCTGCCCCGAGCTCTTCAGCTCCCCCTGCCTAATATATATGTCTGTTTCTCAATCCCTTGAAAGTTCTTGTATGTGTGAAAGAGTAATAGCTTGCTGAGAATCGAAAATGGGAGCTACAGTGTGATTATAAGGCCTCCTATACGAAGTGCAGAACTATTATGAAAGCTTGTACGCAGAGCAAGTGCATGCGCGGATCGTATCTCCAGGCAGAGAGGATAGTCTGCACATGCATCTGGATCGCTCTGCAGCGATCCGTGGAATCGTTTGTGGGAGTGAGTCTGATCAGATCGTTTGCATGGGGACTCTTTAGTAAATCGGTCACTCGGCAAGACTCGGCCACAGATCGCCCGCTTAGTGAATCTATCCAAATAACCTTATCAAGTAATCCCTTTAGGGCTGGACTCCATAAACAGCACCTGACTCGGTAGGTGCCTGTAAAAACAGCATCTGCCACATGTCAATCAAAATTAGGTGCCATCTGTAGCATTGCACCTATCAGCACCTAAGTCAACAGGCAAGGTAGGCGTCACATTTATTAGTATAAAAGTCCTAGTAGATTTACTTGATCAAATCAGGGCAGGATTAATTCATTGCGGGCCCCTAGGCACACAAGTACACTGGGCCCCCTGCCCCGCCCCACCCCATCATGCACCCAGGCGGAAACAGAAAGCTGCGTCAGAGGGAAGCTTTGGGCAAGCAGCACCACTTGCAAAATTACAGTTCCCGTTGCCTTTCTTACCCGCATTGCTTGCTTGTCTTACTTTCCGTCGATGGGGAGGAGGGGGGGTGTTTCTGATCGGGGTGGGGCCCGCGTTGACAATCGATGCTGGAGGGGCCCATCGCTGTTTGGAAAAAACAATGTTGATGCCTTCCTTCATCGGGCCTCCATGACCATTTCGGGCCCTAGGCACATGCCTACTTGGCCTGCCCTGGATCAAATCACAAGGTAAAAGTACAGACTAGGATCCCAGTTTTGGCTATCTGGAATGCCTTCTTCAGGGCAAGTACACTGTGCTGGCTTCCTCCTTTCCCTTGGGATGGGTTTCTCCTTTTCACTCCAGGGAGGTGAATCTAATTTGAAAAGAAATCTACAATTTAGAATCTATCACTAGAAGACAGTGGCCTCAACAAAGATATTTCAGTATAGTATTGAATGTACTTACAAAAATTTCAAAGGTATCTACTGTACCTTTGACTGATTTATACTGTATGTTAAGTACTGTTAATGAGTATTTACTCTTGAAGGAAGCATTGCTAGTATCTAGCAAATCGCAATGATAAATGTCAGGCTATTTCTAAGAGTTTAAACATTTTTGCAAGAATAAACACAATTATACTGATCTCTAGGCCAGTCACATATTCACTGCAGCTGTTTTTCAGAGCATGCAAAAGTTTCTCTCCTTTAGAATGAACTGGATTGTAAGGGATTTTATTTTAAAACACAGAGGATGCACACTACCCCACTTATTCTATAACAGGTAGCCTAAAATTAAGGGTCAACTATCAACAGAATACTAGCATTTACATGTGAGAATGTTATAGCTGAAAGCCCTCTCCAAAAAGGTTTTCAATAGGACATGGTTTTATGTTAAAAAGGCTTGCATTTTGATTGATCTGTCAGTTTGTATGAGACAGGTCTGTGTGCTGAAGGCAGACTGTCAATGAAATGTAATTTTTCTCCATAGCAACCTGTGCTTGAGAGGAGAGGAAGGAGTTCTCCTGAAGACAAGAGTAAATAAGAGTGTTTTCTCGACAGTTCCTACAACTCAAGCCACGAGTCTTGGCAATAGGAGCCTTAGGGCTCCTTTTATCAAGCTGCGCTAGCGGGGTTAACGCGCGCGACTTTTCATCATGCCTGCTCATCACGCCTGCTCAAGAGGAGGTGGTAGCAGCTAGCGCGGCCGGCGGTTTAGCGTGTGGTATTACGCGGGTTAAACTGCTAGCGGGCCTTGATGAAAGGAGCCCTAAGTCTTCCTTAAATTTCCTTGCAAATGTTTGGTTACATATGAGAGCAATAAGTACATTTTTGTTGATCCATCTCAGTTGGAAAGTTTCCTACAAGATAAACCTAAAGTAGATAAATTACCTGAGATTATTGCAGAGGTTGATAAGAAGTGATAAAGAAAGGAATATAGATTTGTTGCCTGCTTGTCAGAAGTTATAATTTAAATTACTTTTTATGTATGTGATCTTTTGGGTGATATTACAGTCCCAATAATGTGGACTTGGAATTGAAAGGTTTATTTTCATCAATGTAATAATTTTTGATCTACATTAGTGTGTATTCCTATTTTTATTTGTGGTAACTAATGAATAAATTTATAAATAATAAAAAAGAGTGTTTTCTCTGCTCAAAGGGAGAGTTCTGTGAAATATGTCAGATATGCAGGTCATAGGTAATAGGGAAGTGGAAAATCCTAAGAGAGCTAAAGCCACAGAAGTGTTTGTTGTTTTTCTGGGAAAGAGAGAAGGGAATCTTACCTGCTAAAATCTTTTTTTTTTTTTTTACTTTAAGTAGAGGCACCGGGTGCCCTATCCTATCAGGCAGGACTTTGGAACAAAAGTTTTAGTGGTTTGATCTTAAGTTCTTCATCTTACCAGGCCTTTAGAAGATCATTAAAAATGTATCTGTTTGATAAATATTTATAATCTAGATAAATTAATAATTTCTTAATGTTATATTTTATATACAGTAAAACCTTCATTTGTGAGCATAATTCATTCCAAAAACATGCTTGTAATCCAAAACACTCATATATCGAAGTGAATTTCCCCATAAGAAATAATGGAAAGTCCACATCCCAAATCTTTAATACAAAACACTGTATGTACTCATATTGCAAGATTTTGCTTGTTTAGAACAGTCACTACACTCCTGCAGTGCCAGAGAGAGAGCCATGGCTCAGTTGTAATGATGTGATGTGTGTATGTAGTTGTATTGCAAGACCTTGCTTGTATAGCAAGTTAAAATGTAATAAAATGATTTGTTTGCCTTGCAAAAACACTTGTATACCAAGTTACTTGCAATCTAAGGTTTTACTGTATAATGTACTGTGCTTCGTGGTGTAAATTCGCTGTATTTTTACAGTTCTTACTTCTTATTGTAAACCACACTGAACCGTGAGGTATTGCAGTATAGAAAGAAATGTAATATTATTATTACCATAGATTTAAGGGGGTAACAGAGCTGGACCGGGGACTCCTGCTAGCTTGTTCTCTAAACCCATAAATGCTGCTGAGGGGGTTTTATGGGCCACATGCACTTTTAAAAGGTCTTTATAATCTTAGGGGCATATTCAATATATGACACCCAAAGAACTGGTGCTAATTAGAGCGGCAATTAGAATGATTCTGTACAAGATATGCACACCTTATAGAACCACGCTAAGTGCCAGTGTACATCACCACGGACCTTACGGACCTCGCGGATCTAAAACCGCACGTCCTTAAAAATCCGAGGTCCGTGCATTGACAAGTCCGCCTTCGCTTTCCCTGCAGCTCAGCTCAGGCCCCCGGCTCCCTCGTGGACCTCACGGATCTGAACTGCACGTCACATCCTTAAAAATCCGAGGTCCGCGCCACTTTTAGTCTGGCTCTGACAGCGCTCTGTGACAATTTAACTCTGACGGATCCTAATGCTTTTCCCTCCCTATGCTAGGATCCATCAGAGTTAAATTGTCATAGAGCTCTGTCAGAGCCAGAGACTAAAAGTGGCACGCAGACCTCGGATTTTTAAGGACGTGCGGTTTTAGATCTGCGAGGTCCGTAAGGTCCGTGAGGTCCACGTTTTACCCCTTCCCCAACTTTTAGGTGCACCCATTTAGGCCAAGGAAAACCAGGCCTAAATCCCTACATGTAACTTGTGTGTGCATCAGGTGTAGAAAGAGTGTGCATAAATTCTAGGAATGGCCACAATCCACTCATGTGCCTCCCCTGGCCATGTCCCCTTTTCAGAATCACACACTAGAGCTGACACCCAGCACTTTATAGCGGATTCCTACCAAGTTGTGCATGTAGCTTTTAATTAGTGCCAGTTGGCATCAGTTACGAGGTGTTCATTGCCAGCAAACAGCGCTGATTAGGCTTATTAAACAAGTTGTGTGTGCAAATCGGACGTGTGTTCCAATTTACGCGCACAACTTAAGATGAAATGATTCATTATTTGCATGATGAAGTTTGCAATAGCAAAATCCTGTTCCAGGTTTTGGTGTTTGATTTGGCTTACGGAGGAATTGCATTTACATCTTGCTTCTGATTTTACATTTTACTTTTAACTGCAAACAACAGATATAACTAGGTAAAAGTAATGAAAATTGATGAAATTATTACTTCAGTAAAAGTAAAAGTAACAAATGTTGTCCTGAACTTCTTTACAAGTAAAAGTAACAAAGTTTTACTTAAGCACAGTAATTAGTTACATTTACTTCGTTACTATACAACTCTGTTCCTCTCTCTGTTCATCCAATGCCTGTATCTTTCTTTTCCCAGTCTAGTCCCCCTCTATCTTTTCTCTCTGCTCCCACCCTTCTCTTTCTCCTCTCTTTTGCTCCAGGTCTTTCTTTCTCTGTCTTTTTCTTCCCTCCGCTTTCCAACACCCACCCCAGCATCTCCCCTTACTCCAAGTCTTTCTCTCTCTCTCTCTCTCTGTCTGTCTTCCCTCCCCTCCCCTCTCCTAACCCCTTCCCTTCTCTTCCCCTCCCCTTTGCTCCAGGTTTCTATTTTCCCTCTGCTCCCCACCTATCAATATCTGTCCTTCTTTGCCCACCCACTGGCTTGTTCCATATCTCTCTATCCCCCCTAAGCCTGGGTCCATAATCTCCCCCCCCCCCACTCCCACACACAGCCACATGAGTCCAGCATCACTCTAGCCCGCCAAGTCTCCATACCTGCAGTGGGTTGTGGCAGAGAGGGCACTGAAAGCTATTTCTCTGGCCAGAAGAAGTTTTCTTCTGCCACATCCCACTCGCAGGAAGTTCCATAGAGAGGCAGGTTGCTGCAGAGGAAAGGTTCCACTGGTAGAAAGGCAGCTTTCAATGCTCTCTGCTGTGATCCACTACAGATGTGGAGGACCAAGAATGGAAAAGCTAGAACAATGCTGAACCTGGTGATGGAAGGGGACAAGAGTGAGAGAAGGGAAGGTGCAAATTTAGACAGCTTCAACCATTGGGCGGCTCTGGGCATTTTGTAAGACTTGCTTAATGATATCTACATCCCTGATTACAATACCCTTCATTACATATGTCTCCAATGACAGACTCAACTCCCAAGATATTTCCCAACTCTTTCCCCACCTGCCATCCTACCCCTTGGATTTAACAGAGATATCATTAGTGTGTTTGTTTCTGGGATAGAAGTGATCCTTGTTTGGCAGCTCGACCCTTAGTAGTATTACTGTGAGACTAGAGGTCATAACAGTCATTTTAATTCTTTGCAGCAATGAGGTGAGAGGAGAGGAGGATCATTCCTGCCACAGACATTAGTTCACCTGGCAAGAGCCAAGCTAGATCAGAAGGTTGGGGAGATGGTAGAGTTATCAGGTTGGGGTTATATGCAATTGGGAAGTCTGGCTTGGAGGTCATTGTGATGGGGGACTTTTCATCAGGTTTTCTTTTCACCTCTTCTCTTTCTCAAACAACAGACATAAGAGAAGCTCACACTCAAATTTTGTTTCCCCACCGGTTAAAGGATGTAAATTTAAAGAACACCATCAACATCTTCTCTCACATCAAGCGACATTATGGGGCAAAGATCTGGAACAATTGCTCCATGGGGAATTTAGGAAACACCTAAAAACATATCTGTTCCTGAAGTATTTAGGCAACTAACCTGTACAATCCTACTCCACAATAACTGATCTCTAGCGCTGTTAATAACTAGATTCTAACCTTGTTAATTCTACTTAATTTGTAATACCTTTTAACCATTGTAAACTGCATAGAACTTCACGGTCCTGCGGTATATAAACTGTTATTATTATTATTATTTTGTCATTAGGAGGTTGCCATTAAGGTGATAGGTGTTGAAGGTGGAAGGGGGGCATCAGATAAGTGCATATGATCAGTTGGGGCTTCTTTTGTTGCTGTTTTGTTTGTCTTGATAGCCACCATACTATATGCCTGCTGATAGCATGGCTACACATAACACCACCTTGTGAAGAGGCGTTTAGGGCTGAGTTCTGCAAATGGCACCATCACCAGCGGCCACCTACAAAAAATGGCGCCATTTGCATTTCAAGCACGCTATGGCTTCGTTTGCAGAATCACGGCCACGTGAAAAGTAGGTGCCTACCTGTGATAAGAATTGCATCTACAGAGGCGCCTGCTGGCACCTACGTCCACTTCCGGTGCAAACCATGCCTAATTTTTGACATAGGCAACAGTAGGTGCCTCAATAGATGGAACTTGGATAACGTTCCTTGTAGGTGCCTCCAGGTACCTACATTCTTGAAATTACTTTTTCATTGGTTTTAAACGACGCAGTCAATTCCCACACTGTTTATCACCAATTAAATTAAGTTTCAAGTTTAATTTTATTTTGATATGCCGCCTATCTATCAGTCTAAGCAATGTGCATACCAAGTTAAAAAAGCAAAACAAAATTGATTTAAAACAAAATTACCAATGGGGAAGACAAATACAGGCGATAAACATAGACTTGCTACAGGAGGGAAGGAGGGGGATATTAGTTACATTAGTTTCCTATAAAAAAAAAAAAAGAGGGAGACACAGTAGGAGGGGAGAACGGGCTAAGTCTTGAAATGGTGATGATCGGATTTATGTAGTGAAAGCATCTTTAAACAGAAATGTTTTAAGGTTGGTTCTGAACTTAGCTAAGCGGTCTTCTTTTCTAAGGTAATGAGGTAGGGCGCTCCGTAAGCTTGTTGCAGTAACCGGAAAGATAGTTTTCCGGGTGGTGTCATAAACTACATGACGAATTGGGTGGCAGTTGGGCATCTACCGCCGTCTAACGTACAGCATGGTTTTGAGAATCAGGCCCTTAGTTCATCCGTGCTATGAGCAGGCAGTCCTGAAAGTTGGTGTGTGATAACCTACCCCTGCCCATAAACATTTCTGTTCCAGTTCACAACAAGCAGTTAACACAGAATTTCTACAGTGCTGGCTGGATTGGACATTTTCCTACTAGAAAAGGGGATAGAAGGGTATAGATAGAAGAGTACTGTGCAGGTCCTGGACCTGTTGGGCCGCTGCATGAGCGGACTGCTGGGCGCGATGGACCTCGGGTCTGACTCAGCAAAGGCAATGCTTATGTTCTTATGTTTTATTTCATGGTATTGATAACTCCTTCAGAAAATTTTATGCTACGCACTTTTACCACCAAAGTATATAGGCTACTGCCAGAGCCACAAATCTATATAACATTCATTAAATTAAATTGAAAGTTTTTTTTATGGATCTCAAGTGCTCTCAGTTGTACTGCCACTTGAACAAGTCACGGCGTGCAACTATCTTGTGAGCTGTCATCGGTCCTTTAAACCTCTTTATTATAATGTTCAATTCAAGTATATAGAAATTTTTCTTGTCTTTTTCTTTTTATACCATTCACTATAGTTATTCTACTTTAATCATCTCCTTATGTCATTATCGTAATAGTACTTAGCTCAGGAGTAGATTTGCTACACGGCCATTATTTCATGGTAGCCATTAGCACGGGTCTGCGCTAACTGCTTTGCATACTTCAGTAAACATATTCCTAATTATTCTGGCTATACTTATACCTTACCTGTATATCAATGTGACACCTATGTGGGTTTCTGAAAAAAATTAGCGCAATTTACTGAAATTTGGGATGATGTGATCTCCTAAACTTTAGATTCAGATTTCTATTTATGACTGAGATTAAAAAAAAAAAGATTGAAAATATGATATTATTTTTAATTAAGATATTTAAATTTGCATTCCAAAAAGAATAAAGAAAATGAAAAGAAGCCATCGTAAACATCACATTACACACCACACATCAAATCCCAAAAAAAGAAATATTGTTGATTTCATGTATTTTTTTAAACTACTTATTTAATCTAGTGTTGTGAATTTAGGGCTCCTTTTATTAAGCTGCGATAGCGTTTTTAGCGCGCGCTGAATTGCCACACACGCTAAACCCACGCTACATGGCTAGAACTAATGCCAGCTCAATGCTGGCATTAGCGTCTAGCGCACGGCAATTCAGCTTGCACTAAAACTGCTATCGCAGCTTAATAAAAGTAGGCCTCAAATTGACTATGGGACTATCCACTCTAAAGTGGAGCAACAGGGCTTGGCCCTTAAAGATTTAAGTGAGAAATTAGAAAAACAGGAGTCAAGAATATCCGAAATGAAAACTTTGGACGTGGAATTGGTAAAAGAAAGATCATTTACTGCTAGGAAAATGGAAAGTTTTGAGAACCAACTAAGGAAAAATAATCTGAGACTCCTAAATTTTCCTAAATGTCCCTTAATTTCATCAATGGAGATGGCAAGAAAGTATTTTAAGGAAATTTTGCTAATTCCTACAGAAAGTTTGCCACCAATTGTTAGAGCTAATTATTTTCAAGTAAAGAAACCTGTGGAAGTTTCCACTCCTAATGAGATTCAAGGGACAAATAATGAAAACATGAACTTAACGACGTTTCTGGAGAACTCTTTAGAGGTTATAACGGATAGGAAAACCCTGTTAATAACTCTTGCTTTAGAAAGTGATAGAGAATATATTCTACGCTTGTTTTTTCATCATATTAATGATCAGTTTTTAGGTTCTAATGTTCGAATATTTCCTGATATGTCATTGAGATCTCAGAGGCATAGGAAGGAATTCTTGGCATTACGGCCAAGAGTCCTAGCCTTGGGAGCAAATTTTATGTTGAAATTTCCTGTAAAATGTTTTGTTTCACATCAGAATAAAAATTACTTATTTTTTGAACCTAAACAATTGATAGGATTTATAGAATCTAAAGGGCAAGTAGTGCCTGTAGCTGAAAATGAGTAACCTGCCATGAATGGCTGTAGCACCGCAGAAAAGTGCCACTTTCTAAGTTGGATAAGATTTGTCTTATTTCTTATTTTTACTTTTTCTTAAGTCTCTCTCAAATAGTTGTGGACTAAATAACTTGAATTATAATTGAGTAACCAAAACACTGTATCAAGTGGATTTGGGGTTATAGATTTTCCTTTCAATAATTTTTGTAAATCTGTGTACAAGTATGTTTATTGCTTGTTTGTATTAAATAAATTGAATAAATAAATTAAAAAAAAATAAAAGGAACCCTTGATATCTAAAATTGGTCTTGTATTCGAGTGTTAATATCTTTCTTTCAGGAATCATAAATGATCATTGATGAATCTCCTTTGGTGACTAATTTTGCTAGACAAAGATATTTAAATCCTGGGTTAGAAAACCAACAACTTTTCTATCCAGCTGGTCCAGGATGCAAATAGATAAATTTCTCAATGGTGTTGCAGATGATAAATAAAGATGCAGCTGGCAGTCAAAATCTGGTAAGTCCACTTACAGCTGCTGGCTGTCTGTATGCGCTTCCATGTGCAGCGGAAGAGCTTCTTGTGGGGCCCTGAAGATTGCTGACGGGATGCTCTACTCTCAAATCTAACCCTAAGACAACAGAGCTACAAAACTTTCAGTCACCCTGGTTAGCTGTAAAAATAGTTTCTTTGACCTTCTGTAATAGTAGACACTACTCTTTCCATTAAATGTATATGACATGTAAACACAGAAACAATATTGTGTTTTATGCCCGTAAAAACAGACATTAACTTTTGTGCCGTGATGTTTGGCTTAGATTAAATCACCTTCTCGCATTTAAGATGCTATATTTTCCTAGACATCAGCACACATCTTATAGATGAGCCTGGGCCAGTATCTAATGATCTGAGAGATCCTTGTGAAAATTATAATGAAGACTTCTTTGCCAGGACAGTAGTTAATGAGTAGGTTTTGCAAAGCAGCTGGTATTTCAAATGATAAGTGATTGCGTATCATTGAAAATCTTTATAAAGAAGTCAAAATGAAATGATATGGGTCTTATTTTTAGATGTGCTATTCATATTTTAGATATTCATAATACATAAATATCTAAATCTCAATTTTACAAAACTGGGATATGAATGTCCAACACCGAAGAATACACAGTAACAGTAAATTATGGCAGATAAAAAGACCTGCTCAGTCCATCCAATCTGCCCAGCAAGGTGACCAGAACTTCACCCACCGCTCTGTGCAGGTTAGAATCATTTATGCTTAAACATTGTTGGTAATTTGCCATCATGCCAAGTACATATAGGCAGTTATATATGATAGAATCTTGGAACAATATATATTATAACCAAAGTATTGCTATTTAAGATGTCTTCCCCTCCCCCTTGGGCGAGTACAGCACCTCCACTCACAGCATATGATAAAGTGGTATACAACATTGGAGTGCCAAATCTTCATCCTTCAATTGCCATTTATGTCATGCAGGCAGTCTGTCCAGCATTGGCCTTAGTTCCCCAGCACTGGAGTTACCGTTTCTTCATCTGTCTTTTGCCAATTGCGGGTCACAGACCATAGAAGTCTGTCTGGCGTTGGCCTTTCTTTCCACTACTCTTTCCCCAAAAATAATACCTCAACAGCCATCCTCATTCTATTTAGGCATTCCCTGGGTTTATCCCACATATTTTTGAATTCCCTCCCTGTTTTTGACTAACTTCCAATCTGTAAACCGTATATACTGATAATCTCCACTATATTCTGTTATCACTTGATTCCCTTGATATGTAATTCTCAAAATTGAATCCTCTACCACACCATTTAATGTACACGAATCACTGTTATGTAATTTATCTAGATAATCTTTATTACGCAATTCTTTTGGTAATTCCTATAATTTATATTCCGCCTTGAACAATATATAATGTATAATGTATTCGAAATTAATTTTCCTATGAACTGTTTTCCTATCTTATTCTACTCTATGTTTATAACCTAACTAATTTATTTTTCTCAAGTACTTTAGCAAGAATGTGAGCCTTTGGGACAGTCAGGGAACTCTAAGTACTTTCTTTTCATCTTAATTAATCTTACTTATTGCATTTCTTCTGTTTCTACTGTAAACCGCTTAGAACCTCACGGTACAGCGGTATATAAGAAATAAAATTATTATTATTATTATTATTATTCTTGAAGATCATTTCAGACATTCACTATCCTTTCTGTGAGAAAAATACTTCCTGATGCTACTCGTGTGTTTGTATTCTGTGCCCCCTCCTTTCTCTCAACACAAAATATATCCTGCCCCAAGACACACACCCCACCCCCGCTCCCAGCCCCTACCTCATAGGTTCTCCTGGCTGAATATCAATGCTTAGGTTGTCAGAGTGAATTTAACCAGGCACGAGCATCTCCTGCACAGTTAAATCCTTTTGAACATCAGGTGGTTTATTGTTTTAGACCTTGTGGACTTTAGCCTCCAATTTTCCACCACCTCCCATTGAACACAATAGAGCAGTGTTTTTCAACCGCTGTTCCGCGGCACACTAGTGTGCCGCGAGATGTTGCCTGGTGTGCCGCAGGGCCGCCGGGCCCGGAGCTTACAGGGGGCCCGAGGCAGGGGCGCCAGTAGCTCGCCAAGGCAAAGTGAGTCGATCACCCAGGACTCACTTTGTCTTGGCGATCTAATCCACAGTTCTTCAACCGCCGGTCCGCGGAGCGGTATCGGTCCGCAGGAAATTTTTGCCGGTCCGCACAGGACCGGCAAGATTGACTCATTTGAACTTCCTGCCGGTCCGCGCAGGACCGGCAAGATCAGCATCGGAAGCGTGCGCTGGGCCGGAGAGATCTTGGGGAGCCTCCGACAGTGGCTTTCTCCCCTCTCTGCAGCTCTCCTTTACTTCCCAGCGCAGCGATTCACGAAGGCAGCCTCGGGGCTTTTGCTGAGTCGCGGCTGCCTCTGATGATGCAACTTCCTCTTTCCTCAGAGGCGGCGCGACACAACAAAGGACCCGAGGCTGCCTTCGTGAATCGCTGCGCTGGGAAGTAAGAAGAGCTGCTGGGAGGGGAGAAAACCACTATCAGTCTGGGAAGCTGCTGGGCAGGGGAAAAAAGGGACAGCTGCTACTGGAAAGGGAGAAGGAGAGATGCTTCTGGGAGGGGAGGAGGGAAAGGAATCTGGGAAGCTGCTGGGCCAGGAAAAAAAAGGGACAGCTGCTACTGGAGAGGGAGAAGGAGAAGGAGAGATGCATCTGGGAGGGGAGGAGGGAAAGGAATCTGGGAAGCTGCTGGGCCAGGAAAAAAAAAGGGACAGCTGCTACTGGAGAGGGAGAAGGAGAAGGAGAGATGCATCTGGGAGGGGAGGAGGGAAAGGAATCTGGGAAGCTGCTGGGCCAGGAAAAAAAAGGGACAGCTGCTACTGGAGAGGGAGAAGGAGACGGAGAGATGCATCTGGGAGGGGAGGAGGGAAAGGAATCTGGGAAGCTGCTGGGCAAGAAAAAAAAGGGACAGCTGCTACTGGAGAGGGAGACGGAGAGATGCTGCTGGGAGGGGAGGGGAGGAAGGGAAGAGAGTTACTGCTGGACAGGAGGAGGAGGGAAGGGAGAATGAAAAAAGGAAGGAAACAGCTGGCAGAGAGATTAGAGGAGGGAAAGGGGAGACACAGGCATGAGAAAGTAGAGAGATTGATGATAGGAAGGGGTCAGCAGAAAAATAAGCAGAGGGACAACGATGATAGATCTGGTGTAGGAGAGATAAAAATGAAGAGAGCAGTGAAGCTGGAATGAATCATGTAAATAGGAGAGAGGGGCACAAGCTGGATGGAAAGGGGAGAGGGACATAGAAAGAAGACAGATACCATATGGAAGGGGGAGAGGACAGATAGTGGATGGAAGGGGCAGATGCTGGATTGAAGAGACAGAGAGGGCAGACGCTGGAAGGAAGAGAGTGAAAAAAAGATTGAAAGCAGAAACCAGAGACAACAAAAGGTAGAAAAAAATAATTTTATTTCTATTTTGTGATTAGAATATATCAGATTTGAAATATATATCCTGCTAGAGCTGGTGTTAGACATAACTGGGGACTGCAAAACCCAGGCAGTGCTTCTTTAGCTTTCAGCTGGCTTAGGGCGCTCTCTGACCAGGGGGCAGTTGCCCTAGTTGCACTCCCCTAAAACTATTCCTGTCATGTGTTACTTCAGTATTCTGTTAGCATGATATTTCTGTGTAGCATTCTGTAATAATTTGGCTTGTTCAGTTTTCTTGATAGTAGAGGGGATATATGTGAAGGGGAGGGGAGACAGGGGTTTTGTTGATCCTTGCTCTGAATTATTTGTATTTATAAAATGACAATTCTACAGAATATTGTTTCTTTTTATACTTTAATAAAATATATTCAATATAAAATCATAACTGAGGCTTGTGTGGATGGGATCAGATGATTTGTGGGGACCGAGTTCGCGGAGATGGGGCGGAAACGGGATTTTTAAATTTTAGTCCTAGTAGTTTGCCGGTCCACAAAATAATTATTTTTTTTCTGCCGGTCCACGGGTGTAAAAAGGTTGAAGAACACTGCAATAGAGAATATAACATTACAGTTGCTATACTGGGACATATTAAGCCCAGTATCCTATTTCGAACAGTGGCCAACCAGATCACAAGTACCTGACATGATCCCAAAGCGTAAAACAAATTGTATGTTGTTTATCCTAGGAATAAGCTGTGGATTTCCCCAAGTCCACCTTAATAATGGTTTATGGACTTTTCCTTAAGGAATTATCCAACCCTTTTTTAAACCCTGCTAAGATGTGTTTTCACCACATTCTCTGGCAATGAATTTCAGAGCTTAATTATACACTGAGTGAAGACATATTTTTCTCTGGTTTGTTTTACATCTACTACTTAGTAGTTTCGTTGCATGCCCCCTAGTCCTATTATTTTTGAAAGAGTAAACAAGTGATTCACATCCACCCATTTCACTCAACTCAGTATTTTATAGACCGCTATCAAATTTCCCCTGAGCTGTCTCTTCTCCAGGCCGAAGAACCCAAGCTGCTGTAGCCTTTCCTCATAGGGAAGTTGTCCCATCCCTTTTATCATATTTGCCACCCTTCTCTGTACCTTTTCTAATGGCACTGGATTTCTGGTGTCTGGTTCTGTTTTTCTAGCATATCGGCAATGGGATTGCTCGAAGTTAGGCATGGATAGGCCTGTTTGACTACCTGTCAAAAAGTTTCAGCAGTGTTGGACAAATGTTCCATGCTGTTTCCTTTTCCTCCTTCCCAAGTGTCTTGGCTGCATCTACCTCCATACACCACACTTGCTGAAAAAATGAAAATAGCTTCATTTGTTATGTTTTACCATTAGTTTTTAAAATAAATACACATTCCTATTTGTTTTGAACTGCGTTGAGCAATCCTTTTTGACTGATAAAGCATAACTATCATGATATACAACCTTAGAAAGCACACACACGCACAAACATTGATAAGAAGGGCCACATATTATGACTGACAGTCAACATTCAGCAAAGCAAATAGTTAGAAAGAGGTCATCTGTAGGGGTTATTGAATGCAGAAGGAGAAGGTGGAAGATAATAATTGACAGACATAATTCTAGAGCTAACATTTTCATCTTGTTTTTTCTCGGTTTATTGTTTGAATGGGAAAAGAGAGAAAAGTTCAGTCCACTAGGCTTAGTGAAATGGATAGACGCTGTGTTTGCCAAATTAGTATAATGACAACAATTTCTGCAATAAGTTCATAGAATGATTGGGTCTATAGGGCTGATTGTCCTCAGTGTGGTTCAGTGGAATAACTAGGTTTGCATCTTCCCTTTCACACTGCTCCTTTCTCAGACTCCCACATCCTCAGGGACTCACTGCCCCAGCCTCTTATTATTGTGGGTGACAGATTTTTCCTCTTGGTCTCTGAAGTCTGAAAATGTCTTCTTTCCTCTCCCTTGTGTGAATGAATTTTAGCACCATTTTACAGTTCCATTTGAACATGTGCCTTATCTCTTCTGCCTTTGATTTTCGCATTACCCTAATTAAACTTTTATGCACAGTCTGATACCCAATTAACTTCCCTATGCTGCCTCTTCTACCTTGGTTTTTATTTATAATGGGTTGCATTTCCCACGCTGATAGTAAAGCATTTTGGAATATCGTTGTTTTGAGCATACAATAGAAAATAACACTGCATTGTTTGGCATTGCATTGTTTGTTTTTAACACTCCTGCTTAATAAAATGTGTTTTACAGATTAAAAAAAAATGTCACTTTGGATCTAGTTCTTTAACTAATAGAAACATGGTTTTTGCTAAAGGTTATCATGGTGTGAAGAAATATGACAGAAAAATATTAGCAACACTGGTCATTTGTGACAAGGTGCATCTATTTATACGGTATTGGTATCAAAAAGACCTGCTCCAATATCTCAAATAATTTTTTTTCACACTCCTCACCTTGGGCACACCAAATTCTATATAAACAAATGAATAAATTATTATTTTATTCGGGTTGCTAGTCAGTCTGTGGGAATCTCCATTAGTGTCTAGGGGGTTGTCCAGAATGTATGTGCACCCTACAGCGCACTGCCAGGTCTCTCCGCAAACATCATTAAACACTAATCCGAGTGTGATTTTTTATCCAATTTTTAAAATATATATACTAGTCTTTAAGCACATTAACGGGTGCTAGAATAGATGTGTGTGTGTCTTTCTTTATTTCTCTCTCTCTCTCCTTGGCCGCTTTCTTTCTTTCTTTCTGTCTCTCTCTTTCCTCGGCTATCCACCATCACCTCTTCCCTGCTCCCCCTGTCCAGCAGCACTCCTTACCTGCTCCCCTGTCCTTCTTCCCTGCTCTCTCTGTCCAGCAGCACCTCTTCCCTGCTCCCCCTGTCCAGCAGCACTCCTTACCTGCTCTCCTGTCCAGCAGCACTCCTTACCTGCTCCTCCTGTCCCTCTTCCCTGTTCGCCCTGTCCAGCAGCACCTCTTCCCTGCTCTCCTGTCCAGCAGCACTCCTTACCTGCTCCCCTGTCCCTCTTCCCTGCTCCCCCTGTCTAGTAGCACCTCTTCCCTGCTCCCCCTGTCCAGCAGCACCCCTTACCTGCTCCCCTTGCCCAGAATGCGGCTTTCTTGTCGTTTGCATCTGCCCTCCTCTTCTTTAACAAATAAGCTAACAAATAGCTTGTTTGTGTACCTCCTCGATTTAGGGTTCTATTTTTGTCTCCTCTTCTTTAAAGCAGCCTACTGAGGATCGCGGCCGGCTATAGTGAACCTCGCAGGCCTCTCTGCACCTCGGTAGCACGTTCCCGCTGACGTGATTATGTACGTCAGAAGGAACGTGCTACTGAGGTGCAGAGCGGCCTGCGAGTTTCGCTAAAGCCGGCCTCAATTCTCAGTAGACTGCTTTGAAGAGGAGCAGCGCCGTCGGCAGAGGTTGGTGGGTGAGGGCGGGAGGGGAGAGTCGCTGGCGTGTTCCCTGCCTCTATGTTCCAAAATGGAATTCGGCACGGAGGTACACAGAACGGCGGCAGCGATCAGTAAACCCTAAGTGCGCATGCACGCTTAGGGTTTCATTATAGAGGATATAATTTAAATCCAAGTGTGAAAAGTGTGAAGTGTACCCATACTTTGCAGTGGAATAGTATAAAATTAAAAAGCTAGCAAACTAGTGCAGTTTGTCCCAAATAATAAATGACAGTTTTCATCTTCATCTCTATCTTTTAACTCCAGCTCTCAATAAACAGTGCAATGAAATGTAACCCAGTAGTATTCCGTTTCTCCTTAGGTTATTAAAAAAATGCTTGAAATATTGCTTTTGTTAGAGAAGGGTTAAAGAAAAAATGGGAAAACGGAGCCTCATTTGATTTATTGTGTTTGGAAACATTTTAAAAGCATTATCTCAAACTGCTTTTGTTTGTCCAACATTCCTGTACTGCTGATCGTCAATGCAGTGCTGACGGGGACAGGTAGAGGGCGATAGATTCGCAGTTAACCGGCATAATGCGCTCTACTGGCTTCTCAAGTTCTCAATGCTGGTAACTTTTGGGACAAATAAAATGCATTATAATAATTTGCATTGAGAAATGCAGCATGTAGTCAGAGTTTTGTTCTGTAAGATATAACAATAGTTAATATTTGGATTCTGAGACCACATCTCTTATTGAATTCAAAAAGACGTACAGCACAGTTCTAATACAAGCGTGTAACGTACTAAGGGGATGAAGACTAGAAATCTGGGGTTGACGGTCAATGATTCCTCACAGTATGATGATAGCAGTTGAATCTTTCCAATGAGCCAACTTTAAAAGTTTCTGTATTGATTTAGAGAATGAATGGCAGAGAAAAGGACTCCTAGGTTTGGCGTTTGACATATTTAAAGCACAGTTAAGTAAATTGCAATTTACCATACATTATCCATCGATAGTGGCGTTGTAAAAATTATGCTGCTCAGCAGGTCTTAATGTTCCTTTTCATTAATGAAATTAGGAGCTAACCTTAAACAATTTGCAAAACAAAGACATTGCTTAAATTACAATGCAGAATTAGACAAAAAAAAAATCTGAACCCCCCCACCCCCCCCAGCTTCTTCAACCAGGTTCGAACAAGGTATTTAGGAGATGACTCCAGCTATTCCTCAGTGCGCTTTTTTGAGAGAAATCTCTGCATATTAAAATCATTTTATAGTGGGAAGTGCTGCTTTTCAAGCTATGGTTAGCTTGTACTATTTGCACTTACTTAGTTCCTTCAATAAATGCTTTTAATTTGCAGATTTATTAGATTAGTTTGATGAGCCCCTTAAAAATAATAATACAACGATAAAAACCCCCATAACTAATAGTGCTACTTATTGTATATATTATTTCATGAGTCTGCATATTATATATCAGTTGATACAGTAGAATATCTAATAATTCTTGGTACTGTATTTGTCTAATAGGTTTTCTATTGTTTCATAGTGAACCACACACATACAGATAGAGATGCAGCAGTACCTAAGTTTCTAATGGTCCATAAGAAATGCTAGAATGCTTTCTCGGAAACCAGTAAGCCCCCTCCCCCCTTTCACCCCTCTATCAGTTAGGATTTGTAATCATAGATCCCAAAGTCATGAGCCTACATTTGTCTTAAGAAAATGTTTCACATGGCGTTAAAATATTAAGCCCCAAAGTGCTTATGGAATATTTATCAAAAACATTTAATAAATGGCTAGATCCTTTGGGAAGTATTCTTCATTTATGAACTCATTTTGGATTTGATGTTTTAAATATTTCTCACGCCAAATTGATGAGTCGTTTTTGAATAGATATTTCAATATAGGTGAAGGTTTTTCTAATAATGACTCACACACCTGCATATATAACTTGTTGGGGGGGGGGGACAACGGACTCCAGACGCTCAGATTTCTTCATTACAACCCCTCCCCCGTTCAAAAGTAACTGTACCTCTATATAATACTGTTTTTAGTTGTTCCACAGAAAGCGGCATTTTAATAATAATAATGACAGGAATGGTTACACATAACTGGATGAATTGCGATAGACTTAATTACACATTTTGGTGGATAAACTTATGTTCAATTTATAAGTATGAGAGAATGAACGCTGAATGTTTAGGACATAGTAATGCATTCAATAAGGTGTGAAGTCCATTGACTACATATATAGGGTCACATTAGCTGATATGTACTTTTTCTTATTAGATTACTTCGTTGCACATCCAGGGTGGGAGGGAAGATAGCAATATTATGTATGGTATATAGTTTATGGAAACTATAGTTATAAATATATATTTCTAATTATTGCTAGTTAAGGGAAGGGGGGGGGGAGAAAATGATTTGTTTTAAAATGTTTGTATGTGTAAAGTGCTTTTTTCTGATTTGCTCTTGATAATTCATTATAGTGCACTGTTATTTAAAAATCAATAAAGAATTAAAAAAAATAATAATAATGTGTATCATATAGCTAGATAGACACACACATTTTTTAAATTTTATTTAGGGGCTTTATAAAATTAGAAATCTGAACATCTGGATTTTATAGGGGTTTTTCCCACTAGTTCCCTAGAAATCTTGCATATCCATGAAACTCATTGTAGACTATTGCCATCGAAATGGCTACAGATTCCCCTATAGCTCTTCTCTAAGTTTTGGCAGCCTTTGCATCTTCACTTAGACAGTCCAGTGAGCTGAGAAGAGCCCTGCCTGGTGCTGCATCCCAAGTTCAACAGAGACACTGACCATTAAAAGACAGGGAAGAGTTTCGGGGTCTTTTTTTTGTGTGTGTCTGATCGTCTCTCCAGAACTGATTTCTAGATGCAAAAAAACGCTCTGGTCAATATGAAAACCCAACACAGGGGAATGAGCAGCGTCTAAAAAGGAACAGATGTGTTTTGAAAGCATCCAACTCTCTTTCTCAAACAGCTTAAGAACAACTGAACAAATTAAGTTAGGGGGTGTTTTGTTTTGTTTTTCTATTCTGCAGCTGGAATATTTTTGACTATTAGCTAGATAATATACCTATTCTAGACACACACAAAAATTCCGGCAAGAGAATTGTTGCTAATATACTTCCAACCATTTTAATAGAGGAAGGATGTAATAACATGCCACGAGTGATAAATCATCCCTAGCTACTCCCCCCCCCCCCTCCCTGCCCTCCCTGATGGAGGGAGGAAGCTTTAACACTGCACAGTTCAGTGAAAGCTCAGAGACAGTCCCGGACGCCTCGGCGAGTGCACGGTCGCGCTTAAACCCACCACCCAGCATGGCTGTGAAAGCGATCGCTCTGCTCACAGTTATGCTTCTGTCGGTCGTTTTCTCCGAGGGTAAGTGCGCGAGCTCATGATTCTTCACCACGTTGCTTGTAAAAGAGAGTAAGAAGAAATTGCACGCTGTCCTCCTGACGTATCAGTGCAGCACCGTGACTTTAGCAAATGGACTTTCCGTGGAGCCAAGTAGGCTTGCTGTAGCGAATGGGGAAAGGAGCGCGCGTTGTTAATTTTCACTGCGTTGCACGAGAGAACAAGCAAGCTCAATACCACCGTTTTTTAAAGTAATTATATTGAAGTTACAGCCATAGAAATAATCTATACATGTTTATGTAATCGGTTTTGTTGTTGTTGTTGTTGTTGAAAAGTAAAAAAAAAAAACAGTCGTTGTGCAAAAACTTCAGGGTATTACTGTAAAGACTTGTTCTTGGTTTCTGATGTGCAAAAACTTTAGGGTATTACTGCCTGCGTGTTTATAGAACAATCCGTCGACGCTCTTTGAAATTTGGAGTTGCGTGTGTTATAAAAATGCACTTGGTGTGGGCGTAAATTTCTGCGAAAAGGACGCGCGATGTACCAAAAGTAGCACCGTAGCCAAGCTTTTAAAAAAACGAACGCGCCAGCTCCATTGAACAGAGCTCGCCGGAGAGCACAATCTGAAATGAATATATTGATAATTAAAACCAGCGGAGCCCCGGGCACTTTATTGCTTTCCTAAACCTAGCATGTAATTCAATTCACAACTCGGCTTCAGACGTGTAATATGGAAAAAATATATATATAAGGATAGCCAGACCTGCCATGCACGTTCTCTCCTGGTATTGCTCTAAATCAGGGGAGTCAAAGTCCCTCCTCAGGGCCAGAATCCAGTCGGATTTTCAGGATTTCCCCCAATGAATATGCATGAGATCTATTTGCATGCACTGCTTTCATTGTATGCTAATAGATATCATGCATATTCATTGGGGAAATCCTGAAAAGCCAACTGGATTCTGGCCATTCGAGGAGGGACTTTGACACCCCTGCTTTAAATGTATGGTGGCGGGTTGCAATATACAGTATGTATAGGCATTTGTGAATGACCCCCATTTCTAGAGACAAGTTTAAAACTTAAGCTACTTCTGCCAAAAGCTGCGTGAGTTGCAGCTGGAAGGTTAAGGCCGATATTTTCTTCTTTTTTTTTTTTTTAATGAAACCTTCAGATACTAACCTTGTCAGCAATCTGTGCAAAGTTCAAACGTGTTGAATCTAGTGAACTACAAAGTTCTATTTAAAAGATGGGTTAATAAGTGTGTGTGTGTCGGGGGTGGGGGGTGTATTTTGGTTCAAGAGGGATAAGAACTGTTGGCAATTTGCTTTTTTTTTCTTCACAAAACCTCATCTTTCTTTAAACTAAAGCATTTTATCCATTCTCCCGCTCTTGTCCTGGTCTGATAGTAGGAGTCTGATAGTCGCAATACTTAGCACTTTTTCTGCCTCTTCCAGAGCCTGAAGAAAAGAATAAATATGCATATGATAATTACTTTTTTTTTTTTTTTTTTTAAAAAGCTGTTTTACACCAGGTTTTCTTGATGCAGGTGTGTGAGTTGCAGATTGCATAGAAATACACCAAACCTCCCTCAGAGATGTTCGTCTGTTCTGAGACTGCAGGTTCACGACACCTGTAAACCCTCTTTCTGTACTGGATCAAGAATAGCGATTTTCTCCCTTTGTTGCTGAATGAAAAGATTCTCCTGCATTTTAATGGGTGTCACCTTAAACTTTAATCTCCAGCATCGTCTGGCAGCTGAAACCTGGGTGTCTCCTTTCCTCTAGCCCCTGGAGTAAAAAGAGTGAGGGGGGGACTGGTTTGTTTGAGCCGTAAGCGTCTTCTAATTTCTGTTGGTGGTTGCGCTCGACATTTCCATGACAAAGGACAAGAGAAATACAAAACTAGCCTTCCATGCAGATTTTATTTATAGCATATATACCCCGCACTATCTCCAAATCTAGGCGGGTTACAAATGGAGAATAAGGTGAATAATCCAAAAATTTGACTCTCATTTAGAGATGCACTTTATGGCTTTTCCGGCTCAGGTCAGATACTGTGCAATTCTTATTTCATTTAATATTGTGTATACCAACCATCTAGGAATTAATCTTCTGTGGTTTACAAATCGTAGGAGGCCGATACGTTGGGTTACAATTTTGCTCTTCTGGTAATAAATGTATAATTCACGCCTCAGTGTCACTATTAGTGTCACCTAAAAAGAGCAGGTAATGTGATAAAAGAGACAAATTACTGTATTTTGGTATGGGTATACCTTCTGCAATAATGTCTTTTACAAAAAATATGTTGGAATATTGTCTGGAAGTGTTGAAATCCCCTTATCAAACGGAAGTCCGAAAATAGCAACTTTAGGTCGACAGATGGCTAAGTTGTACGAAGGGCTCATTTTTCAACGGTGCATTGAGGCCTTAACGCGCAGGATAGCACACGCTAAAATGGCCGCGTGCGCTAGCCGCTACCACCTCCTTTTAAGCAGACGGTAATTGTTCAGCTAGCACATGCTAATCTTGTGCGTGCACTAAAAATGCTAGTGCACCTTAGTAAAAGGAGCCCCAAAGCATCAGTATGGCTGGGTGGGGGTGCTGAAAAGTTCTCAGCCCAACTGAGGAGGTGGATATGGTTTGATCAATGATCTAAAACAATGTAAAAAAAACCCCATAGAATTTCGTTTCTGCAAATTGGGACTTAACAAAATAAGAGAACATTTTTTTCGGCTATGTAGGAAGTTGGTTGGTTGGGCTGAGCACTTTTCAACCCCCCCCCTCCCCATCTTGTGAGCAGCAAGTTGTTACGGCCTCAGAGCAGAAACACAGAACTCATGGGAAACTCATAAACAAGGTCTGACCAAACTGCACTAGTGGTGACACCATATAAAAATGTGAGCAGAAACCACAAAGCCAACAAATGGTGTGGGCAAAGCAGGGCATTGTTTCACTTTCCATTTCCTAGCCAGATTCTCTATCTGGTACATAATCCTCTATAGCTGATATAACATACTATCTTCAGTGTATATAGTGCAGTATTCTATACAGTACCACAGTATATGCAGTGTACCACAGTGTCGCTTCTCCCCCTTGCAATCTGTGCAAAACTCTGTTGCACGACTCATCTGCCAACCTCACTACGCTCATGTCACCCCCTCTCCTTAAGTCGCCTCACTGACTCCCTATCTGCCATTGCATACAGTTCAAGATCATATTGCCGACCTACATGTGTGTTCATTCTGCTTCCCTTCAATATCTCTCCTCACGTCTCTCTCCTTATACACCTCCCAGAGAACTCCGTTCCTCAGATAAGTCACTCTTATCTATACCCTTCTCCTCCACTGCAATTCCAGACTTTGTTCCTTTCATCTAGCTGCCCCCTATGCCTGGAATAAATTAGCTGAGTTTGTCCATGAAGCCCCTTCCCTTGTTTAAAAGCAGACTGAAAACCCATCTTTTTGATATAGCCTTCAATCCTTAACCCTACTCCTCTCCCCTCCAACCCAGCCTGCTGATTAACTGTTCCCCTTAACTGTATCCATGACATCATGTTTGTCTGTCTTGCCTATTTAGATTATAAGCTCTTTCGAACAGGGACTGTTTTCTTACTCTTTGTGACTCTGTACAGCGCTGCATGCTTCTGGTAGCGTTATAGAAATAATTAATATTAGTAGAGTGAAGAGTTTCAGCCTTTGGGAAACAGAGCTGAGATTGTGATGTCATAATGCCTCAGTCCACCAATAAGAGTCAACCTCATCAGTGATGTCACAATGGCTTCATTGTCCTGTACTCCTCTCTGCCCCCAACCCAGCCAGCAGATTAACTGTTCTCCTTAACTGTATCCATGACATCATGTTTGTCTGTCTTGCCTGTTTAGATTGTAAGCTCTTTCAAGCAGGGACTGTTTTCTTCTTCTCTGTGACTCTGTGCTAGAGAATGACACGGGGCCAAATTTGTCCCCGTCCCCGCAGGAACTCAATTTACCCGTTCCGTCCCCGTGAGTTTTGGCGCTGTCCCTGCCCCATTCCTGTAAGCTCTGCCTTAACCGAACAAGCCTCGAACATTTATGATTTTTTAAGTATGTGAGGCTTGTGCAGATGAGGACAGAGCTTGTAGGTGAGTGGCAGGGACAGGAAAATGAGTTCCCACGGAGATGGGGAAAAAATTGTCCCCGTATCATTCTCTAGTCTGTGCTGCGTGCGTCTGGTAGCGCTATAGAAATAATTAACAGCAGTAGTCCTGAGATGCCCTATTTATACACAGTATAGTCAAACCCCCATAATAATAAATCCTTGCTAGTGCTTTTATTCATAGGTGATGACCCTATGTTCCATAGGCTTTGTGACATTGTGTGCATATAGAAAATGCTTTGGAAAAAGGGGCATTTTGTGATCATTTCCTGAAGTCTCTCAGTGGAACAGAACGCTTTTATTATAGGACTCTACTTTCCAAAAATGCCATTAGCATGAAACGGGAATGCATCTGTTAATACGTGCATTAAGAATTGACAGAGCAGCACAAGCTATTTAACTTAAAACAGAGCTTCCACCAAGACACTGCGTCTATTTCAAAGGAACACAATAGCTACACAATACAATACTCATACAGATTAATTACTCTGAGAGTGCTCATCATTTAATGAAATTCACATGCTGTGCATGTAAATGGCTGCATGCTGATGTGAAACACTGAAAAAAATGTAGAGAGAAGAAATATTTCACTTCACCACACAAAATATATTCAAAAACCTCACTGCCTTAGAGGTATATAGAGATAATCATAAATAATCATAAACTAGGAACTGTATATTCTCAGAAACCGCCTCTGTGGACAAATATTTAAAAAATGTAATTTAAAGTTTTAGAATTCAGGGCTCCTTTTATCAAGCTGCGGTAGGTGGTTAACACACGGAATACCGCGCGTTCAATCGCCTGCCGCGCTAGTCGCTAACGCCTCCATTGACGAGGTATTGGTTTTTTGGTGTGCCGCGGGGGTTAGCGCATGATGAAATGTCCGACGCGCTAACCCCCGTAGCGCACCTTGATAAAAAGGAGCCCTAAGGTGCACTAGCGTTTTTAGCGCACGCAGGAAATTATCGCCCGCTATGCTTCTAGAACTAACGCCAGCTCAACGCTGGCGTTAAGGTCTAGCGCGGGGGGCAATGTAGTGCACGCTATCCCACGCGTTAAAGCCCTAGCGCACCTTAGTAAAAGGAGCCCTCAGTTGTAGATTCCTTCGCCAGAATAATAATAATTATAATAATCTAAAAACAAAAGAAAAAAGATAAAGCATTGTCTCATAGGGCAATACGAGGGGCCGCTGAAACGTTCTCAGCCTAACCAAGAAAAGAATGATGTCGCTCCATGAAACTTACAAGTCATTCCACACTTTCCCTGACACTTTTCATTCTATTTCATATCATTGAAACATAAGTGTCGAGAAAAGTGTGGAATAACTTGTAAGTTTCATGGAGCCACATGAATAGGGCATCTCAGGATATGCATATACTGTAATATAGAATACTGGACTATACACTGAAGACAATCCCCCCTCTTTTACTAAGGTGAACTAACCAATTAGCGCATGCTAATCAAATTAGCACGCGCTGAACGCTAAAACGTCCATATCCTAACATGCACGCGTTAGCGTTTAGTGTGCATTAAATCGATTAGCACACGCTAATTGGTTAGCACACCTTAGTAAAATAGGGCCAATATGTTATATCAGCTTCTTGGTTGGGCTGAGAACTTTTCAGCAGTCCCTGGTATTCATATTTTATATCTGGTTAAGCTTATAAGCAAATACCATATAAGGAAATACAGAGAAAGTATAATTTTGTCTCTCTCACTTTTTTCTCTGTTTATATTGTATATCCAGTGTATTTCAAATGGAAATTCTATACTATTTTATGCCACCCTTATCTCCCCCCCCAAACCCCCCCCCCAAAAAAAACAAAAGAACTTTGGAATTCTGAATAATGTTATATTAAGTGGTGTTGTACTCAGGGCAGGATTAATTCGTTGAGGGCCCCTAGGCACACAAGTATACTGGGCCCCCTGCCCCGCCCTGCCTCACCCCACTATGCGCCCAGGCAGAAACAGGAAGCTGCGTAAGAGGGAAGCTTTGGGCAAGCAACACCGCTTGCATAATTACAGTTCCCACTGCCTTTCTTACCCGCGTTGCTTGCTTGTCTTACTTTCCGTCGATGGGGGAGGGCTGCGTTGCCGATTGGGGTGGGGCCCGCGTTGCCGATCGATGCTGGAGGGGCCCATCGCCGTTTGGAAAAAACAATGTTGATGCCCTCCTTCATCAGGCCCCCCTGACCATTTCGGGCCCTAGGCACGTGCCTACTTGGCCTATTGGTTAATCCTGCCCTGGTTGTACTGTACGACAGAAGATCAAACAACAAATCACTCCATTGAAAAATGACCACTATGGCCCGAATTCTGTAACAGGTGCCTAATGTTAGGCACCTATCTTGGAAGTGCCCAACTAGATAAGCGCCTATCTAAATTGAATAACAAGCTCAAGTAAGCTTTTTAATCAGCACTATATGAAACATAGGCTTCTAATATGAAGCCACGCCCACGCCAAACATGCATAGCGCCTCTCAAAATTTAGGCAGCCTTCAAAAAAAATAGGCGCTATGTATGCTAGGCGTGAGCGTGGTATTGTGTTAGGCGCCTAGTTACAGAATCGCTACTCGCTCATAGGGGCACCTAACCCCCTCTTTTACGAAACTGCGATAGCAGTTTCTAGCGCGGGGAGCTTCACTGAATGGCCCACGCTGCTCCCAATGCTCCTAGGAACTCAATGAGTGCCGGGAGCAGCGCGGGCCATTCAGCGTGGCTCCCCACTCTAGAAACTGCTATCGCAGTTTTGTAAAAGGGGCCTTAGGGCTCCTTTTATCAAGGCGCGCTACGGGGGTTAGCGCGTCGGACATTTCATCACGCGCTAACCCCCGTGGCAGCCTAAAATCCTAATGCCTCGTCAATGGAGGCATTAGGTACTAGCGCGGCATGCGGTTTAACACGCAGCATTCCGTGCGTTAAACTGCTACCGCGTCTTTGTAAAAGGACCCCCTAGTTTTAGCCTAGAGCTGGCCTATTTATTGGGTGCCTCCAAAATAGGTGATTCACTAAACAGCACCCAATTTTACTTGAATCGCGCTGTACGGTGGTACCTACTTTGGCACCTAACTTTTGGGCGCTTCTTATAGAATTTTGCCCTGTGTGCCTAGAATAATCTGTATGACTGTTCAGTTAGCATTTTTTAAAAAATGTACATGCAATATATAGAAACTAATTTATTAAAAGTCTGCATCAATGTTTTTGCTTTTTTTGAACATAAGAGGAGGCTTTTGTTTCAAAATTTGGCAGTTTTTACAAAAGAGCAAACCTGACACTAGACTTTAATTGGTCGCACAGATGTTTTAAAGCAAGGCTAACTGGTTGAAAAATGGCAAATGTCAATCATTTGATATTATCCATTACAGAAGTCACAAAATACCTCTGCTTATTGCTTCTCATTCTAAATATAGTGGAACCAGTGGAATTTGTTCCAGAAGCATGCTCGTAAACCAAAATACTCGTATATCAAAGCAAGTTTCCCCATAGAAAATAATGGAAAATCGCTTTGATACGTTCCCCCCCACCCGAGGCCAGCGGCACTGCTCCCCCCCCCCCGCGCGAACCGGCACCCACCAAACTTACCCCCCTGTCTGGCACTGGCACGCAGCCCACAGGAGATCTCCGAGAATCTCGGCGAGAGGGAGAAATATTTTGAATTGTACAATATCTGGTGACTTTGACAATTAGGAATAAATGCAGAGTCTCTAACGCAGAGTAAGCACACTACTTTAAAAAAAGTGTTGTCTATTAACAGAGGAGTGGTGTATGAATATTTATTTTTATCTGTTGGTAGATAATACAGAGAACTAAGGGCACCTTTTACAAAGCCACAGTTGAGAGTTCCAACGCGGCAAATGCAACGCAGCCCATAGGAACTGACTAGGTTATGTTATGTTTGCTGTGCAGGAATTGCTACCGTGGCTTTATTAAAGGGGTTCTAAGTTCAAAGTAATTTACCTGAGTAAAATCGCTTAGCTGAAAATTGCCTTCTTCTACTTGGCTGCAAATACATGTGGGCTTCTGTGGGACATATATTTTAACGTTGAACAGATGCCATTGTCAACTTCTCTACAAACACCTGCGTTGTTAGCATGAGATTTGTGAGGCCGCCTTCATTGTGGACTTTTGGGAGAGTGCTATTCAAAGCACGAGGAGGGCTTTATTCGTAGACACCATTTTTGTACGTATGAAAACTATGAATCCGTTTCTGCCCCTGAAGGATTGAAGCGGAGCTCTGTCGGGCCGTCGCTATGATTTTTCTTTGTTTCAGACAAGTTTGGCTTTTTATTTCTTTTTCATTGATTTTGATTTTTTGAAAATTTGTGGTCACTTTATATGATTTTTCAAGCGGGGTTGGCACTTGGACTGTTTGCACATTATTGATTGAGTGGATCTGCCTCAAAAGGAGCACTTAATAAACATTTGGATACATTCACTGGGATTTTGACATTTGGTTTGCATTCAATTTCAAGAGGCTTTCTGATGTACAGAGCGGACTCGTTTAGGCATGAGCTTCATCATTACCACATTTGAGACACTGTCTTGGGTTAAACTGCCTTGCCATTTGGGAAGCTAGAGATGCTGGAATTACAAGAAAGCGAAAGATGTTGTTTACGTAAACTTGGGATTCATATTTGCAATATTTGCATCCTAAGGGCTGTAGTGCGATTTTAAGTTGGGTCTCTTAATTGGGCTTTTATTTAGTTGAATGAAGAGAGTTCATTGGGAAGAGAGTACCATTGGGTGGGGAGGGGAGGTTGTGGTGAAGGGTGGTAGAGGATATTGAAAGGTTCAAACACATAGTTATATATAGATAAAGTGGGGGTTTATTGAAAGTGGAATTTATTTTTTTTTATGTATATTATATTATTACTAGTATTTTAGCCCGTTACATTAACGGGTGCTAGAATATATGTCTGTCTGTCTTTATTTCTGTCTCTCTCTCTGTCCCGCTGTTTTTCTTTCTGTCTGTTTCTCTCCCTGGCCCCCTTTCTCTGTCTGTCTTTCTGTGTCTCTCCCTGTCCCTGTGTCTTTCTTCTTTTCTTTCTATCTCCCTTCCTCCCGATGGTGCTAGAATATATGTCTGTTTTTCTTTCTGTTTCTCTCCCTACCCCTGTCTTTTTCTTTCTGTCTCTCTTCCTCCCGCTGTCTTTCTTTCTGTCTCTCTCCCTCCCTGGCCCCCTTTGTCTGTCTGTCTTTCTGTCTCTCTCCCTACCCCTGTCCCTGTGTTTTTCTTCCTACTCCCTGTGCAGCAGCCGCAGTATTCCCTCTCCCTCTATTTCCCTGTGCATCATCATTTTTTCCCTCAGTCTAGCTTCTCCTGCCCCTCCTACACTCAGTACTTTAAACTTCGGCCCGGCCTGTAGGTCAGAGGTTTCTCGGGCTGACCGCCACCCGCTGCTGGTGGCTCCGTGCTCGGCCTGCAGCCACCGACAGTCACCGCGGCCTACAGCTGCCACGGCCTGCAGCCGCCGACAGCCGCGGCGGCCGACATCCGCCTCGGGGGGAAGAGAGAAAGAGAGAGAGATTGAGTGCGCATGCGCACTCCTACCTGCGGTGCCCTACAACTCACAGAAAATGGGAGCACGCAGGTGAGAGTGTGCATGCGCGGCTTAGGGTTTTATTATATTAGATATTTGATGCATTATTGTTGTGCTTTGATGTTGTATTTGTTGTATTTGGATGATGTTTGCATCAATAAAACTGTTTGAATCTAAACTGCCTTTGTTACCTAGAGCAACCCCCCCCCCCCAGTACTGAAGTTTCTCTAACCAATTTTATATCACGGAGATTTTTCATGTATGTGCCTTTATTTGAGACTGGCCCAATGGGATCATTCCCTTAAGTATATTTATAAAGATGTCCCGTTTTGAGGAAAAAAAATAAATGGTCACGTTATGCTAGCCATGATTTTTTTAATCTGGAGGTTTTTGTTGTTTCTTCCTAGTATTACATTACATTACATTACAGGTTTCTATTCCGCCATTACCTTTTGGTTCAAAGCGGATTACAAAAAGAGTTATGGAAGAAGGGTTACAAAGTTAGATCAGTATTAGGACAGATGTGGCATAAATCAATAAAGCTCCCAAGGATTCTCTATGAGCTAAATCTCTGTCTGTCTGTCTGTCTCTTCCTTCTCTCCTCCTCCTTCCCTGCTGGCTCTTCACCTGATTTTAATTTGCAAATAAAAAGAACATTTCCTAATGCACCTAATCCTTGACCTGTAAATATGTTCTCTGTTCTGCAAGGTCAGCGTCACAGAATTCCAGACTATGAAAACTGTAGATCTAGCCAGCTAGAGATGAAATCCCACCGCCAACTGGTGAATTTGTCACCTTTCTGTTTTGCAGCAACATTGATTATTTTTTCATCCAGATTGCATAAAATTGGGTTTGTATGCTGGAAATATGCTCTTTCAGAAATAATGCTCACTAGTTTCCAGAAAGGAAAAGTTAACAGCTAAATTTCTTTAATCCAGGAACAAAAGGTAGTGAAACAAGTTATAAAAGGCCCACTTTTATCAAGTCAGGGAAGGAGTAAAACGCGGACCTCACTGACCTGACGGACCTCGCGGATCTAAACCCGTACGGCCTTAAAAATCTGAGGTCCGTGTTGGTCCGTGTCCGTGGCGCTTGTAGTTTCTGTCGCTGACAGACCTTGATGAGATTTTAGTGCTGACGGATCCGTCTCAGCATAGGGAGGGAAAAGTGTTAGGATCCGTCAGCGATAAAATCTCTTCGAGGTCTGTCAGAGCCAGAGACTAGTGCTGGAGCGGCAGAGCAGAAGCCAAGAGAGCGAGGACATAGGTTTTGGACGTGCGTTATTGAAAAAAAGTCTCCAAACTCCAGCACTAGTCTCTGGCTCTGACAGACCTTGAAGAGATTTTAGCGCTGACGGATCCTAACACTTTTCCCTCCCTATGCTGAGACGGATCCGGCAGCGCTAAAATCTCATCAAGGTCTGTCAGCGACAGAAACTACAAGCGCCACGGACACGGACCGACACGGACCTCAAATTTTTAAGGCCGTACGGGTTTAGATCCGCAAGGTCGGTCAGGTTCGTGAGGTCCGCGTTTTACCCCTTCCTTATCAAGTCACATTAGAGGATTTTTATCGCTGGCTGCTGTGGTAAAAGCTCGGACGCTCATAGGAATTCTATGTAGATTGGAGCTTTTACCGCAATGGCCAGCGGAAAAAAAACAATGCAACTTGATAAAAGTGGGCCAAAGCTATGAAATTGATGTGTTTCAGTATGTAGCATTGTTAAATCAGATGCACTGTATATTATTATTTAATATATGCATCTGAGATTCAAATTCTGTAGGTTTGAAGATGTTTAGCTAAATTAAATCATCAATCCTCCAGTTTTGGGCATACTAATAAATATCATCTGTGTTTTTTCCTACCAGGAGCTGCTGAAAAGTTCTCATCCCACACTTTCCTTGACACTTTTCAATGATATGAAATGAAATGAAAAGTATCAAGAAAAGTGTGGAATAACTTGTAAAGTTTCATGGCTCCACATCATTCTCTTCTTGTTTGGGCTGAGAAAGTTTCAGTGATGTCATAATGCCTTATTCCACCAGTGCCTAAGAGCCAATCTCATCAGTGATGTCACAATGGCCTATACTCGTGCCCATTTCTAGATGCATTTGCCTCACTGAAACAAAGTGCCAAGAAAAGTGTGGAATAACTTGTAAGTTTCAGGGCTCCACATCATTCTCTTCTTGGTTGGGCTGAGAACGTTTCAGCGGCCCTTTGTATTGTGATGTCATAAAGCCTCATTCCACCAGTGCCTAAGAGCCAACCTCATCAGTGATCTCACAATAGCTTAGTTTCCCTATATTTGTGTCCATTTGCTAGATACATTTGCCTCATTGAAACAAAGTGTCAAGAAAAGTGTGGAATAACTTGTAAGTTTCATGGCTCCACATCATTCTCTTCTTGGTTGGGCTGAGGACTTTTCAGCGGCCCCTCCTAAGTGTGCAATGAATGAACGTCCGTCCTTGTCTGTAACAATAGAAGCACTTATTGCATTAAGAGGCAGGTTGTTTGACTGGCTAAACACTGAAGGAGAGGCTGAAGAGTTAATGGGAGCTCTGTCCATGAGACAAGGATGACTCCTTGCCTCCCCATCTCCCTCCTCTTCATTGATTTTATTCCAACACCAAAAGCCACAATAAATCCATCACTCAGAAAATCTTTAGTAGACTGCTACAGACTTTCTAATATATCAGTGAAAAATAAGATAAAAACTATTGAAGAGAATAATTTTATCCAGCAGCCTGCACTTTATCACAATATACACTTTTATTGTTGGCCAAGGTTAGAACTTCACAAGCCCCAAGTAAAATAAATTAAACTAAAATGCAGAGACATGGATATTTACAAAACAAACTTACCGGTATATGGTTGCTGTGCAAGCCTACTTGGATTTATTTTGGCACTGACCTGATTAAAAGGAGTGTAATTCACCAGAGTTAGTTACAGATGTATTACCTAAGTCCACTAAAGAGTGTCAGTAGCAAAAGGTAGGGGGGGAAAAGTCCATTAATACTATACTAGATGCAGCGATTCCATTAACCTACGATGTAGTCATCTGTGGGATGTTATTGCAAATTAAACCACCGCTGGACCAATATAAATGTTGACTTTTCCTTGACCGGGATAGCCATGCAGCTGGTAACTCGTAATTGGAAGCATTATGATCGCCTTAATTTTCCTTTCTGGTGGGCGAATTTATGCTTAAGCTACAGGTATAAAAAGATGTACGCTGATATGTCGGGGCATAGCAATTTATTTAAATTGGTTTGGGGCCCATTGACGTCTTTTATTACATCCTTATAATTGCCTTTAATCATTAATCTCTGTGGATTTACACACACATCCAGGGAAGGGTGGGAGGGGGGAGAGGGTCATCTCTTTGCTTTGTTATGATCTTAGATTACATGTAATAGAAGGGAAAAAGGGGGGGGGGGGGGCTATTCTTTATGTATTAGTATTGATGGAATATAAGTGCTTATTTTGGTGATTAATGTATGTATATTGTCCTGCACTTTTTGTTGGCTTCAAAATTAATAAAGATTAAAAAAAAAAGAAAAATTTCACAAATTTTGTAGAAATGGCCTTAGCATGTGGAAAAAACTCATGTAAGGGCACACTAACCCCATTTTTTTTACCATGTCTTAGAACAGGGGTCTCAAAGTCCCTCCTTGAGGGCCGCAATCCAGTCGGGTTTTCAGGATTTCCCTAATGAATATGCATGAGATCTGTGTGCATGTACTGCTTTCAATGCATATTCATTGGGGAAATCCTGAAAACCCGACTGGATTGCGGCCCTCAAGGAGGGACTTTGAGATCCCTGTCTTAGAAGGAGGACCCCCATAGTAGATATTTGCAGTAATTGTCACTCAGTGGAATAAGAGTTAACATGTATTCCGCATTAACATCATGCCTTAGCACAGTGTCCCTCAAACTTTTCGTCCGGCGGCATGCTGAACTCAATGCCCCCAGCCGGAAGGCACCTGGACGTGCGTGGATATCGATGCACTGACATCACGTGCACGTGTGATGTCATCAAGTCGATGTCCACGCATGTGCAGAGGCCTTCAGGTTGCGACCCTGAAGCTATCATTTTGGTGTGCGATCCTGGAGGAAGGGGATGTGCGGGAAGAGGAAGAGGCACATCGGCGAGGAGGAAGTTTGTCAGCGCCATGAGAGGCATGTCCTATAAGCATTCAGCCGGCGTCTGTGCCTCTCCTCCTTACTGGCGTCTTATTGTGACACACCTGGAATCTGCCGCGGCGCACAGTTTGCGATACACTGCCTTAGAAGTTAACACATGGTAATTTCTATGGATACAAGTAATTGGAACAGGGTGGAGAAAGGACAGTGTAAGGGTAGGGACTGCACATTCCCCTGGATTCTATATATGATGCATAAAATTGCCCATGCAAATTTGGGGACATGCCCAGTTTGTGTGCACAATTTAATTGAGTAATGAGCCTATTAACACTGATAATTGGGCGCTAACAACCAATATTTGACACTAATTGGCAAACAAGTAGAATTTACACGCACAACTTGTTAAGTGCTGGTCTATAAAGCTGCACATATAAATTGTTATGCGTGGATCAAAACAGGGAGTGTGACGAGTGGATCATGGGCATGTCTGGGGCGTTCACTAAAGATGCATGCAGTATTATAGAAGTCGGAAGATCTGAGCTTAATTTAGGAATGTAGATTTACACCAGGCTTCAGTTGTTGTAAATCCTTGCACCTGAGAGTTAGGCATGGATCCCAGCGCTACGTAATCTTGTATAAATGGCAACGCACTCGGAGAACCCTTTATAAAATAGCTCTTACTGCTCATCAACAGCATAGTGAGGGAAGGAGGCGCCCGGGCATCGCAGTGTTGTGCGCTCCGCCTGTACTCTTCCCTACTGCGCATGTCCCCTGCATACCTCTTCAGATCTTCACTGGCAGCAAGCAGCATCTCCTAACTGCTGCTTGTGCTGGCTTCAGCTCTTCCTCTGATGTCATTTCCTGGTCCCGTGACCAGGAAGTGATGTCAGAAGGAGAGTTGAGGCCAGTGCAAGCAGCAGGCAGGAGATGCTACTGGCTGCCAGTGAAGATTTAAAGAGGTGAGTGGGTAAAGAGGAAGATAGGTGTCGGTGCCCCTGCCAATACAGCACCTGGGGCGGTCTGCCCCCTACCCCTGCTCCCTCTCTATGCCAGTGGCACTCATTTGTTTCACCACCATTTATTTATTTATTAGGATTTATTTACCAACATTATGGTCAACATTGAGATAATTTCTGTATGTTATCTGTTAGAATGGCAGATAATGTGGTACTGGTGCAGTTAATGCAGCCTGAATAGGTTTAGCTAACTGTATGGTATTATCTTCAGTGCAGTTAAAGCACATTAAAAATGTTTCTGTGCATCAACCGAATGGGAAACTGCTGGAAAACGTCCCAACAGTTAACACAGAGGTTTAATATTTACTGTGCACTAATTTAGGCAATTAGGGAGACATTCTATAAGAGGTGCCTATCTTAATTAGTAAATTGGCTTCAATTAGGAACTTTAACAAGCTCATAATTAAAAAAAATAAAATAAAAAAAATTGGGAGATAGGCGGCTATCCTCTCAGATGCAATTCTAGCGCGGCTTGATAACAGGAGCCCTTAGGCGCCGCTAGGTGCGATTCTCTAAAGGACTTAAATGTCTGTAATGTAGGCCTTTAAAAATCTGGCCTATATTACAGGCGCCTAAGTTTTAAGTTAGGGGCCGCTAAGCACAATTCTGTAATGGGCACCTAGGTGTCATTGCCATGCAATAGGCACCTAATTTTAGGAATGTATCTTTTTAGGCACCCATTACAGAATCTGACCCTTAATGGCATGGTAACTGTAGAATCTTACCACACATTCAAGTTTCCAAGTTTTATTAAAATTTGTTATCCCGCTTATCAGATGTCTAAGCGGTTTTACAATAAAATTTTAAAATGTGGGATATACAAACATTCGTCATTAAACAAGACAATATTTACATGGACGTTATGGACTGACAATGATTACAGGAGGTAAGAGGGAAGAAATACGATTTTGAATAGGATAGGAAGACGTAGAAAGGTAATAGAAGTAGGAAGGGGAATTCATGTCTGAGACAGAAGATGAAAGCAAATTGTAAGATGTTATAAGTCAAATGCATCTTTAGTAAACTGGGTTCTTTATGAATCAGGCCATAAATTAATTTGATAAATATTTTGGCTTTTGTCTTTCTTCCTTTTTCGTAAACTTGTTCCTCAAGAAATAAGCTTGAACTGTACACTTTATACAATGGCCACATATAAGGGTAGATTCAAGAAAAAGTGCGCTGGGATTATGGTGTCCTCACCGTTTCAGTGCATGCTAAATATTAATGTGCGCTAATGCTCCCATTATAGTCTATGGACGCTAAAACTGCTAGCGCACCTTAGTAAAGGGACCCCTATGTGAACTAAGCATAAATTCTATAATGGCAGCTCTGGGCTTCTAGAACTGCCATTATAGAATATTGGCTAAAATCCATAGTTTAGGCCCCTTTTTATCAAGCCACATTAGGAGTTTTTTTTAATCACTGGCTGTTGCGGTAAAAGCTTGGACGCTCATAGATTTCTTGTGAGCGTTGGCGCTTATAGCGCAGTGGCTGGTGATATAAAACCTTAAGATGCCCTAATAAGCCTGTTGTATGTGTTCATGCTTGACTATTGGCAGATAGGTGCATAACTCCTAGAATTCTATGACCTGCTCACCTAACTTCTAGAAAAGCCTCCGACCAACCCATGCCCCTCCTACACTCATGCGCCTATAAGTTTTGCATGGTAGAATTTGCATGCACAGCTTCTAGAATAACAACTAAGGACACTTGCATGAGCGGCTGTTAATTAGTGTTAATTAGCACCAGTTAACATGGATTAAAACCAATAATTGATTGTTAACTCCAATTAACAGCCAGTTATTAAATGAGTTCTGCGTGATACTGACCTTATTCTATAAACTGCATGAGCGTGCTAAGCCTGCATTTGGGCACGCAAGGTGCCAGAATTAGGGGAATAACTTTTAAAGTGTACTTGATAAAATTCTTCTCCATAGGCACAGATCAAATGACAACAGTTGGAAAACAAGGTTCTTAGGGCAGGCCTTCAGTAATCTAGGGTTGGAATACCTGCAGTTTTCTATTTTGCCCCAGGTCAAAATCTTTGGCTGGAATAACATTGGCAGTTAAGTGGCCTCACTATCAGCACCTTTGTCTTGCAATTACTCAGGGCTTTTCATAACAATTGAGAGACTCCTTATTCTAAGCTGTTCAAAATTTCTTGGAATTAAATGTCTGTCCAATTCTTGTGTCTCTTGCACACAAAATAGATTGAAATGCCAAATGAATATGTTTGCCTTTCGAGGGATTATTACGGAGCTCTTCAATCGGCTTTGTTTTTAAACTGACCAGCCTGAAAACACTCTCAGCCTGCTCCAGGCCCACTTACCTATGTTTCTTTTTGTTTTATCCCCAGAGAAACCTGTCAGTTTGAGTTACCGATGCCCTTGCAGATTCGTCGAAAGCAATATCAATGTGTCAAGAAACAGCATCAAACATCTGAAAATCGTCTCCACTGCCACCTGCTCCCTTCAGATTGTGTAAGTGTGGGAAGGTGCAACATTACAGAATCTTTCAATGAGGGCATTATATTAAGTGAAACTGGGTGCAATCTAGAGCCAAATAACATCAATAATTGAAATGCTAACAATTAACGATGCTATTTGGCAACAATTAGAGATTGGGCACTATTCTGTAAGACTGAGTACCCTAAATATAAAGTGCACAACCTAAAATGGGGTATTGCCATGGGAAGCGCATGTGTGGGTCAAGGGCATTTTAAAAAGATGTATGTATGCATGCAGTGTTACAGATTTTCAGGGATCTGTGCCCAACTTACACTAGGTTTTACAAGGGGCTTCTAAAAAGTTCTCAGCCCAAACAAGAGAATGATGTGGAGCCATGAAACTTACAAGTTATTCCACACTTTTCTTGACACTTTTTGTTTCAATGACATGAAATGAAACGAAAAGTGTCAAAAAAGGTGTGGAATAACTTGTAAGTTACTTCTTTATTTCCACTTTATTTCATTTATTTTAAAATTCAAAACAACAAGGATTACCATACCAGTGCCAGTGTACAGTTTTTCTTCTATGCAACCTCCAAACATCTCTGAACAAATCCCCCCCTTCCTTTCTAGAGGAAGAGATCTTCAGCTGGCAGGGCTTTGGGAAGCCCACCAATTTATATTTTGCATTTGGGTAGGAGGCATGGAACGTGGCGGGAAGAAAATTTAGTGCTCATCATTTTATTAGCCTAATACATTTCTCAATTAGCTTTCAGAGGTTAAACCTCTTTCTTCAGATCAGTAAACTATACTGCTGTTACAGTATCCCTGTCCTGACCTGAGAAAAGGAGTTATGGTCTCTGAAATAGTAAAAAAAATGTATTAAAATTAGTCCAATAAACAGGATCACCTTATTTCCATTTTCTATTAATAAACGATTATCAACACATGTACAATAATACTTTAACCTAAAGCAAAAATAAATAAATAAAACAAATAGAAATTTTTTTTCTACCTTTTGTCTGATTTCTGCTTTCCTCATCTTCTCGTCATGCTCTTCCTTCCATCCACTGTCTGCCCTCTCTCTGCCTCTTCCATATGGCATCTGCTCTCTTTCTATGCCTCTTTCAGAAACCCTCTGCCTCTCACTTCCATCTCTCCCTCCCCCCATTGATGTGGCATCCATCTACTGGGCATCGACATGGCAGATGAGGTTCAACGTGGATATGTGTAAAGTGATGTATGTCAGTAACAAAAATCTCATAAACGAATACAGGATGTCCGGGGCGGTAATTGGAGAGACCTCCCAGGAAATAGACTTGGGAGTTATGATCGACAAGTCGATGAAGCCGCCTGCGCAATGTGCTGCGGCGGCGAAAAGGGCAAACAGAATGCTTGGAATGATCACGAACAGATCTGAGAAGGTTATCATGCCACTGTACCGGACCATGGTGCACCTTCACCTGGAGTACTGCATCCAGCACTGGTCACTGTACATGAAGAAGGACACGGTACTACTCAAAAGGGTCCAGAGAAGAGCAACTAAGATGGTTAAGGGGCTGGAGGAGTTGCCGTACAGTGAAAGATTAGAGAAACTGGGTCTTTTCTCCCTCGAGCAGAGGCGATTGAGAGGGGACATGATCGAAACATTCAAGGTACTGAAGGGAATAGACTTAGTAGATAAGGACAGGTTGTTCACCCTCTCCAAGGTAGGGAAAATGAGAGGGCACTCTCTAAAATTGAAAGGAGATAGATTCCATACGAACATAAGGAAGTTCTTCTTCACACAGTGGTAGAAAACTGGAACGCTCTTCTGGGGTCTGTCATAGGGGAAAACAAGGATTCAAGGGATTCAAGACAAAGTTAGACAAGTTCCTGCTGAACCAGAATGTATGCAGGTAGGATTAGTCTCAGTTAGGGCGCTGGTTTTTGACCAGAGGGCTGCTGCGTGAGCCTTCCATCTCTCCCTCCCAGCATCTTTTAGCATCTCTCTCCTCCTTTCCTCCTCTCAGATCTGTTATCTGTCTCCTTCCTTCTTACCTCCTCACAGGTCTGATATCTGTCTCCTCTCTTTCCCTTGCTCTGGTATCTCTCTCGCCATTCCCTTGCTCCTGTTCTCCCCTGGTCTTTCTTCTCAATTTATTTTCTGCCTCTGTCTAAATTCTTTCTTACTCTTCAGTCCTCAATTTCCCTCTTTCATTGTGTCTTGCCACCTCTTTCCCTCACCTCTTCCAGTATCTAGCTCTATCCTCTTCCCCCAATCCAGCATGTGCCCTTTTTCTTTCTCCTCCCCACTTTCTTCCAGGATCTCCTCCCCTCTCTCACCCCCTTATATTCAACGTCTGTCCCCCTTTCCCCCACATTTCCATTCAGCGTCTGAACCCCTCTCTTTACCCCTTCCATCTAATGTCCACCCCTTCTTTTGCCCCTTCCATCCACTGCTCTCTCTGCCCTTTCCATCCTGTAACCACCCTCTCTCTCTCTCTCTTTCATATGATATCTTCCCTCTTTTTGTCCCTTCAGTAAACTGTCTGTCCTGTGCCCCTGCTCTCCTTTGTACATGATTCATTTCAGATTCACTCCCTCTCCATTTTTCTGTTTCCACCCTTTCCCCTATGCTCTGGCATCTCTCTCTTCTCCTTTTCTTCTTTCCTTCCCACTCAACTCTATGGCGTGGCATCTCTCTCTTTTCCTTCTATCCCTCCCGCCCCCTCCATGCTCTGGCATCTCCTTTCCTTCCTTTCCCTCTAGTCTGGCATCTGTCTCCTTAGTTTCCATTCCCTCCCCCCATGCCTGGCATCTTTCTGTTCTCCTATCTCTCCCTCCCCCTCCATTATCTGGCATTTTCTCTCCTTCCTTTTTGTCCCTCCATCCTTCCTTGACCCTGGCCTGGCATCTGTCTCCTTCCCTTCCCTTCCATGGTCTGGTATCTCCTTTCGTTCCCCTCCCTCCCATGTCTTGGCATTTCTCTTCTCCTCTTCCTTCCCTGATCTTCCTTCTCCTTCCTTCCCTCGCTCTCCCCAATTGGGTGCAACAGCATTTCTCCCCCCCCCAATCAGGTACAGCAGCATTTCTCCCCCCCCCACGACTGCCTGGTGAGGTGAGGTCAGCTTCCCTCCCTTCCATTCCCTTGCTGCCCTCTTGCCCAACACCCACAAGTGAACTGATCACAGGCCATGGGGCTCTAACATTGTGTGCACTGGCTTCCCTTTTCGTCCAAAAGAGGAAGTCATGTCATTCCTGTTTCAGATAAGAAGGGAAGCTGGTGCGTGAAGTGTTAAGAGTTTCCCCCCCCCCCCCGGCCTGGGTTTAGTTCACTCCAACACTGCGTGAGCCGGCTTCCCTTCTCCTCCCTCCTCCTCATAATGTAACGAGAAGGGAAGCCGGCATGCGAGGTTGATGTACTTTGGTACCTATCACATAGTATCAGTCTTATGGACCTTTATTACCATACATTTGGATTTATTTTATGTATAATCAAATTTGTGGTTTTCCTTTTGGTTTTTTTTGAACCCCTGAGAAAGACGTTTGTAGCTGAAACACAAACTGTGTCAGGTCCACTTCATACTTTTATTGTGATATATTGCTCAATGATCTGCATTGCTTGTTGAGAATATGTATTCCATCAATAAACGCAGCTCTCACTGAGTTGCCTGTTCATAACCTGCTCATAATCTTGCCTGTCTACTGTGTGCATTATAGTATATACAGAGCAGAATATAGAATTATTACCGATATTGTATATATTGAATATTGGCTAATGCCATCTGTTCACCAGAATGATCCTTTCATGGTAGGGGGTAACGCTTATCTGGTGTTTCTACAGCTTCACATACCAAATATATTTGGGGTAATCCTCTAGCCAGCTAACATTTCTTAGGTATACACAGTTGCATACATTGGACAAGTTGCATACATTGGACTTTACAAAGGCGTGCTAAGCATTGTAGCGTGTGCTAAATCTACGCACGCTAAACGCTAATGTGTCCATAGACTAATATGCACATGTTAGCGTTTAGTGCACGTGTAGATTTAGCATGCACTAAAACGCTTAGCGCGCCTTTGTAAAAGGACCCCTAAGATTAAACTCAACAATCTGCTAGTGAAGATAGAGAACTAATTTCTGGCTTATATGACTTATATAAAAATATTCCCTCTTTATGACCCTCATTGTTCTAAAAAACCTTCCATATGTGATTTCTTTCTTTATTGTTGTTACTACATTGATTACATTTCAATACTTCTCATAGTGTCCCCCAAAACATTCTTTTAGAGACAAATCTTTGCACTTAGCTAAACGATGGAGTATTCAGCTTGACAGAACTTCTCTGTTTTGCTTGGCTTCATCAGGAACCTACTCCATGCTATTATTCCACATTTAAACAAAAAGAATCATCACTTTTCTGTCGAGCCAAAGACTCCAGCGTTTAGCTAAGTGCAAAGATTTGTTTCTAAAGTAATGTTTTTGGGACATTATTTGAAGTATTGAAATATAATAAATGTAGTAACAACAGAAGAAGAAATAAATCACACATATGGAAGGTTTTTTATAGACCGTTGAGGGCTCATAAAGAGGGAATACAGTCCGAGAGACAGTCTAGAGTTTGATTTACATGAGCACCTGAGGTCTTTTTTTCTTCATTCAAAATAGAAAGTTTACAGTAGAATATTATAGTGTGTTGTCTGTAGATTGGTGAGCCTTATAATTTGTAGGTTAGATAAAAATATAAAAGTCCATGAAAAGAAAAGCAGAAATACGTATATCAAAAGGTTTGTGGTTTCTGACTACAAATGATTACCACTTCAATATCTCTCTCTCCGTAGTTCAGTCTAGAGTTGAATGAAAACCTCTGCTAGTTATCCATAGTCTGTACTTAATTTATGCCTGTACATTGCTGCCTTCTTTGTTCAGTTCTCAGTAATAAGGAAAGCTATAAAAAACTATATCTCTGCCTAGCCCCATCCACATAACCTTAAACTACCCTTACCCTATCTCTCCATATATGCTTCTGTAGAATACTTCATGGATCGTGACTAAAGTGTTTGACGCTAGAAGATGTTGATAGAAGCATAGAAACATGATGGCAAATGGCCCATCCAGTCTGCCCATCCACAGTAACCATTATTTCTTCCCCTCTCTAAGAGATCCCACATGCCTATCCCAGGCTTTCTTGAAATCAGACAGTCTCTATCTCCACCACCTCTACTGGGAGACTGTTCCAAACATCTATCACCCTTTCTGTAAAAAAGTATTTCCTTAGATTACTCCTGAGTCCTGAGGTAGATAGGCCGCTGTCTAGGCCTACCTCGGTAATGAGACCTCGAACGCTATATACTGGTTTCAATAAGTATATATTTATTTATCCAATCAATAACAGCTTACAGGAATAAATCATTTAGTATATAGCGTAACAGAAGGTGACCTCTAGGCCCAGAGGTCCTCCGATGTCTGTTCTCCCTCCTCTCCCTTCTAAAGGCCTGGTTTTTATACATTTCTTAGTGGCCAACACCACGTTGGTTTACATCACATGATACATCTTTATTGGCTACTTTCCTATGCATTACTGCTTAGTTACATTCTTTTATTGGCTGGTTGACCTGCGTCACGTTATATGTTTACTCTGTTTACCGTAAGACCTAACCTGTTCCCCGAAATGCCTGTTTCCTCACCATATTAGTATTTCCGAGCACAAGACCCCCTCTCCACCGTAAATATCTCTGACACTGTAGATGATATCTCTTGAGAATTCTATCTTCGGACCATGGTCTGTTTATCTTTTCATGGTATTTGGCTGGGTGGGCCTGATGCCAGACCGCAGCATCAGGACCTGTTATTTTCTCTCAAGTTTCACTGACACAGTAGCTAACTTTTCTTAAAACCTGGGTATTTCTTCATTCTTGCATGTTTTCTGGTAAATTGTATGCAATATCTTTTTATAGTTAATCTACTGTTTCCATCAGCTGCAGAGATAAGATACTAGTTGCAGGGGGAGAGAAAGGTTTTTGTAGAGAGAACAGTTTCTGTGAGCTTATGGTTTTCCCTTGTCCCACTTCACCTGGTTTAATAATGTCAGGACTTAAAGGGATTCTTCCAAAGGGATTCTTCCAGAGCTTCCATGCTTTTTCTTCTTTCCATCTCCCTCCTCCTCTCAGTCCATCACCTCTTAACTTCATCCTAAGCCCTCTATTTCCAGAGGCTTCCTTTGAAATGAAAGAAAACCAACTCGTGTGCATTTACGCCATGTAGGTATTTAAACATCTCTATCATATCTCCCCTCAGTATACATATTGAGATCTTTAAGTCTGTCCCCATATGCCTTATGAAGACCACACACCATTATAGTAGCCTTCCTCTGGACCGACTCCATCCCTTTTATCTTTTTGAAGGCGCAGTCTCCAGAATTGTACACATTTATGTATAAATGATGCCCATACACCAAACAGCAGGGAAGCCAAATTATGTGTCGCATACATGCTAGGCTTGATAATCTCCTGCAAAACTCATATGTCTAGACTGTATTATTAGACTGACTCCTCATACTGCACACCTTAACTATATCCTCCACTTGATTCTAAAATCATACCCCATGCAGGATAAACTGTAACCCTATGCAATGTTCAAAGAATAACTTTATGTAATGGTATATTGTAACATTATGAATATATAATTGTAACCTATTCTGAGCTCTTTAGGGAGGGTGGGATATAAAACCAACTAAATACCCCCCTACTTTTACAAAACTGCGAAAGCGTTTTTTAGCGCCAGTTGGCGCGCAGAATGTTCTGCACTGCTCCTATGAGCATCAGGAGCAGTGATGAGCATTCAGCACACTGGCCTGCGCTAAAAACGCTTCTGCGGTTTTGTAAAAAGTGTGTGTGTGTGTGTGTGGGGGGGGGGTAAATAAATATAGGCTCCCATTTTATAGATATAACCATGAGCTGAACATTTTGCTTGTTTAAACTTGTTTAGAGTTCATATGCACACTAACATACTTTAGAAATGAGCCGACAGAGAACAAGATCATGCAGACCTCACAGCTTTTATCGAATTTAGTAGACATAGAAATGTATTTGCAGTCTGGAGTCTGTGGTAGGCCAAAACTGTTTCAAGTGGTTGGACTTGGCATAGTTTGACACTGTAATTTGAAACTTATTGAGAATATAAAAACCCTTTCTGTTAAGTAATAATAATTTGATAACTTCCAATATTTCAGTTTAGAACAAATACCCAGAAAATTGGACAAACACCAGTTATGTCCTCAATAATATTTACCAGGTTGATGGTTAATATTACAACCTGGTTAGCTTCGAGCTATCGGTGCCCATTCAAACTTAGATCTGCGTTTTTCTGAGATGAATTTGGTTAGAATCCCATTTTAACTACATTAATATTGTTATAGTAATTAGTAACATATGTACGAGAGGCTGCCAAAAAGTTCTCAGCCCAACCAACAGCCTCCATCGAGGGCTCTACCCTTAGTCCAGTGATTTTCCACTTTTTTCATTCATAAGGAACAAAAAAAGTGAAACATTGTTAGACTAACCCCCTCTTTTACGAATCTGCAATAGCAGTTTCTAGCCTGGGGAGCCGCGCTGAATTGCCCCCGCTGCTCCCGACGCTCATAGGAGCTCAGTGAGCATCGGAAGCAGTGCGGGCCATTCAGCGTGGCTCCCCGCGCTAGAAACTGCTATTGCAGTTTCGTAAAAGGAAGCCTAAATGTATAGCTCTCGATGGAGGCTGCTCCAACTTTGTTGGATGGGCTGAGAACTTTGCAGCAGCCCCTTATAAGGTGTCAGTTTTGCCTAGGTCATCCAGAGAGAAAAGGAAATGCTCAAACTGCAAAATCATTAACATCCGTAACCATTACCTCAGAATGGTTCACCAAAAAGTAAATGAAAAATAAAAAAAACTAATATGAACCAAAATTTACGGTGTAATCAAATCTACGAAAGAACAGTTTAAGATCTGAAATATTTGGAGAAAACCCCCCCCCCATGTTTTCAATAGTTTACAAAATTTAAGATTCAAGGGTTTTTGTTCTAGATGAATTTTTGTAGGGAGGCCAAGGCCTTGTTTTACAAAGGTGCGCTAAGGAGTCCTTTTACTAAGGCGTGCTAACCGATTTAGCGCATGCTAATGATTAGTGTGCGCTAAATGCTAAGGCGCCCATAGAATATAATGTAAAAGGACCCCTAAGTGTTTTATCGTCCATAGGATAACATGCATGTGTTAGCATTTAGCGTGTGTTTAGCATAGCGCACCTTAGTAAAAGAGGGGGGGCGTGTCACAAAATTGGGACAATTGTTTATGTTTATTATTATTTATATACCGCTCTTTCTTACAACATCAGTGTGGTGTACATCAATTAAAAATTAAAATAACACCAATTATTATAGTACTGGTATAAAAAAAGGAATAGATAAGAAACCCCACCCCCCAAAGCATCCATATAGTTACTGTATGATCCAATGCCCTAAAACCATATGATAAAAACAAAACTAAGAAAGACATGCCAATTCCAATAAATAGGTTTTTAAAGAAGCTCTAAATTTAGTATAGGTAGGTTCACAGCGAAGTTCATTAGGGAGAGTTTAAAAAAAAAATTAGGGGAAGTTAAAAAGAAAATTTCAGGAGGATTGCTACACTTTTACAAAGCCACGGTAGTGGCTGCTGCTGTGGTAATCGCTCTGACACCCATAGGGATTTAATGGAGCATTTTCTGCGCAGCAGTTGCTACCAAGGTTTTGTAAACCAGGGGGTAAAAGGGGCAGATAGTATTTTAAAGTTATAAATATGGACAACTTTCTTTGTTTTAAAAAGAAACATTTTTTTTTTTGTTTTACGTGTAGAATTCCTTGGAGCTTTCCGTGTGGTAGCAGCCTACCATTGCAGAAAGTGCCAAATTTCACAAAACCAGATATGCACAGGAACAGTGGTGTAGCGAGGGTAGGAGGTGCTTGGGGCAGTGGGGTCCCTCCCCCTTCCCACACCATCCTCTCTGCCTCCCCTCTCTTTTCCTGTTTTCCTGTCCCATGCCACACCCATGCTTCCTTTCCCCCTGTACCTCTTTAAATATTTAATCCAGTAACCATGTCCTTTCCATCTTTCCTCATGGCTTCATCCAGCAGGCGATTCCATAAATGGTGCTCAAAATTGTGTGTGCAGTTGAGTAAGAAGCCAATTAGGACCAGATTCTATAAAACCTGCGTATGTTAGGTGCCGCTAGGCGCCTAAATCGGTACCCACTTTACCCCCCCCCCCTTTTTACAACACCACGGAAGCAGTTTTTAGCATCGTCCGGTGTTCTGAATGCTCTGCGCTACTCCTGACGCTCATAGGAACTCTATGAGAATTGGAGCAGCGCGGAGCATTAAGTACGCTGGCCGGCACTAAAAACCACTTTCACGGTTTTGTAAAAGGGGGGTTAATTGCTTAAGTAAGCTTTAACAAGTTCATAATTGAAAAAAAAAAAAATAATTGGCTGATAGGTGCCTACCCAATTCTATAAACAGTAGGTGCCTATCGCATGGCACCTAACGCCTAAATGAGCCTGTTTGCGGGTAGAGACAGAGATAGGCGCCATTAGGCATGATTCTGAAAAGAACTAAGGAGCCTGCAATGTAGGCCAGTAAAACTCTGGCCTACATTACCGGCGCCTATGTTTTGTGATTCTGTAAACGGCAACTAGGCACAATTGATTGTTATCCTATTGCAGTTTTCGGAAATTAATTAAGACCACTTTGTTCGATAAGTTTATTACTCAGTGAGTTTTATTATTGAAATTCTATTTTACAAATATTTGTATTTTCTACTGTATTATTGTATTTCGCTGATTGTTCAGCTCTTTTTAGTGTAAACCGCCTAGAACTTTTGGTTATGGCGGTATAAAAGAACAAAGTTATTATTATTATTTTCAAGGCGCCTGACAATTTAGGCCCCGTTTATAGAATCTGTCCCTTAGTGCCAATAAGTGGACACTGACAATCAATTTTTGGCTTTAACGGCAACAACTTAGATGTACCTGAGCATCTTATTAAGCATTATTCTATAAAGATGTGTTCCCAAGGGCATGGTTCAGTCAGGGGCATTCCCTAAAGAGGCAGATGGTATTATAGAATTTGGGGGATCCACACCTAACTTATGCGTAGGATTTACACTAGGTTTCAGTTGGTATAAATCCTCAAACCCAAAATCGGGCAGGGATCCTGGCACTACATGGTATTCTATAAACAGTATCCAACTCAAAGGGCTTCTTTTACTAAGCCGCGCTAGCGGGGTTAACACGAACGACTTTTCATCACATTCTAACCCCTGCGCTGGCCAAAAACTACCGCCTGCTCAAGAGGAGGCGGTAGCGGCTAGCGCAGCTTAGTAAAAGGAGCCCAAAGTGTTTGTTTCCAGAGTAGCACTCAGGCCTGGATTCTGCAAATGGCGCCCACATCGGCTGGCGCCTCAATAAAGGTGCCGGCCACAAGTCAATCACGCTTAGGCGCCGTTAACAGAATCGCAGCTGTGAAAAATATAGGCACCAGAAATGTAAGTCAGGGTTTTAAAGGCCGACATTTCTGGTGTCTAGGTTTTTCAGAGAGACGCGCCTAAGGTCATCTTCATCCCTAAACACTCCTACTTTGACCTTAGGCACGATTATGGCACCTAGCGCAGAGGCATTTAGTAGCGCCTACTTTTCTTTTTTAATGTTTTTTAAAAAATTGGTTTTAAATGGTGCAGTCAATTACCGCACCGATTAACTTTCAGCGCTGTTTACAGAATATGGCCCTTAGCATGTAAATTTTTCAACGCCCAAATTTGGGCATTATTTACCAATCTAGTATTAATGTGAAGAGCCCCATTTTATGTAGAATGTAGACATCCAAACTGATATAACCAAATATATGTGGGAATTCAATCGTATAAATCAAACTCTATATAGCAAACGCATTGAAAATACTGTTTATCGATAGCAATAGGATCATTCATACCACACTAACACAAAACACAAAACACTCACTGACATAAGAAATTATAAAACAACGGAGAAAAATAAACCTCAAGTGTGAGAGACCGGGACTACACAAGTACCCGAGTCTACTCACATCATCACTGGTTTATAAAAAAACTCCGTGTACACTTAAATCAATACTTTTTCAATCATACTCAATAATTTCTTAGGAGTTTTCAAAGAATTTTTTCAACGGTAATTCAGAGTAATGTGTAAAGACAGTTTCATGGCATGAACAAGATCCTAAACTAATCGTGAACAGCACGAGGGCTACAGCTCAGCTAGACAGGTGTGTGCAATTGTTAGGGCATGGAATTAGGAACAAAAAATGAGAACAAACAACAACTCATCTGAAAAATGGAGTGTATCCAACGATTCTCAGGGATAAAGGACTGAGAATCGTTGGATACACTCCATTTTTCAGATGAGTTGTTGTTTGTTCTCATTTTTTGTTCCTAATTCCATGCCCTAACAATTGCACACACCTGTCTAGCTGAGCTGTAGCCCTCGTGCTGTTCACGATTAGTTTAGGATCTTGTTCATGCCATGAAACTGTCTTTACACATTACTCTGAATTACCGTTGAAAAAATTCTTTGAAAACTCCTAAGAAATTATTGAGTATGATTGAAAAAGTATTGATTTAAGTGTACACGGAGTTTTTTTATAAACCAGTGATGATGTGAGTAGACTCGGGTACTTGTGTAGTCCCGGTCTCTCACACTTGAGGTTTATTTTTCTCCGTTGTTTTATAATTTCTTATGTCAGTGAGTGTTTTGTGTTTTGTGTTAGTGTGGTATGAATGATCCTATTGCTATCGATAAACAGTATTTTCAATGCGTTTGCTATATAGAGTTTGACATCCAAACTGAGACATCCAGGTCAGAATATGCTCCATTCAAATAGGACTTTAGAAAAAGATTTTCTGACACAGCCTTTTCTAAAATATGGTGTCAGGTCAAAAGCACGCCGGGACAAAGGCGCGCGCAGACAATTGAGCGCAGTATGGAGGTGTGCGCCACAGAAAATTACTGTTTTTAGGACTCCGACGGGGGGGGCATGGGGGAACCCCCCCACTTTACTTAATAGAGATTGTGCCGCGTTGTGGGGGTGTTGTGGGGGGTTTGGGGGGTTGTAACCCCCCACATTTTACTGAAAACTTCACTTTTTCCCTGTTTTTAGGGAAAAAGTTAAGTTTACAGTAAAATGTGGAGGGTTACAACCCCCCAAACCCCCCACAACGCCGGCGCGATCTCTATTAAGTAAACTGGGGGGGCTCCCCAACAAAACCCCCCATCAGAGCCCCTAAAAACTGTAATTTTCTTCGGCGCGTGCCTCCTTCTTGCGCTCAGTTGTCGGCGCGCGCCTTTGTCTTTCGCGGGGTTGTCTATAAACCCTAAAATATAGCAACGTGCTCATGGATGAAAGTGAAAACATTCATTTTACAAGTATAAACATGAAAAAAAACGTCAACACTGGAAATGCTGCAGCTCACATGTCATGTCAGCCATTTTGACTGCAGTTAGCTCCTCTCTTACTAAACCACAGTAGAGGTTTCTACTGGGACCTGGGGTGGTAAATTCTCCGATGCTGCTCTGATGCTCATAGGAATTCTGTGAGCGTTGGAGCATTTAGCTCTCCGGGCCGCAGTAGAAACCTCTACCGCAGCTAAGTAAACGCGGAGGTTAATTAGACACAGAAGCCACAGTCATCATTTCTTTTTAATTCGATGGGGGAGAGGTGGTGGAGTGAAGGACATTTGCATTCAGGGCAGAGGTGCCCAGCATTGCCATCCTGTGCATTAGGGTGGTTTAAAAAAAAAAATTAATTAACACATTTTGTTTGACCACAAGGCTATTCCTTTATATAAAAATGAAAAACACACATTTTACTTAAACTATTGCTAAGCTTAACAGTATACTGTAATCCTTGTGCACTCAACATATAATGAATGGTCTATGACATAAGAGCCACCTTTGATGCAGAAGGAAACTTCTTTTGGTGGCTGGCCACTAGCCTATGAGTGTCGGAGCATTCAGCACTCTGAGCCATGGTAAAAACCTTACCACGGCTTAGAAAAAGGGGGGTACACGTGGGCACAGATGGGTCCCACATTTACACATGTAACTTACAGAATACTGTGCATTAATATGCCAAAAGGGCAGCATTTAGGCATGTGCATTCATATTTGCTTTTGACATGGTGTAAGCGGGCATACCTGACATGTAGGATTTAGTAAAAGAAGCTGGGCACCCAGATGCTATGCAACTTGGCGCCTAGCTTTGGGCACCCTTTATAGAATTGCTTCCGTTGGGGGTAATTTTATAACATAGGCGCAAACGTTTATATGCTAATTATGTGCATAAATGTTTAGAAGAATGGCATTTATGTGTGCGTCTGTGTATAACAACCAAATTGAGATTAATCATTACTTGGAAAATCGTTATTAATTTTAGATTTATTAACTGCCTTTTTATGAAGAGATTCCACCAAAGCTGTTTACAATTCATTGACCAGTAGATCAGTACTGTATATGTCTAATAGCGCTATAAAATGATTAGTGGTAGTAGTGGATAAGAAAAATACTTAATAGTACCTATGAACTGTAGATTGCTTTTTGTGAATCTCTTCATGAAAAAACAATTAAACAGTCAGGTACTGTCTCAGGAGGGTCATAACCTAACTCTGCTACCTGGAGCAATGGATTGTTAAGTGACTTGCCCAGAGTCACAAGGAGAAGGCTGGGATTGAGCTCTCAACCTCAGCTGAGGCTGCAGCTCTAACCACTGGGCCACCTCCCCCACTCTGGCTTAATTTGCACAGCACATATTTGCAAGGGGATTGTACACTTGGGTGGAGCTTGAGCGAGGCTCGTGCGTGTAATTTATAGAAAACTGTTAGGGACTCGTTTCTGTAAACTCTATAAGCAGAGTAATGCGCAGGAGCAATGGTGATGGAGCAATGGTGGTTAAGGGGAAGGCCTTGATAAAGCTACGGCAAAAAAAAGAGACTATATGGGCTCCTTTTACTAGGGGGCTTTAACACGCAGAATAGCGTGTGCTATATTGCCCCGCGCGCTAGACCTTAACGCCAGCATTGAGCTGGCGTTAGTTCTAGAAGCGTAGCGCAGGGTAATTTCCTGCGTGCGCTAAAAACGCTAGCGCACCTTAGTAAAAGGAGCACTATGTCGCAGAAATATCCCCTGGCCATTATCCAATTTAAAAATGGCTCATTATTGAATTTTGAATCTTTACTATCCAATGAATTGAATTTAAGTGTGAGGAGAATATTAATACGTTAAGAATAACTGAAGAACGAGTGACCAATGACGAGTTGGGTGTGTGAGACTGCATATACAAGTTGGATTTATGCAGCGGCACCGGGTGAGGTCTGAAGAGCATAAATTCAGAGTTTTTGGTTTGATTGTTTGAGACTGTGTGTCCTGAATTATATTCTTAGGCTGGTAGTCTGTTTGAGTACTACTCTATAAACAGCACTTTGAACTGTTTATAGACTAGCACATGGGGCCGGGACCTAGGCTTGACTTTTGGGCACAAAGATATACACCCACTAAAACCTAGTGTAAATCCTCACATGTTAATTAAGCATGGCTCCCCTGAATTCTATAAATAGTCTGATTGCCCCTGACCTGCCTATACTCCTCCAGCGGCAACACCCCATTTTCAGTTATGTGCTAGAAGATTTGCGTCCATATAGTCATAGAATAGTGGGTAGCAAGATGCACATGCAAATCCAAATTGTTGCAAATGTTTGGGGGTCTAGTATGACATTCAATAAGGTGTGGAGCCCATTGACTGCATATGTTGAATTGCAATGAATGTCAGGTATCTCCCTTTTTATAGATTCTTTACACATCCAGGGGGGTGGGGGAGGGGGAGGGGAAGATATTTGAGTTTGCTAAAGATCTATAATATTGTAATAATATATGTATGTACAGTGTAATAGTTATGTGAGGAAGGGAGGGAGAAAAGGATTGGTAATGTATTAATTTTGTGTATTTTAAGTGCGTTATTATGTATAATGCTCATGTTTACTATATTTGTATTGCACTGTCAAAATTTGAAAATCAATACAGAATTTAGACACAAATTGTTGCAAATTAACACCATTAACTGATAGCAGCCAGTTATTGGTGCTAATTGGCTCATTACTCAATTAAATAAACACCCAAATTGGGCATGCACCCGAATTTCTGCACACTAGTTTTAGCGCTATATATAGAATCTGGAGGGCTTATGCATATATCTCGCATTTAAGCAATAACATCTACACCAACTATAAAGCTTGCATAAGTGCTAGCGCCTATCTTTTAAATGCAAATTTAGGCAGTTACAAGAATATTCTATAAGGGAAAGGGGAGAGCACCTATGTTTCTGTATAGAATAGGCTCCTACCTCTGGGGCCCCATTCTATAAAAGACACCTAAAGTTGCCGATCTAGGCACCTAACTTAGGGGTCCTTTTACTAAGGCGTGTTAGCTATTTTAGCACGCGCTAAACGCTAATGCGTCCATTATATTCTGTGGACGTGTGAGCGTTTAGCACGCACTAATATTTAGCGCATGCTAAAACGGCTAGCGCACCTTAGTAAAAGGACTCCTTAATGTATTTTAATTGTCTTAGTCCTCAGAAATGAAAGTATCATTAAAAACAATTAAAAATGATTTAAAAAATTTAATTACCTGGTAGGCTCATAATTCGGTAAGCACCTGCCACTTCGAGGTAGGCGTCTACACTGATGCACCTTCTGGCAAGTAGGCATGGTTAGGGGTAGATTCGGGAGCGGAGTTTTGGTATGGAATGACAGGCGCCACTAGGTGCCTACCTTAGGTGCACTCATTTATCTCATTTGGACTTCAAGTCCAAGTTAAAAGCCCCCTTCTTCGAGACTGCTTTCAACTCCTACCTCCTCTCACCTTGGGTTCTACGTGTATGTTATATCTGTCTGTCCAAGTTAGATTGTAAGCTCTTCTGAGCAGGGACCCTCTATTAAATGTCAAATGTACAGCGCTGCATATACCTTTCAGTGCTATAGAAGTAATAAATAGTAGTAGTAGTATTTAGGCCAAGAAAATCCTGGTCTAGATGGCAGAGCACCTAAGAATTTACTGCTTATCGGAGTATAAGAGTGCTTAGGCAGTGCTAGGTGTGATTCTATTAACGGTGCCTAACAGATGATTGACATCCATGCCAAATGGCACCTAGAAATTAGACGCCATTTATAGAATCGGGGCCTGGGTGCCTAATTAGAAGCGCCCAGTTATAGAATTACCCTCATTATGGAATGATTTATCTGCACTCTGCAGTACAGTAAAATATCAAAAGTGATTTGCAGTATGTTAAACATTTTGTTAAATAGTGTTATACAATGTTTAGAACTTGTTTTGCCTTTTCTAAAGTGAACTCATAAATTCTTTCCTCTTTTATTATATGTACTGTAGTATAATGGAAGTGCAAGACAAGTCATTGCAAATGTTCTGTTTGAATTTATTGCTAAGAAAAAATTTAAGCCTCACAATATCCACAGAATGGTAAAATGCTGCATAGAAGGTGAACATGGTTGTCCTGGGTAAGAAAGCATCATTACTCACACTTGATCTGTTTTGTGTTTCATCCGGCAGTGCAAGACTGAAGCAGAACAATAAGCAAGTTTGCCTTGATCCCAGGTTAAAATGGATTCAGGAATACCTGGAGAAGGCTTTGAACAAGTAAGAAAGAACACAGGACGCACAGCTAAAAAGCACACTGCAAATGAGTGGGCTTTTGTTTAAAGGGTGTCCTTCACCTTATGGACAAAGTGCTCAGTGATGTAAGAGATGAAAGTTAAACTGTGATTCCAGATCCCGTTGTACGGGCAAAAAAAGCCCCGAGCCTTATTGATCATACAATAAGCATAATGCAATAAGGTTTGTTGTAAAAAAGGCATATTATTAGTTGAAGGAAACCACACCCCTTCAAAACTTTCTGTCATAGTATTTCAGTGAAATTATGTAGTTTCTTATTCATGTAGCCTTTTGAAAAAAATCTTAGGGCTCCTTTTACAAAGGTGCGCTAAGCATTATAGTGCGTGTTTAGCATGCGCTAAATCAACGCGTGCACTAACTTCTAATGTGTCCATAGGATAACATGCACGTGCTAGCGTTTAGCGCGTGTTTAGCGTGCGATAATATTTATCACGCGCTAAAAAAGCATAGCGCACCTTAGTAAAAGAGGGGGTTAGTGTATTACCACTTATTTTGCATCTACCCATGCCAGTCCTTAGAGCAGGGGTCTCAAAGTCCACCCTTGAGGGCCGCAATCCAGTCGGGTTTTTTCAGGATTTCCCCAATGAATATGCATGAGATCTATGTGCATGCACTGCTTTCAGTGCATATTCATTGGGGAAATCCTGAAAACCCGACTGGATTGCGGCCCTCAAGGAGGGACTTTGAGATCCCTGGCCTAGAGGTATTTGCACTCTTAAGTGCTATAATCATTCAGCTCAGTACTCATTTAATCCACCAGCACCCCCCTCCCCCAATGTCTGAAATGCTTTCTATTTGTGTTTCGAAACGATTTGAAGTGAAATGTACAATGAGACAGAATGGCAAATCTGCATCATTGTGCAGGACACTGTTGAAAGTCAGATGGAAATGCCTTTGCATCATCTGACGCACGCTGTAACAGCCCTGAACTGCAGGCAGCTGAAGTTCAGTAGGCAGCAGCCGATAAATCAGACCCACAAAAATAATCAGGAATACGCTATGGTAATAACGTAAGCATTCTGTGTTTCCATCTGCTGTGTTAATATCTTAGAAGGAGTCCCCAAACACAGCAGCCTCATTGTGTCTTGAAGATGCCTCTCATTGACACTGACACAGGGTTTCACTTCAGTCAATATGAGTCGCTTACTGTTTCTATTTAGACAGGGTATGTGACATGTCATTGCTAATGGGAGAAGAGCAGAGAATGTCAGTAAATTGGAAACATAGCTTTCAGATCAGAACCATGCAGGGGGGTTTTAACTCAATTGCTCGCTAGCTGGAATTAATTAAAATGGATAAGTTCCAACTAGGACACTAAAAACAATACAGTTTGTGCCTGCAATTTTGTTCACATATGACCTTTTTGTTCAGTTTTTAAATATATAACATCAACACTTAGCAATGCTTTATTCTGCTTCTGCTCTAGGCATTGGGCAGCAATGAAGCTGAAAGAGGGTGGAAGAGTCTGGTGACGGGCATCTGAATTTCAACAATCAGTTCTTTCCGTGAAATCTAACACCCCCCTTTTATAAAGCTGCGTTAGGCTTTTTTATCGCTGGCCGCCGCGACAAAAGCTCCAACACTCATAGAATTCCTATGGGTGACGGAGCTAATACGTGGCTTCATAAAAGGAGGGGCCTGATTTTCATGTGCTTCTGCTTTGCCATTTTTCGAAGTGTCTGTTTGCAGAGCCCAGTGATGCCACTTCAGTGCCTTGACCATTTGTATGACACACCTAGGCCCTCTTTTACTAAGGTGCAATAAGCGTTTTAGCTCGTGTTTAGCGCATGCTAAATCTATGCGCGCTAGCTGCTAATGCTTCCACAGACTAATATGCATGTGTTAGCGTTTAGCGCGTGGTTAGTGCGCACTAATATTTAGCCTGCGCTAAAAAGCATAGCGCACCTTAGTAATAGAAGCCCTAAGCTGCGGTAGAGGTTTCTGCCATCGCCTGGAGCACTAAATGCTGAAACGTTGCTCTGACGCTCCTAGAAAGTCTAAGAGTGTCAGAGCAGTGTCGGGGCATTTAACACGGCTTAGTAAAACGGGTAATAATTCTATAATCGGATATCCCCATTTAAGCGCTTTGCAGCCATATGATAGATGCCTATTCCGAAACAAGTTTCCAAGTTTATTCTGTATATGATATATCGTCTATCAACATGTACCTAGACGGTTTACAATACAAAAAATTTAAAAGAGAATAAAAAATAAAGGAAAAAGGGGAACAATTCTTAAAAAAAATATACAGAAACAGAAAAAATATACAGAAACATACAGAAACAGAAGGATCAGGGGTTAAGAAAGTGTAAAATACATCGAGATAAAATGAATAAAAAAGGGAGGTGAGAGGGCAGGGAGAAAACAAAGGAGGGGGATGACGCTTCTTAAAAGCGGTTCTTGTTCATTACTGCGCATATTGTATACCGTATTTTCACGTAGATTACGCGCACCCGTGTAAAACGCGCACACAGGTATAGCGCGCGGGAAACCGAAATATATGTAAAAAAATTTTTGTAAACCGCGCACACCCGTATACCGCGCATGCTGCCCCTACTCTCCCGTCACCGCCCGACTCTCCTTTTGCCCGCCCCGACTCTCCTAAGGCCACCCCGACTCTCCTTTCGCCTGCCCCAACTCTCCTCTCCCCCTTGAAGTCCTGTCCCCATCCTGAAAACCTGATGCCCCCCCCGACGTCCGATTCACCCCCCCACAGGACCGCTCGCACCACAACCCCGAAGGACCGCTCGCATGCACCCGCACCCCCACCCCGAAGGACCAAACGCACGCACTCCAACCCGCACCCGCACCCCCACCCCGAAGGACCGCACGCACACACTCCCATCCGCACCCGCACCCTGAAGGACCGCTCGCACCCCCACAGCCTCCCGACCCCCCCCCCATCATGTAGAAGCTCCTACCGGTGTCCTGCTGCTTCTTTTTGGCGGTCACAGCCCTTCTGTGAGCCCTGCGCCTGCGCTGCTTCCTCTTCCGGCGGTTCTGCCCTTTCTCTGATGTCAGAGAAAGGGCGGGACCGCCGGAAGAGGAAGCAGCGTAGGTGCAGGGCTCACAGAAGGGCCGGGACCGCCAAGAGGAAGCAGCAGGACACCGGTAGGAGCTTCTACATGATGGGGGGGGGGGTCGGGGGGCTGTGGGGGAGCGAGCGGTCCTTCAGGGTGGGGGTGCGGGTGCAGGTGGGAGTGCGTGCGAGTGGTCCTTCGGGGTGGGGGTGAATCGGACATCGGGGGGAAACTATGTAAAAAAAAAATTTGTACAACGCGCTCACGCGTATAACACGCAAGGTTATGCACGGTTTGTAAAATTGTGTATAACGCGCACGTTATATGCATGAAAATACGGTATTGTCCGTTCTCATGTTAGAAATGTATCACTAAATAGGAAAGTTTTTAGTTTGGTCTTAAATTTGTCCAGAGATTCTTCCAGTCTGAGCTTAGGCACCTAGGTTCCATTATAGAATACTAGTGTAATCCAATATCGGCACATCCCTGTTCAACAGCGCTTGCATAAACAGCATGCCTAAAGACAGCAGGGACACATAACTTATAGTACTCTTTGTTACCTGTGTAAGTGGGAGGCACGCATGTTGCATTCATTCTCCTCCCCTGTGTATGCCCCCCTATGATAATTAGCACGCTAGCCGAAAAGCTACCGCCTGCTCAAAAGGAGGCGGTAGCGGCTAGCACGCACGGCAATTTAGCACACGCTATTCTGCGTGTTAAGGCCCAAGCGCACCTTCATAAAAGGAGCCCTAAATGACTATTTTCAGAATAGTGGTATAGGTACCCTGCTAGAATTTATGCAGGAATGTGAACACATGCATGCCAAATGCTAGTATTCTAGGTATTTACATACATAGGGCCAGATTCTATAAATGACACTGAAAATTCAGCGCTCATTGCTATTCTGTAAAGGGCTCTTTTGGGATGAGTATTCTTAGCACTGAGCATCAAATTCGGCACTCAACTTTGGGGGTGACAACTTATGCCTGCTGAAACCTGGTGCATATCCTGGCATGCAAACTGGGTGCAGATCCCTGCTATTCTATAATACTGTGTGTATTACATTACATTACATTACATTAGGGACTTCTATTCCGCCTATACCTTGCAGTTCAAGGGGGATTACAAAAGAGCTAACTGGACATTTCCAGTGAAGTTTCAACAGTTTTGGTTGTTGTTTTTGTTTGTTTTTTTGGTTACAAGGGAGGAGAGGTAGCTGGATTGATTCCGGAAGAACTTGCAAATTGGATATTAAATTGACTGTTCGTTACTGTGTGATATAACAAATAGATTACAGTGTATCTATTGTGAACGCCTCCCATGGCTTCAAATCTTTTTTGAGTTGCACTTGATCTAATTTAGGCATCCGTTGTTACAAAATAACACCTATCCAAATCAGCACCAAATTATAATTAGGGCCAATGAAATGCTTTTCAGCTTCAATAATGAGATCGTTGCAGCCCATTAATTATTTCAAGGTCCAATCTGGGATCCTTGCTCGAGTTTGGTTGCACAAATTTGGGTGACTTGTATACAGGTTTGCATGTTTTAACCCGTGCAACCGCTTTTGTGAACAAACTGTGCATGTCAGCCTTTTTATTGGGGTCATTTTGCAAACCTCTGGACTGTTTACTCATATTAAAGAGGCGTTTGAAGTTCAGGTTTTGCAGAAAACCTTTCTCTGTATACTGACTGAGCCCACTAACTCGGTTCATAGACAAAATCGCGCGAGACAACGGCGCGCCGACAACTGAGCGCAGACAACTGAGTGCAAGGTTGACGGCGCGCCGAAGAAAAGCACTATTTTAAAGGGTTCCGACAGGGGGGTGTTGGTGGGGAACCCCCTTATTTTACTTAACAGACATCGCGCTGGCGTTGTGGGGGGCTTGGGGGGGTTGTAACCCCCCTCATTATACTTGAAATCAAACTTTTTGCCTGTTTTTTAGGGAAAAAGTTCAGTTTTAAGTATAATGTGGGGGGTTACAACCCCCCAAACCCCCCCACAACACCAGTGCAATGTCTGTTAAGTAAAGTGGGGGGTGGGGTTTCCCCCCCACACCCCTCGTCGGAGCCCTTTAAAATAGTGCTTTTCTTCGGCACGCCGTCAACCTTGCGCTCAGTTGTCTGCGCTCAGTAGTCGGCGCGCCGTTGTCTCGCGCGATTTAGTCCCGTCACCCACTAACTCATGTGCTGCTTATGTTTAACTGCTTTCGTTCACTGTGCTGGAAATAATGAAATTCTTACTGTCTGTTATCCTTAGGTTGCTTGGTCTTTGTCTAACATGTTTTATATTGTTTGCTCTTAAAATGCTAGCATGTAAATTTGTATTTTATTTTTAATCAATTCATTGCTTGCTATGTTTCCATTGTATATAAAAAATAAAAACGGTGTCAAAATCTTAAGAATGTTAACTACTTGAGCGGCGTTTTTCATTCGAAACTGCTGTCCACTTGTAAAGAAATTCACTTGTTTATGTAGCTTTAGTAATTGAAAATAGTCATTTATATATCACACTATATTTTTCTACTTCTTATGGATTTGTAGTGATTGTGATATTCTACGGTGCTTACAAATTAGCAATAAAAAGTCTACTTCCCTCATGCTTCAATAATTCTACACCAAAAGGCAAATGTGTTTATTTATTTTCTCAAAATGCATATTGAGCAGATAAAAAAAACAAAATCAACAAGGAGGAAGGTGAAAAGAACATCAATGTACGTAATATCAAAATCCCATATCCACCCGATCCACAAAAGAAGGGATCCAAGGCACAATTCTAAGAAATTCTATTACAAGTGAAAAAACAAGCTAGATTGACATGGAGGGAAATTCTATAAAAGGTACCTACAGATAGGTGCCAAATAGGTACCTAAATAAATAGGCCTAACCTCCTCTTTTATGAATGGATAGTGTGGGTTTTTGCACCGGCAGCAGTGGTAACTGCTCCGACGCTCATAAGAATTCTATGAGCATCAGAGCAGTTACCGCCGTTGCCTGCGCTAAAACTTGCACTATGCGTTTGTAAAAGAGGGGTAAGTTAGGCACCTAACTTAATTACTATATTGGCTTAAATTATGAGCTTTAATAAGCTCATAATTTTTTTTTAAATTTAATTCTTTATTCATTTTTATAACTTATATCAAGTGGAATAAAAAGTAACATCATTTTAACATAAAAACATCACTTGAAATTCTATAATTATTCATATTCAATATAATTTATCCCATTCCCTCCCTACCCTTCAATATATCATAATATATAAATCATATAATAAAGATTATCCTTTCCTTTCATATCAAACAATGAAAATTCAAAAAATTACCCCTCCCCCATTACTTCATTTATACAAACCAGGAAAATGATAATTATTCATTGCAATAATTTGTTAATGGCCCTCACACATCTTGAAAGTTATTAAAATTCCCTTTCTGAATAGCTAATGTTCTTTCCATTTTATAAATATGACACACTGAATTCCACCATAAGCTCATAATTGAAAAAAATAAATATTTATTGGGTGATAGGTGCCTATCTTCTTAGGGGTGGAGGACTTAGGCATGATTCTCTAAAGTACTTAGGGGCCTTTAATGTATTTATTATATACCACTTATATCCTAAGTGGTTTACATTCAGATACTTTTTCATATTTCCTTATCTGTACTGGCAGGCTCAAACTCTTATCTAATGTACCTGGGCAATGAGGGGATTAAATGACTTGCACAGGGTCACAAGGAGCAGTGAGGGGTTTGAACCCACAACCTCAGGGTGCTAAGGTTGTATCTCCAACCACTGCGCCACACACTCCCACATGAGTGCCCGAGCTGTTACCATGGTGGCCGGCGCTAAAAATGCTAGCGATGGGTTAGTTAGGCAGCATTCTGTAATGGGTGTCTAACTTTAGATGCCTATCTTTTTAGGTACCTAATTACAGAATCTGTCCCATACAGTCTACTACTGTCTAATTCGTATATTGTATATTTCATGGGGTAGAGATCATTGGAAAAGCAAGGACCTGTGAATCTAGAGGTCAGGAACGTATTCAAATGACCTGGCTCATAAAAGATGGTCCTTTGGGAATCAAATTGTAGCACACGTATACAAGAGGAAAATTCAACCAGAAAAGGCCATCTAATTGTTGAACTCTAGAAGTCAACCCACAAAATGGCTGTCTTCTTCTGTATCACTCCAGCAATATATGAGTAAATTTTACAGTTTAAAAATGTAACACTTCTGTTATATAAAAAGATGTCAGTATCCAATCTCTATCAGGAACAAAATAAACAAAGTTAATTCTCAATTTTCACATTCAATAATCTGGGTCACAGTGAGCTCATCAAAAGTAGTATCAGTTCCTGAGGTCACAAACGGAACCACATGTTTTTTAACAAAGAGAGGCAAATAGCATGTCCTTGCAAGTGAAGGACGTGATTGCTCGGGAACATTCATAACAGAGAATGGGAATATGTTTATTTGTAGTTAATCATGGCAATGCATGTTTTCCATTATATTACTTCATTTTATGAAGCAAGCTAGAAAGATTCTCAAGTCCTTTGGGCCTTTGGTTGTTGCTGTTGTTGTTTAACTTTGCTAATAAACTGTCACAACAAGAGAAGAAAATTCAAAACAAGTAACACAGAATAGGGGAGCTGCAGGTACAATCTTAGCCACCTTACTGGGCAGATTAGATGGCCTTCCTGGTGGGAAAATATAAAAATTCTAATTGCAGTAATATTTACCACTAACTAGGAGGAAGTGTAAATATAAAGGAACCTTCAGAATACTCACTTCAGAATGAAACCCGTCTTCAACATGATGAGTTCCCATAATTTACTTACCCCTCCCCCTTTTATGAAGCCATGTTAGGGTTTTTTAGCGCCAGCCACAGCGGTAAAATCTCCAACGCTCATAGGAATTCTATGAGCATTGGAGCTTTTACCACCACGGCCGGTGATAAAAAACCTTAACATGGCTTCATAAAAAAGAGGGGGGGGGGGTAATATTTAAAATGCGAACAAAAACAACCTTTACGACATTTTACTTGCATTTAAAGATAAATATGGGACCGAAGACTGACATGTTGTAGCCTATTTTCATTTTAACTGACCTTCTTGCCCCTAATAAGAACTTTTTTTTTACAGAAAGGGTGGTAGATGCATGGAATAGTCTCCAGGCCGAGGACTATGTCTGAATTCAATAAAGCATGGGGCAGACACATATGGGATCTCTTAGGGAGAGGAGGAGATAGTGGATGCTGCGGATGGACAGATAGGATGGTCACTTGGCCTTTATCTGCACTCATGTTTCTATGTTTCTAATAGGCAGCATTTCCATTAAACATTTCCAGCCTTGAGCTATGCATGAGTCCTCTGTCAGTCTTCCTGCCAGTCAGGGGAGAGGCAACTAGTTCTGGTTCACAGAGTTGTGGCATACTAAGCTAACTGCTTATGTTATAACCTCCCATCTGCATCGGTGCCTCCCTGCCCCTCTCCCCTACCTCCCTTCCCGACAGCGGCAAGAGCATGTTCTCTCACTTTCATGTTGTTCTTCATCCTTCACCACAGCACTACCCAAGGTTTAAGTGCAAAAAGGAGGAGTGCACAGCGGTGAGATCAAAGCACCCTCTTTCCACTGTGAAGGATGAGCAAGTTAGGAAGTCTTTCGGTGCTCATGACCTTCGTGGCCTTGAGCTAGTGACTCAAGGCCTCGAATCAGCCCTGGGTGCAAAGATATCACACTTTCAATTGTGAGGGATAGGCAGCTCTCAAGCAATCTGCCTGTGCCTTGCATTTATATCAGTGGTCTCAAACTTGTGGCCCGGGGGCCACATGCAGCCCTCCAGGTACTATTTTGCGGCCCGCAATCTGTACTAGTGCTGCCCGCTCTTTGCACCGTGCTATAGCGATCCTCAGCATCATGTTCCTCTGCTGCGATCCTGCCCCTGACGTTAAAGGAGGAGCAGGACCGTGGCAGAGGGAACATGCGGAGGCTGATGGCAGCCTGCAAGGAATGTTACAGCACCGGCGATCCTCTCTGCAGGCATAGTAATTAGCTGAAACTAAGACCGGGAGGCCAGGGGAGAAGCTGGAGGATGCTGCAAAGAAAGGGAGAACATGCAGGCCTTTGGGGGGGGGGGGATTTATAAACTATAAAGAGTTTTACCTCATGCAAAATTGTCATTTCTTTAATAAGACACTAACTTTTTTTCCTGCGGCCCTCCAAGAACCTACAAATCCAAAATGTGGCCCTGCAAAGGATTTGAGTTTGAGACCACTGATTTAAATGTTTCTAGGAGAGAGGTTTTATACCTTGAATTTTGTTTGAAATTCATGTTTGATGTGTAATTTTATTTGGTTATTTTGTATGTTGTTTGTACACTGCTTTGAATTAAAGCAGTTTATAAATTTTTTTAAATAAATTCAAGGTGCAATATCATTACACCACCCCCACTCTCATAAGCTCCGGGGTACCTCGGAATTTGAACTTAATCCATTCCAGAACCCCGTTCGAGTTCCAAAACGTTCGAGTTCCAAGACAATTTTTCCCACTGAAAATAATAGAAACTGGATTAATCCGTTCCTTGGTCCCACAAACTCAGATTTTCAAATAAATTTAACACCTCAACCGGCAGAGACAGCAAGATCAGGACCCCACTGGCATAAACAGCAAGATCGGTAACGGCAACTGCAAGCGGTGCTCAGCCCAAAACTTCCCTCTGACGCGAACAGCCTCAGGCGGAAACAGGAAGCTGCGTCAGAGGGGAAGCTTTGGACTGAGCAACGCTTGCAGTTCCCGTACGTTCAGATTCCAAAACAGCGTTCGGATTCCTGGGCAAAATTTAATTTTAAAAAATAGTTCGGATTCCAAGATATTCATGTGTTCTGGGGCGTTCAGATTCCGAATTATGTTTTGTTATGTTATACCAGGTCTTCTATTCTGCCACCACCTTAACAGGGTGGTTTCCATAGACAAAAAAACAGATTAATGTATCTGGGAATTAGAAAGAAGCAAGTGAAACTAGCAAGTCATAACCAAATTTTCAATTAAAATCATAATCAGATAAATTAAATTTTTGAAGGAAAAATGATTTTAAGTATTTTTTTTCTAAACTGTAAATAACTGCAAGATCTCAGTGAAAGAGGCATGTTCCATATGTCTACCATCTGATACTGTATAGATAAGAAAATACATTTTTACCGATTTTAACCCCCCCTCCCCTTTTATAAAAGCGCGGAAGAGATTTTTAGTGCCAGCCAGCATGTTGAATGCTTTGCACTGCTCTGACAGTCAGAGTTCCTATGAGCGTCGGAGCAGCGCATTCAGCGCACTGGCCGGCTCTTTCTCTGACATCAATTCCTGGACCCGTGCCCAGGAAGTGGCGTCAGAGTAAGAGCCGACACCGGCGCGAGCAGCAGGTTGGGGTTGCTGCTCGCGTCGGGAAACGTTAAAGAGGTATGGGGAGCGGGAAGGGACGCGCGCGTGCGGTAGGAGGGGGTGGGGAAGGAGCAGATGGGATGGGGGCAGATAAGAGGGTGGGGGAGGGGCGCCACTGCCCCTGGGGGCCTCTCACCCTCGGTACACCACTGCTCTTCCGCACTTTTGTCAAAGGGGTGCTTGAAATGGTAATGCCTGGGAAGCATGGTAAAAACGGATTATGGATTAAGAGTATAAGAATAGCCATACTGGGTGAAACTAGTGGTCTATCTAGCTCAGAATCTTGCTTCCAACAGTGGTCAATCCAGGCAGAAACCCAAATAGTTCCATTCCAGAGCTGAGATTGTGACATCATAATGCCTCATTCCACCAATGCCTAATAGCCATCCTCATCAGTGATGTCACAATGGCTTGATTGTCCTATACTTGGCTCCATGTAACAGTGTGACTAGACTCATCTTGTATAAAGAATCCTCCCCTGCTAAAATTTTGCAGACCTTAAGGTGCTCTCTTGCCGCAACAGGCAGCCAACCGTAGCCAAAGAAACATTGATTACAAGCTATATAATTATTTATTTATTTAATTTGTTTTCTATTCCGCTGTCCCAAAAGAGCTCCGAACAGTTTGCAGGTTAAACATACATAGTATACAGTTAACAGGTTACGATTTTCACTGGATTTGCCATAATTTCAGTACAAGTTTACGATATAAGTTTTTATCCTAACTTGACACACATACTAGGGGTCTAATACCGATATACAGGTTACAAGTTACCATAGTTAGTGCATGAATTGGCATGCACTGTCATGCCAGCGTGGTAATGGACACCACATGTGTGTAGTAACCATCCGCCCAAATTCACGTACTGCCTGCATAGCACGTTAGTGAATGCCCCCCCCTCCCACCCCCAGCTTTCATAAGAAGGCAAGCTGGCCTTTTTGAATACTGTATTTTATTATTCAGAAATAAACACATCATGACACGGACAGAAAGAACGCCATCCTAGACCATGATAAACAGGAAAAATAGCGGGTGGTATTGCTTATCTAAGTTTTCCATCCACTTTTTTTGCCTTTGGGGGAATCCATTGATAAATCACAGCCGGGATGATCTTGGTGCAGGTCAAGTTATAGCGACACAAATCTAGCTCAAGTTTACCAGATGAGAGTAAATTTATCCCAGATGTCAGCAGGTTCTGGATGAGTCTCTTACATTTCACCCTGGGTTTAATGTGCACCCCTAATTCAGGACTGCTTGAGCCTGGAAGAGTGTGTGAGAAATGGATGCATGTTCTATATGTCTTTTCAGCCCTCACCACTTAACCACTGTCAGGCATAGGATGCTGGGCTAAATGAATCTTTGGTCTATGCCCACATGTGCTACTTTATGGGCTCCTTTTATTAAGCTGCGATAGCGTTTTTAGCGCGCACTAAACCCGCGCTATGCGTCTAGAACTAATGCCAGCTCCCATGCTGGCATTAGCGTCTATTGTGTGCGGCAATTCTGTGCGCGCTAAAAACCGCTATTGCAGCTTAGTTAAAGGAGCCCTATATGTTTTAAGCAAAAAAACAAAAACAAACCCACAACCCACAGACACACACAAATAAACAACCCGCACCTCAAAACCCCATCTTGCCTTTTAGATCCGCATGCTTATTTTTCTGTTTCTTACTGGGAAATGCGTAGTTATTAGTAAATAAAGTCATTAGGAAATGGAATAAGATACAGGAAAAGATTTTAGTGCATAATCATTCATAGCAACTTTATGTGGATTGCAGCTGTTGTACCAAATGGGAAACAGAAATTTGGCAGGTTCTTGCTCTGCCTAAGCTTACTAACCATCGTATCAGTTCTCTAAACATCTAAACAGGGGAGACAGGCCTAGAATAAACAGGGACATGGGAGAGGAGAAAGAGTTGCTTTGTTTCACTCTCTTCCTGTAATTTCAGTGACAATGACATTCCAAATCATTCTTAACCCTGAAATGTTTGACTTCATCAAGTTATTATAAATATAAAATATACTATTTAAGAACTGGGGAAAAATCAAGAGATGGGAACCAGACCAAAATTATGCCCCTGCAAAATTTGATGGATCTGATTTTCTTAGTGACAAAATTATTGCAAATTGGTGTTAGACTGCACTGTTCTTTAAAAGGCCCATTTCCTAAGCTGTGTTAAGTGCCGAATGCAGGAAAAATAGCCTAATTCAGGACACACTAAAGCGTTCTGCATCATTTTTGCCATCTGTGCATGCTAAGTATACGCTATTTATTTTTTTGCACTTTTTGGAGAGGCAGAGAATGGGCATGGGCTAGTGCACTGACATTACATCAAGCTAACTGATTAGGTGGTAAAGTCTCCTGTGGTAATTGTTTTTTTTTTTTTTTTTTTAATTATCTTTATTAACAATTGCAAAGGAACAAACAACCAAACATTGGCACACAGCCCCCCCCCAAAAAAATATTATTTATTAATTTTTTTATTATAGAAAATGCCTGAATTTAAGCCCATACTAAAAATGGGCTTACTCCTGGATTCTATATATGGTACCCAGAATAGCTTGCACAACTTTGGGCATGTTCCCTTTAAGCTCTTTTGAGCAGGGGTTGCCTCTTCTATGTTTTGATGTACAGCACTATGGGCTTCTTTTACCAAGCTGCGATAGCAGTTTTAGCGCGCGCTTAGCTAGACCTTAACGTGCTAGACCTTAACGCCAGCATTGAACTGGCATTAGTTCTAGCCGTGTAGCGCTGGTTTAGCGCGCGCTAAAATTTTGCGTGCGCTAAAAACGCTATCGCAGCTTAGTAAAAGGAGCCCTATATATGTCTAGTAGTGCTTTAGATATTATTATTAGTAGTAATAGTAGTAGTAAGTTTGCATAAATTAATTGAGTTCAAACGTCTTGGCATACAATACTTTACCCCACAAAATATTCAATATATAGATAACTTTTCATTCATAACGCAAAATAAGCATACGGCGGTGATACTCAATGCTCAAATACTTTGATAGCATTGAGATTTAAATACCCACCTCCTCATGAGCCCTTATTCAAATCAATCCCACTTTACTTAGACGTGTAAGCAATTTAATCCAAACTTATCTTAAAGGCTGTTTTTGTGCGTCGGCCAACATGTTTCGCGGCAATTCTTATGTTCACATTCAGGTACTTTATCATATTTCCCTATCTGTCCCGGTGGGCTCAAACTCTTTCTAGTGTACCTTGGCCAATGAGAAGATTAATTGACTTGCCCAGGGTCACAGGAGCAGCAAAGGATTTGAACTCACAACCTCATGATGCTGAGGCTGTAGTTCTAATCCCTGTGCCACACACTCCTATAGCTATTTCTCACTCTTTATTTTATTTCAAGGACACATTTGCCTTCTGCACTTGTATTTTGGTATTGAATAGACACAAAGTTAAAATGTAGATCTATTTATGGAAGATGTACTGTACAATTGCAAATACAATACTATTATGCCTTTGGGAAAATTTGAGTTAGTCTTGTGCTACTGTTGATAAGTTCTGTTCATATTTTACCCCTCCCCCACCCTTTTACAAAACCGTAACAGCAACGGTGGTAACAGCTCTGACGCTCATAGGAATTCTATGAGCGTCGGAGCTGCTACCGCCTCAGCTGGCGCTATAAACCACGCTACGGTTTTGTAAAAGGTGGGGGGAGGGGGGTTAGTGACATAGGCTGTCATCATATTTAATTTCTTCGTTTGCAAATAACATGTAGGGCAAATGTTCAAGCCCTTGCTTCTTAAAGAGGAATCTCACGTTCAGAAATAAAGGGGAATCCTTGGGATTCATTTGATTCAGATGATAAATTAACGATTTAAAATATTTTAGTATCAAGTGTACAATGAGGAATACTGTAATTTTTTGAAAGTGGGAAGCAGTATACACCGAGCTATTCTTCTGCCATCATGTGATATCTTGCCTGTTCTTGGTTATTAATAAAACTTGCACTGTACGGATAAATATGGAAAATTGTAATTGATAAAACTGTATTTTAGTATTAGACACCCTAGTATGTGTCAAATTAGGATAAAAAACTAAGGCCTTATTTTACTAAGGTGCGCTAACCGATAAGCGTGCGCTAATCGATTTAGTGCATGCTAAATACTAACGTGTGCATGTTAGTCTATGGATGCATTAGCATTTAGTATGCGCTAATTCGATTAGCGCACCTTAGTAAAAGAGGGGGTAAATTGTACTTAAATTTTGGCAAGTCCAGTGCAAATCGTAACCTGTTAACTGTATATTATGTATGTTTAACCTGTCGCCCGTTCTGAGCTCTATGTAGAAAACAAATTAAATAAATAAATACTATAAATGGCGCTGCTAGTTGGTTCTTGTTGGGCACCCTAACAGTGCCATTTTTAATTGGTTCAATTGCCTTTAATCAATATAATTGACTGCATCATTTAAAAGCAATTAAAATCTCATTATAAAAAAAAAGAGACGGCGCCTCCGCAAATGGTGCCAGAACCGCGACGACGGAGGCACCTGCTTTAACAACTCCAGACAAGGAACCTAACGGAATTTCACTTTGTTCTTCATTAACAGGAAGTTCAAGAATTAAGAGACAAGCGTGCTAAGCTGGCTGAAGGAGCAGAAAGCAGAGATTGAGTATTAGGGCATGCATTCCGCTGTTTTCATGCAGCGCGAGACACCTGTGTATGCATTTTCAAAAGCTTTCTTTTATTGCACAAAATGGCTTGCTTTCACAGGACTATTTTATAGAGTAAGAGAAGTTTTCTAAAAATCCTTTTCTAAGATGTTTATCCAAATAGCACTGGTTGTCAATGTAAATTTAGACCCGTGAGGGTTTTTTTTTTTTTTTTTTTTTTGATGCGTTGTAATGTCTTCCATGATGACCCCTCTTTCTGGTGCACAGTGACATCTACTGTTGGTGCCAGGAAGCATTTGATAGGAAGGTATGAGCCATGAAGTGCTAGGGCCTTGACTTATAGTTTGTGTTCTAAAATCCTACATGAGCTGCAGTAATGTCTCATCATGTACAGATAAAATATTCCAACAAGACTAAACATTATTTTGGAAAGTGGAGCACCAAGGCAAATTACACATGTGTGCCTGCTTTATACCCATGGCATTGTAAATTACTTGATTTCCAGTGAGTATAGAGACTTACAAAAATCAGATATTCAATGAATGATACTCCTATGAATTGTGTAAATGAAAATAGCACAGAAAATCACTCCTGTTAGCTTCACAAATCACTTGATTTGATAAGAAAAAGCACAGAGAATAAAGCAGTGCTATTGTAGTACATATAGCCTTGCTAAAAATGGTGGAAAATACTCCAATAGTACAATAGAATGAGGTTCCGTTGAAGCACTAAGGGGTCCTTTTATCAAGCTGCGGCAGGCGTTAGTTGTTTAGCCGGCTGCAGGGGTTAGCGCGTGATGAAATGTCCGACGCGCTAACTAACCCCGCTAGCGTGGCTTGATAAAAGGACCCCTAAGTGAACCTGCTGATACTTACTGCTGGAGAAACCTCAGGCTGGCTATTAAAGGCAGCCATAGGAAGCATGTAGAATGCAAGATTTGTTACATGAAGGACTTCTTGGTGATGTTACAAGCAATAACATCCTTCTAAAGCTTACACAAAGGATATTGTTGTTTCTGAATAAATTTATTTTACTAGAAATTTGTTACTTCATGTGTTTCTGAAGTACAAAATCCAATCACAGCGCATGTCATGTTTTCATGGCTAGTCCCAGTGCTAATGGCGTTCATGCCTTCTGTTGGCAGCTGGGTATAGACTCAATCCTAGCAACCATCATCCTACTTCAAGTCTGAGAAAGTCTGAGGATTTTTCATGATCCGTGGGAAAAAAATATTGCAGATTATTTTTTCTGTTGGTCTTGAGCAACACAATGAGATCCATGGCAGATATTATGGGGGAGGGGGGGGAGGTCTGACAACAGATTCTTGTAAATTCACCATGGATTTTGCTAGTAAGAGTCCCTTTTCTTTTATCTAACGCCCTCAACATTCATAGGTCAAATTAACAAGCTTGCAAAGTTTTGTAGGCTTTAAAAATTAGGCTGTGAACCTCATCAAGACAATCACACATGCTTAATAAGGACACAGCCATCTTGACATCTTAAAGAGAGTAAGGATCTTGGTTGCTGGCAAATAGAAAATATGTATGATTGTTTAGTCACCAAGAGTAATATGAGAACCTTCCATATACATTTGAGAAAATGTACTTTTCTATTTGTAAACACTAAGTACTTGTCAAGTGTTTTCTATTTAAAAAAAAAAAAAGCAATACTGACTTAATTGAATTGTAAAACAGCTATAAAAAAAAGTCCCTCAAAGCTGAAAAACCTCCAATCACTCAGCTGCTTTTTATCCATTTTAGTTGAGAAACAAAAATACTGTATATCCACATTCTTTTTGAAGAACTATTGAAAGTTGAAATTTTATATTTGAGACCACTTTCCATTCAGATGTAACTATATCACATATTCATGTATGCTTGCTCAATTTTTTTATTGCTCGCAAGTATGAAAAGCACAGAAAGTTTTACCTGTGCACTGAGCTAAATCATTTTGCTGAAGAAGTGATTGTTGGATGTTTGTTAAATGCAAGATGAATGAGGGGATTCTCAAATTAAATTAAATTTTCAGTTTGCTTGCTAGAAATGTGGGAAGCCATAGTCAGGTGAAGGGCAAGTCTATAAAATACACACTAATGTGTTCACCCTGATTATACACATAGGCCCAAATTCTCAAAGTAAGTTAGGGGGTGGTAGGTGCCTTCCTGCCACCTAACTTAAGTAGTTTAATTGGTGATGATGCAGTAATTGTTTAAAACCATTTAAAATCTAAATAAAAAGAAATGATGGCAGTCAACTCTCATCCATAGAGATGCCTACTGGTGCCTATATCTAAATAGGTGTGGTTGACATAGGTGCCTCAATGATGCAATTCTCATTAAAAGTAGGTGTTGGAAATCTAGACCTGTAAAACCTTGACGTACATTTCTGTCACCTTCTTTTGACATGGCTACGATTCTCTATATGGCACCGTCGCCTGCTTGACATGTAATCAGCACCACTTTTCTAAGCAACCACTGCTAACAGTGCCATTTAGAGAATCCGGCCCATAATTCTTTAGAAAAATAGCATATATGCTTGGATGTATGTACAGTAAATGCCAAAATTCCACCTAAGCACATATCTTATGTAGCTTTATTTTATAGGTAGGTGTACACATAGGTCAGTGGTCTCAAACTTGCGGCCCGGGGGCCACATGCGGCCCGCCAGGTACTATTTTGAGGCCCTCGGTATGTTTATCATAATCATAAAAGTAAAATAAAACAGTTTCTTGATCATATGTCTCTTTAGCTATAAATTATATTATTATTAAGACAGCCAAAAGGAAAGATTTATAAACTATAAAGAGTTTTACCTCATGCAAAATTGTCATTTCTCTAATAAGACATTAACTATTTTTTGCGGCCCTCCAAGTACCTACATATCCAAAATGTGGCCCTGCAAAGGGTTTGAGTTTGAGACCACTGACATAGGTGGAGTCAGCAGGATTCTCTCTTCTATATCTGTCTTATATACATCTATAGTATCTCTGGAACTTAAACACACACACTTAAGCAAACTCTAGGGTAGGGCTGCCCAATTCCAGTTCTCGAGATCTACTAGCAGGTCAGGTTTTCAGGATATCCACAATGAATATGCATGAGAGAGATTTGCTTGCACTGCCCTCTTGGTATGCAAATCTCTCTCATGCATATTCATTGCGGGTATCCTGAAAACCTGGCCTGCCAGTAGATCTCGAGGACCGGAATTGGGCAGCCTTGCTCTACAGCAGTGGTTCCCAAACCTGTCCTGGGGGACCCCCCAGCCAGTCAGGTTTTCAAGATATCCCTAATGAATATGCATGAGAGAGACTTGCATATAATGGAAGTGACAGGTATGCAAATCTCTCTCATGCATATTCATTAGGGATATCTTGAAAACCTGACTGGCTGGGGGTCCCCCAGGACAGGTTTGGGAACCACTGCTCTACAGTATATTTTCATTAGAGAGAGAGAGTTCATACTCAATTACTGGCAAATAAAAGAGAAGCGTCTCACAATTAGTCCCTTTAATCATTTTCCAATGTTTGTTTAAATCCCATATAAAGGTTTCTGCAGGGCAGTGACTGAACTGATTTTCTCCATAGTACAAATGAGATTTTGCTATATACTGAATTCATCATAAACATAAACGTTTTCATCTTTCAAATAACTCCTGAAACCATTTCCTGTAGAGCCCAAACTTTTGAACTAACCTTTGAAATAAATTTGCTTTTTAAAGACATGCTTGTAAAATATTTGAAACGTAAATCAAATATGACCTTTGTATGTTTTTTGATACTGTAAGCACAATTGTGGAACATTAGAAACATTGCCAAGTTCTAACTCCTGACTTCTTGCATTGCACATTGTATATAAGCTTTGTAAATTAGATGTAGTAAAATCCCCAAAGTATGGATATTCAGTTTTATGTTTACTATCTTAACATTCCTTTAGTGAATACATATAATTTTGAATTGCATGTGTTTCTCTTACCACAGGTGTTCTGAACTTAGTCCTCGGGACTCACTTTGCCAGTTGGGTTTTCAAGATTCCCATAATAGAGTGGAAGAGTTAGTGTTTAAGCTACTGCCTCGGCACCCTGAGGTTACAACTTCAATCCCATTGCTGCTCCTTGTAACCCTGGGCAAATCACTTAATCCTCCTTGCTAGATTTTAAGCTTCTGAAGAAAAAAAGCCCAAGGCGGCTTCACCGATGAGAAGAGCACAGCACAACAGAGGAGTTGTGAAGATAAGATGTCAATAATTCAGCCACTAGTATAAAATTCAAGATACACTTTATTGATTGTAGCACTGCGAAGACTCAATACTGACAAGGTTCCGGCGTCTATGCCTTTGTCAAGAGTCTCAAAGGCTTATTACTCTGTCACATGAATAGGGCATTCAACACAGGTCAATTTAAGGAGTGAACAGAGCAGTAACTGGTGTCCAAAGCAAGGTTGAGGGTCATGAGTAAGAACTCAGCTTTGCTTTGGACACCAGTTACTGATCTGTTTGCCCCTTACATTGACCTGCGTTGAATGCTCTATTCATGTGATAGAGTAATATACCTCTGAGACTCTTGACAAAGGTATAGAAGCCGAAACACATCAGTGTCGAGTCTTTGAGTCTTCACAGTGCTACAATCAATAAAGTGCATCTTGAATTTTACATCCATGGCTGAATTATTGACATCTTGTCCTCACGATTCCTCTGTTGTGCTAGATTGTAAGCCCACCAGGATAGGGAAAGACACTTAGGCTCGGATTCTCTATATGACACCGATATCGGTGGCTGCCTAGAAAGTGGCCACAATCGTGTGTCAATCACGTGATGGCGCTGTATAGTGAATTGAACCTCCGGGAAAGATAGGGTTTTCCAAGCCTACATTTCCAGTGCCTATCTTTGTCATGAATCACTCCTAAGTAGCTGCTTTATGGTGACTAACATCACTTCTGGTGTTAGCCATGGCCATAGTGGCATTAAGTGCCATAAAGCTCCTATGTAGGTGAAATTCTGGTGCCAGTAGGTGCTTTAACTTTGCAGGGCTTTTTTGCCATTTTAAATGGTGTTTGTCCATTAACTTAGGCAGTGGTAGAACACCTTCCGGCACCTGTTTAGATGCTGTTACTATAATTCCCCCCTTAGAGTACCCAATAAATTACTTGGTTGTAAACCACATAGACACTAAATAGTGGATATGTTGCAGTATATCAAGAATTGTAATAATGAATGGTGCATGCAATAAATCTGTATGCACTGTTTCATTTGTAAGCAAATCTCTATCATATATGAGGGTGAATAAAAAATTAAAGGCAATTATTAAATTATGCGATAACCAGAACAAAGCTAGCAAAATGCAACATATGTACTCAAACATTTTCTATTGGATAGTTCATCCATGCACAGTGCAACACTTGGCCTTTAGTCATGTGGCAGCCACGAGGTCAGAAACATAGATGCTCCATTGCAAGATTGCACCATTGAAAAACAACATGCAGAGAGAGTGAAACCTGTGGAAATTCACCGTTGGATATTGACTCAGTATGGACATAGTACCATGACTCAACAAAAGGTTTATGAGTGGGAAAAAGATTTAGAACATGTATAACAGACAAAGGCCATTATGATGGTTCATCAACACTGTGCACACAAGAGCGCATTGACAGGGCAGATGCCTTGATTAGAGAAGACCAACAGATAGCGGTATCTCAATGGGCTTCAGATTTGGATATCAGCTATGGATCTGCGTTTGCCATAATGCATGATGACTTGGGATACAGGAAAGTCTGTGCACGATGGGTTCCCAAACAGCTTACTGATCTGCACAAGCAATAGTTTTTGGAAGTTGTGGCCTAGTTCCTAAGATGGTTTGAAGAAGATCTAAGCATTCTGGAGAGAATTGTCATGGCGAGACATGGCGAGATATGAGTGCGTCACTGCAACCGGAGAGCAAAAGACAAAGCATGATGAAGTAAAGGAAGTGGTACTTGCCTGGCTTTGGGAGCAGCCCAAAAACTTCTTCTTTGCAGGAATGCAAAAGCTAGCTGAACGATACAACAAATGTGTTGTCTTGCATGGGGACTATTTGGAAAAATGATATGTTCAATTGCTCACAGTTACTTCTATTACAACTGTTAAATGTATATTGCCTTTACTTTTTTATATACCCTCATATATTCATTGTGGGTATTCTGAAAACTTGACTGGCTGGATGTGTCTCGAGGATTGGATTGAGAATACCTGTTTTTACCTTAATATTAACATCTACTTTTGACTAAAGCAACAATATAAATTGGAATTAAAATGAATGGCATATATGAGTTATCTAGAACTGTTCTCAAATTTTCCAGAATTACAATTACATTTAAAGGGGTTCTTTTTAGATTTTGCTGACTAATTTCTAATGTTTGTACATATATGAGTCAGAATGAGATCCATGAAAACAAAACTATCAACATAGAAATCATGGGATAGATATCCAACTGAGGGTAGTGAGTTTTTATAGCCGCCACCAGCATTATTCCTGGATATTCCGTGCCAAGCCATGTCCGGGCAGTGGAATTGAAAATCCAGGTTTATTACATTACATTAGGGACTTCTATTCTGCCTATACCTTGCAGTTCAAGGCGGATTACAAAAGAGCTAACTGGACATTTCCAGTGAAGTTACAACAGTTTTGGGTTTGTTTGTTTTTTGGTTACAAGGGAGGAGAGGTACCTGGATTAATTCCGGAAGAACTTGCAAATTGGATATTAAATTGACTGTACGTTACTGTGTGATATGACAAATAGATTACAGTTAGAGTACAAATAAGATTACGTTACATTTCAGGGATCTGAATACTTGGTTGGTGTTTTGGGGAGGAAGAGATTATTTAAGTGGAGGTTTTGGGGGAGAATTTATCTAGGAGGAGGGGGAAGGGTTGGGTTAAGATATCTGGATAAATTTTTTGAAAAGTAGGGTTTTGATTTCTTTTCGAAAAGTTTTGAAGTCGCCCGTTGCCGTCAACAGGTTGGAGATGGAGTGGTTAAGTTTTGCTGCTTGCGTCGCCAGAAGGTTATCAAACATCTTTTTGTGCTTATGCAGCCAGCTGTCTCTTATGTGTGATTTTCAGCACTTGACTGCTTAGCATAGCCAACTTTCAATTTTGTGGTCTGTAGTTAAATGGCAATGAATATCAGTTGATAACCCTACACAAGTGATTTCAATGGAAAAGACTCTGTTCTTGCCATTTATATCACTTTGAATATTGACCCCCATATAGAAATAATTGCCAGCATTCTATATGGAAGGGACCTGCTATATGGAAGCGTGTATGACTCTAATGTGAAATGTCTGATGACTATTTTACTATTATTGCTAGTGGGGGTACAAACCAGAAATGAAAACAGTTATTTATGGATAGATTTTCCATAGCATTTGTTCCTAGACCTGGGCTGTTCAGGGAAAAAAAAAAGATTGTTTTTGATGTTTTGTTTTTAATTTCATGTTTATTATGATTTGTTTCATTTAGTGTGCATTCATTTGATTTTACATACTCTAAAAAGGCATTTGCCTGCACAAAGGGTCATAATCTATAAACGGTGCCATAAGTTAAGTGGTGGTTGGCACGCCCTACTGCTATCTAACTTATGCTGGGTTTTACTAAATAGCAGTCAATGTTTCTACGCGGGCTGGTGAGTTAAATGTTCCGATGCTCATAGAATTCCCTATGTACGTCGGAGCATTTAGCTCAGTGGCCCACGGTAGAAACCTCTACTACTGTTTAGTAAAAGGAACCCTTGATTAGTTTAATTGGCTTTAATCGGCATGGTAATTGACCACATGATTCAAAACCAATTAAAATGTTGTAAAGAAAAAAAAAAAGTAGGCGCCCACAGGCATGTCCAAAAAGAGCCCCACAATCGTGTCTACAGAGGTGCCTACCACCACCCAAGGTCAAAGAAGGTGTTGTTTTTATCCGGAAATGACCTTAGGCGCTGCCAGGCGACTCTGTAGATGCAATGCATGCCAAAACCCTGCTCTATATTACCAGTGCCTATGTTTAACAGTAGGTGCGGTTCTGCAACTGGTGCCATAGTGTGACCGACGTGCGATTGATGGCATTTTTGTAGGCGACCGCCCTTGTAGGCGCCGTTTGCAGAATCCAGCCCAAAATGTTTTAGCAAAATACTAAAATCCTTAAAATGCTGGTTTCCTGTAAGCGGATTGTACCAGTGGCTTGGTAAGGGTGAGCGGTGGCGCCCCTCCTCCGCCCTCTTCCCCACCCATCCCGCCTCCTTCCCTTTCCCCGTGCCTTTTTAACTTCTCTAGTGTGAGCAGCATACTCACGTTGGTGTCGGTTTGCCCTCTGCAGCCCGCATGCCGGGGAAATAAAAGAGGCACAGAGAAAGCAAAGGGCGCGTGTGCATGGTACGGAGAGGAGAGGGAGGGACGGCGAGGAGGAGGGGTGCTGCACCCTTAGGAAGACCACGCCCAGGGCGAACCACCCCTCCCCCCATACCTCTTTTACAAAACCAAGTAGTTTCAATTAATTGCAGTCCAAATCATCTAATCCAAATTTGTTTGTACTGAAAGAAATTAGTGGGGGAGGATCACTGGAAAAATGAATGCATCACTATTAGTTAGAGTACAGATAGAGTAATTCTTCCAGCAGTATGAAAGCCTCTCATCCTTAGGCAGATGCTTTCCCTCTAAACTTCTACCATTTGAGAGCTGCACTCTTTGGAGGGTGGGGAGACAAGTTCTCTGTGCTGTTCCTGAAATATTCCACAAAAACTGATCTCTAGAGCTGTTAATCACTAGCTTTTAACTTTGTTAATTCTACTCAATTTGTAGCATCTTTTAATCATTGTAAACCGCATAGAACTTCACGGTCCTGGGGTATATAAACTGTTATCATTATTATCAATTGTAGGAAGTCATTTTCATGTGCTTGTTGCCTCTCATAAAATACTGAGTGGTGTAAAAGCACATACTTTGACCTAATGGTGCATATTTTACCAGTAGTTCAAGTTTGAAGTTGGTTAACATTTTGGATTAAACGCAAATCAAGATTTCTAAGTGTTTTACAAATTATGTTAAAAAGAGGGAAACAGAATTGACAAATGTCCACTTAACAACACTTGACTGACAAAAAGATTAGGAAAGTTGGGAGAACTACACATTGAAAGTAAAGAATACAAAAAAGGTAAACCACAATAGGGAGGAGAAGCAGTCAGGATTATCGAGCAACTCTGGCTATGATCGAGATCTATTTAGGAGTCATATGCATCCTGGAAAAGGTAGGTCTTTAAATTTCCCTTAAATTTGGCTAAGTTGTGTATGGTTTGGAGTTTGGGTGGAGTGTGCATGAATGCATATCGATTATATAATATGCTAATCTACTCATGCACTTAAAATTATAGGGGCAGACATTGACATCCAATCCAGGGCAGATGTCAGCGTCTACACTTACACTACAGGAATGATTTTTACCACTTAACACTGGTATTTTGTAAAGACAAGTGGATGCCTACTTGTCTTTATAAAACTGATCTAAAACAGATGCCTGAAAATGTGTTTACACTAGGCACCCCCTTATAAAATTAACCTCATAGAGTGCATATATGTCAAAACATGTGACATTGTTTCCTCTGTGGTCGCAAACTGCTGAGAACTGAAGGTCAGCGCTATATAAATATTTTAAAATAAAAGAAATAAATGAAAGTGAGCTGACGAATGAATAGGAAGGAAGGAAAGAAAGAAGAATGGATAGACATAAAGCAACAGTGATCAACACCGTTTCACTGCACACGTGCATCCCACGTGCAAAAAATAGAAGCCAAAGATTGAAAAACGAAGAGAGGAAAAACATTTCAAAAGTTAGGGAGACTGTGAGTCAGCCCAAATCTTAAGGCGCAGTCTCATATAAGTAGGGACACTCAAACATGAGAGGGTAACAGTGAGCCCGAGCGGTGTTTCCTTAACTGTAATTACTCATGTCGGTTGTGCTGAGATGTTACAGATTACCAACTCATTCTATTTTCCCATATGCATATATAAATGTATGTGTTGCAGGCATATGTATAGCAGATGTCTCTTTAATATAGCTGACGATCTCTTTTCAAAACATATGTACTGTATATTTCAGAATATGTATAACTTTTGACATTAGGGGGAATATATACATCTTTTGTAAGTTTTTTAATCAGATTCCAAAATGTTAACTGTTTATATGTGAAACAGAGGGAAAACCATATTCTGGGAATTTTCCTGTGCATTTAGGTTGAACTTTACAATTCATTAAATCTCTCTCAATGTGTCACTAGTAAGTATTAAAGGGCAAATTCTATAAGAAGCGCCTAAAAGTTAGGTGCCTAATTAGGCACTGTTCAGCGCGATTCAAGTAAAATTGGGTTCTGTTTAATGAATCACGCTGAGCGGAACCTATTTTGGAGGCGCCCAAGAACTAGGCCAGCTCTAGGCACAACTAAAAGTTAGGCGCCTAGCTGAGCGCTTAAGCACGCTTAAGAGCAGCGATTCTGCAACAAGGCGCCTAACATGTAGCCACGCCCACGCCTAACATGCATAGCGCCTCCTTTTTTGAAGGCCGCCTAAATTTTTAGAGGTGCCTTGTTACAGAATTGTGCTTTCTTGATAGGCGCCTATGTTTCAATCAGTGCTGATTAAAAAGCTTCATTGAGCTTATTATTCAATTTAGATAGGCGCCTATCTAGTTGAGCGGCTCCGAAATAGCTGTCTGGTTGCAGAATTTGGGCTTAAATCTTTCATAAATCATAAACTTAGAAGCCCTGGTATTCAGCCAGCAGTGGTCAGCATTTTGCTAACCCCGGTCAGTTGTAAACCCAGAAATTCAGTCCTGGGCCACATCCAGGCACCAGTACTGAAATTCCAGATTTGCAGAGTCAGCTAGCACATACCCGATTAAATGTGATATAAGGGACAAATTCTATAAGAGGCACCTAACTTACCCCCCTTTTACTAAGCCGTGTTGGAGCATTTAGCGTTCTGGGCTGTGGTAGAAACCTCTACTGCAGCTTAGTAAAATGGGGGGAGGGAGGTAATTAGCAATTTGGCACTCGCTAAAGTTAGAAGGGAAAAGATTCTGTACAAACGTAAGGAAGTTCTTCATCCAGAGAGTGGTAGAAATCTGGAACGCTCTTCCAGAGGCTGTTATAGGGGAAAGCACTCTTCAGGGATTCAAGACAAGGTTGGATAAGTTCCTACTGGAACAGACCTTACGCAAGTAAGGCTAGACTCAAATAGGGCACTGGTCTTTGACCTAAGGGCCGCCGCGTGAGCGGACTGCTGGGCACGATGGACCACTGATCTGACCCAAAAGCAGCAATTCTTATATTCTTATAATTGGGAAAAAAAATTAATTGGGAGATAGGCATCTGTCTTCTAAGGCACAATCCTACAAAAGATAGGCACCTATTGAATGGCATCTAACTCCAAGGCAGGTATGTTTAGGGGTGGAGAAGGATTTGGGCACCATTAGGTGCAGTTCTCTAAAGAATGTAGATATCTATAATGTAGGCCTTTAAAGCCCTGGCCTACATTAAAGGCATCTAAGTTTTAAGTTAGACGTGATTCTGTAATAGGCGCCTAAGTGTGATTGACAAGAGATAGGTGTATATCTTTTTTAGACTCCATTTACAGAATTTCCCCCTAAGTGTATACACTTATGTTTCTTAATACAAACAGCTTACCAAATAAAGCTGCATCTTTGTTTTGCGTTTGTGTGGTATCCTAGCTGACTTTTATGCAGTCCTGTTTAAAAGGTTAATCTGGTCGGTTAAGTTCTGAATATCAGCTCTTAACCAGTCTCTCGCCCCCGGAATGCCCCCAAAATAGCTGGTTTAGAGTTCAGTGCTAACTGGTTATTTTCAATGGCATTAACTGGTTAAGTGTTGCTGAAAATGAGTGGCTAGCCCCAGACAGGCAATTTAACCAGCTAGGAGCTATTTCTGGCAGGTTAAATCATGTCAATTCCATGGTATAGAAAGATAAGAACTATAGGGCCAGTGGCAGAGTAAGAGGGGGCGCACTGGGTACCATCTTGGTGGGGGCACCGGCACCTCCCCACCCCCCATGTCACATTCACCGGCACTTCCCCACCCCCTTTACCTCTTTAAAATCTTTGCCAGCACAAGCAACTACTCTAGCCTGTTGCTTGTGCAGGTCTGGCTGTCTCTGAAATCACTTCCAGGTCGCAGGTCCAGGAAGTGATGTCAGAGGGAAAGTCAGCACGAGCATCAGGAGGAGAATCTGCTGGCGCTGGCGAAGATTTAGAGGTACGAGGATGGGAAGGTATGGCGCGAGTGTGGCATGGGGCGAGAGGAGGGTGCATGGATAGTGCCACGACCCTGGGCGCCTCCCACCCTCACTACCCCACTGTATGGGGCCATATAATAATACATACTTTTAACCAAACTTGTTTTGGAAAGTTAAAATAAGAAACCTGGCTACATCTTCAAAGAATTTACAACAGTATGAGCACAATTCAGGTATTTTATAATACAAATTCTCTTTTGGAAAATGTAACCTTACTGACAGATTTAAAGACAATGAATTGTCATGCAGGTCTGAGTATTTTCTAACTAAGTTTGTGGGGGACAATTCTATAAGCTTGCGCCTTGAGTTACGCACAATTTCTACACCGTCAATTGCAAGTTTCACATATAAGTACACTAGGTGCTATTTAATAAGGCCCGGATTCTCTATGCACACTGATTTTTTAGCCACTGGTAGGTGCCCAAATTCAGTTAAAAATGCCATTCAAGCAATGTATTTAACTGTATTTCAAGGTGCCTAAAAAAAATTGGTGCCAGAATCACGCCTACTTTGGTGCTTTAGGCCGCCTAACTCCACTATGGGCGTAGCTAGTGTCAGAGGTGGCATTAGGTGGCCTAAAGCACTTACAGAGGTGCAATTCATGACAAAGATAGGTGCCAGAAATTTAGGACCAGAAAACCTTGGCCTACATTTCCAGCGCCTATCTTTCATGATGGTGCAATTTTCTATATGGTGCCATTGTATGATTGACATGTGATCGGTGGCCACTTTTTAGGTGGTTGCTGATATCGACACCCAATAGAGAATCCGGATCTAAGTGCTATAGAACATAGCTCCGAGGTGAGCATTTATGTGGGCCGAGCATGGATGGGCCATGGACATGGCGCCAAGTAATGCAAGTAAGTTCTAGAATACTATCAGTTATATGCGTCACTTGAAACAACTAAGGGCGACCATTTACATCAGCTATTGACATTGGCATAAGCGTTAGTGTCTAAGATAAGACATGCCAGTGCCAACTTGTTGTAGGTTTAGGGGCACAGATATGCCGTTATAGATTTAGCACTCAGTGCATGGCATTGGAACACCTACAATAAGGCGTCAAATTATAGAGTTGCCTCCATGTTGTCTTACAAACATGCGTTGAGTCTGGTGTTTTTTGTACCTTGTTTTTCCTGCAAAATATTTCCCACACAATGTGAAAACTAGTATCTGAAAGGCAGCTTTATATTAAAGTATCATATTCATTGTGCTTTTGTAATATTTCAAAATTTGGCACTTGTTTATCAGAATACATTTTTTGTACATCTATACACTTATATGTTTCTTAATAAAAATAATTCACCAAATAAAGTTGTATCTTTGTTTTGCCTTTGTGTGGTATTCTATTCTTTTGTGGTATTCTATTCTATTCTATTCTTGCTGCATTTCATCTTTCTACATAGGCCTTCTTTTACTAAGCTTTCTCCGACGCTGCTGCGTGATGGGAATTCTATGAGCATCGGAGCAGTGCCAGAGCATTTAGCACTCTGGGCTGCGGTTCTGTAATAAAACACTTTTCCATACCAACAGTGTCCTCTTTGCCAGGATCAACTGGAGCATTTATGTCTTGTTTCAATTCTCTCATACTGTATCTTAGGATGGATAGTGCCATGAACACATACTTCCAGATTTGGGTGCTGAAGTTCAGCACGGATGGAAGATGCGTGCCTAAATAAATTGTCCAATGATTCATTAACTAGCATTTAATTAATTTTAACAATTATTTCAGTTAATTGGAAATAATTGGGATTCGGTCATGCATCTGTCTGAGCGCTATTCTATAAGACCAGGCACCTGTGTAAATCCTATAGCATGTAGAGCCCCCCCCCCCTTAAAATGACTCTGCTGTATAAGCAATGCTGGAGGATTTTTCAGGTGGTCACTGAATCTTGACCGTGGCTTGAGGAGCTTTGTGGGAGGAACTGGAGGCCTTTTTTCCAAAGAGGGACAGTTATTAAAAAGAAGGCGGGTGTATGATCCTGGCTTTCGGTTCCTTTTTCCCGCCAAAGCCAAGACCGAGGGAGACTCTCAAAGCTATTTGTGAGGGAATTGACAAGACAGTATAAATAGCATAAACAAAAATGGGACTGGAAGTGACGGGGAAATCTGATGGAACCAAAGTGTCTGCCTCCCATGTTGAGTAAGCTGTAAATACTGGACTCTAAAGTGAGCTGGAGGTGACAGGAAGACAATTATTAATGGAACCAGAATGTCTGCCTTTCATGGAGAGAGTTTAAATACAGTAGTTTGGAGACTGTTCCAGAATTAACTTCAAATAAAGTTTCAGTTTGGTTCACTCATACCTCAGACTGAGCTATCTTTTTCATCAGAAGGAGAGTGAGGAGTTCGAGTGGGGTGGGTGAAACCCCAGAGTTGCCCATCCTCTGGCCGATCAGGTCTGTCCTGCCCCAGCCTACATCTAAGCTCGAGAGTATGATCTGTGATTGACTAAAACCATCATCACATTGCAAAGTGTATCATCTTTTTGTGGGACCCGCAGAGCAAGCCGAGTGGTGGAAAAACAGAGCTATACATGTAACTCAAAAGGGGGTATGGCCAGTGGAGGGGTCAGGACATTCTAAAAACTTACATGCAATTTTGTAGAATAGTAGCAAAATGAGAAATCCAACGGGACTACAGTGAACAAAGTCAAGGAACAAAAACAAAGATGAAAACTGCAGTGATGATGTACAGGATGCCAAATCTTCAAAACACAGACTGTGTCAGGTCCGGCCTTATTTTATTTTTTATGGTTAACCAATAAAGACTTGGCATCCTGCATATCAACACTGCAAGTTTTCGTCTTTGTGTTTGTTCCTTGATTTTGCAGAATAGTGCCATTTCCATACCCAAATGGCATGAACTGGGTGCTGGCATTTACAGCACTTTTCAGTTGGCGTAAATACTAGCATTCAATGTTGGGCACAGGAGTTGACTCTAAGCGCAATTTTATAAAGGTTCCTCAACCTGGCACATCCTTTATGGAAAATTGTTTAGTGCTGACTTTTTCCAGTGATGATTTTTCAGTGCAATTTATAGAATTTCACCCATAGTTTCTACACGATTGAGTGCCTATTATCAGACCAATATTCAAAACTAATTATGTGTTCATTGGTGGCCAATGAATATTTAATTTGCTTGCTTTTGTACTTATAAAAATGAATAGCATTGGTTTTTTTAAAAAATTAGTAAACAAACTAATACAATCCTTATAAAAATATTTATTATCAGTAGCTATCTGAATAAATTAGATATATATTAGTTTATAAATTAAGGGGCTGATAATGGTTTAATTGGCCAGGAGAGGTTCCAGGCTGCTTAAATCATCTATGCAGGGCTAACTACTGAATATCTGCACTGCCCACTAAACTGAAAACTAGCTATTTTGTGTGCAGTCCAGGGTTAGAAATGGAAGAAGGATATTCAGCACTTAACTGCCTAAGGACTCCTTTTACTAAACCATAGTAGAGTTTTTTTTATTGCGGGCTGGCAAGGTCAATGCTCCGACACTCATTCAATCCCTATGAGTTTCAGAGCATTTACCCACAGTAAGAAGCTCTACCATGGTTTAATAAAAGCCAGTGTAAGTAAAGTGTCCAACTCATATGCATAAAACATAGTCCTATCTTTATACATCTGCATAAAGCTGGATAGTCAGTGCCGATGCCTGGACACAGCCTACCACTGGTGGCTTAAAAAAAAAAAAATGCTCACCTCTGTTGGCTGAATATCTACCTCTAAATGGATAGTACCCCTATGATAATCCATTATCTCAGTGGTCTCAAACTTGCGGCCCGGGGACCACATATGGCCCGCCAGGTACTATTTTGAGGCCCTCAGTATGTTTACCATAATCACAAAAGTAAAATAAAACAGTTTCTTGATCATATGTCTCTTTAGCTATAAATTACAATATTATTAAGACTTAGCCAAAAGGAAAGATTTATAAAATACTAGCTGATGCCCCGGCGTTGCACGGGTATTTAATTATAGCAATAACACTGTAAATGGATTCAAATAAAGATACTTTATAGTGGTGAATGAAATTATTTTTTTACAGCTTAATAAAAAGTACAATATTCAAAATAAAATATGAAATATTTGACAAAATGAATACAATACAACTACGTGATTATAAACAACGTGATTATAAACGTGATTATAAACAACAATTTTAGTTTCACCTCCTGGAGCAAGAACATATAAATTCTTGGGTGAACCCACCCTTGAGCAAGCAACATAGAGTTGTGGGCCGCGAGACCCCCAGAACATATCACCCCAGGTAGTGAGGGATCTGCATACCAAGTTTTGTTCAAATCGGTCAAGCCGTTTTTTAATTACTGTGAGAATGGCAGCTTTTTACATTTTTTCCATTGACATGAATGGGTGAAATCTGATTTTCTGTTTGTAGCTCCGCCCACGTGTGCAGGTGGGCCGTGAGACCCCCAGAACATATCATCCCAGGTAGTGAGGGATCTGCATACCAAGTTTCGTTCAAATCGGTCAAGCCGTTTTTGCGTGATCGCGGCACATACACACACACATACATACACACATACATACCTCCGATTTTATATATATAGATAAAAAAGTTTTACCTCATGTAAAATTATCATTTCTTTAATAAGACATGAACTATTTTTTCTGAGGCTCTCCAAGTACCTACAAATCTAAAATGTGGCCCTGCAAATGGTTTGAGTTTGAGATCACTGCACTATCTGTATATGGTGACAGATGCAGGGACCTGTCATGTTTGAAAGAAGCCACAAAGGGGAGGTCTGGGTTTCTGATTAGGAGTAGAAGCTAGGGTCACCATATGGTTCCAGAAAAACAAGAACAGATTGAGATATCTAGGTTTTACATCCATTGCTTTAAATGAAAGTAAACCTCAGATGTTTCAATCCATCCTCATTTTTCTCGAGCCTTATGGTAACCCTAAGTATGATCATGGAAAACTAGGTTATTTTTTGCTTAGGGTTGGAATATAACTTGAATCAGACTTAGATCCAGGCTGGTTTCTTCCATGGATTTAGGAAGGTAGAGAGAAAGCTCCGAGCTGCAATTCCATTAGGAGGGGAGAGACAAAGGGTCCTAGTAGCCCTGGAAAGCCCATAGAAAGGAATCCTGGGTACACCAGGGATGGAGGATGGTAATGGATAAAGGTTAAATGAGTGTTAGGAGGCTATCAATAATTAAAAGAAAATCCCAATAGTCCTTGTTAGAGCCACATTACAGGAGCCTGAGAGAGGTCAGGAAGCTAATTTACATATGGTTAGAACTCTAACAGGACTGTCCATTTAACCCTGTTCTATTGTTGTGAGAGTAAGAACAAAGAAACAAATGAACTGGTGGAAGTTCTTGGAAAGCCTCCAAGAAATAGTGAACTTCTACTGGAAAGGGTGAATGTTTGGGATTTCACCCTGATGTCAATAGTGCTGGGAAATATGGACTACTGATAGGAAATCTGTTGCTTAACAAGGTCTGTCTCTGAATTGCTAAATTCTGGTAGTAGGCCTTGGCCACTGCTTTTCTGGTCAATACCTGCAGCTTTTTTTCCAGATGGAAATCAAGAATTATCTAGATGATGTATCTCTAGTACTTTAGTTTCATTTCTAAGAAAGTGGCTTAGTCTCACAACAACATTTGGTACTTCTGCATATATAGATAGTAATACTGAATATATGTGCCAAAGCTGATGTTTAATGCGCTCCACTCATAGGGCTCCTTTTATCAAGATGCGGTAGGCGGTTAACATGCGGAATACCATGCGTTCAACCGCCTGCCGCGATAGTCGCTAACACCTCCATTGATGAGGCATTAGTTTTTTGGCTTGCCGCGTGTGATGAAATTTCTGACGTGCTAACCCCCGTAGCACACCTTGATAAAAGGAGCCCATAGTGTTAGCTGAATATCAGCCCCCACATTTACAGAGTAATATATTAAATAACATCAGGTAAAGACCAGCATATTCAGTAGCATTTTGTCCATTTCTGATTTGAAGAAGGTAGTATTGCCTTCAAAAGCTAATCAAAAAATGTTTTAGTCCAATAAGAAAGATAACCTCTTATTTTCTTTCCTTTGTATGTGAAAGTTTATTCAGATTCATAATTAACTAGCTGCTGAAATGCAAAGCAGCTTATCATTTATTATTATTTTTTTAAAAACAAGCTTACAAAAAGGTGATGTGAGCCCTCTCATTTCTAGATTCAGTAGAAACAGATGTAACTTAGATTTTCAATACTCCTTAAAAATTTGAGAAGGAAGTAATAGTCTGGCCGACAAGGTTTTTTTTTTCTTTTTACTTAAGATTTCTAACTAAAAAGAAGATATAACTTACAGTAACTAATGTGTGGGGAGAAAAAGACCTCAGAAGTCAAGGACAACACCTGCAACTCTCTCAATGTGTTGTTCAACAATTTAACCTCATTCTCATTCATTGGCCTAAAATGTTTGTGCCTAATAGTAAGAGTACACAATGTATATTCATCCCTCTCCTTAGGCGGACCTTAGGAAATTGGAAGACTGGGCATCCAAATGGCAGATGAAATTTAATATGGACAAATACAAAGTGGTGCACATTGGGAAGAATAACCTGAATCATGGTTACTGGATACTAGGGTCCACCTTGGGGATTAGCACCCAAGAAAAGGATCTGGGTATCATCGTAGACAATACGATGAAACCTTCTGCCCAATGTGTGGTGGCGTCCAAAAAAGCATACAGGATGCTAGGAATTATTTAAAATTGAAGACTAAGAATGTTATAATGCCCCTGTATCGTTCCATGGTGTGCCCTCATCTGGAGTATTGCATTTAATTCTGGTCTCCTTATCTCAAGAAAGATATAGTGGCACTAGAAAAGGTTCAAAGAAGAGCAACCAGGATAGTAAAGGAGATGGAACTCCTCTCATATGAGAAAAGACCAAAACGGTTAAGGCTTTTCAGCTTGGAAAAGAGACGGTTGAGGGGAGATATGATTGAAGTTTACAAAATCATGAATGGAGTAGAATGGGTACAAGCGGATCAATTTTTCATTCCATCAAAAATTACAAAGACTAGGGGACACTCAATGAAGTTACAGGGAAATACTTTTAAAACCAATAAGAGGAAATTTTTTCACTCAGAGAATAGTTAAGCTCTGGAACGCGTTGCCAGAGGATGTGGTAAGAGTGAATAGCGTAGCTGGTTTTAAGAAAGGTTTGGACAAGTTCCTGGATGAAAAGTCCATAGTCTGTTATTGAGAAAGGCATGGGGGAAGCTACTGCTTGCCCTGTATTGGTAGCATGGAATATTGCTACTCCTTGGGTTTTGGCCAGGTACTAGTGATCTGGATTGGCCATTGTTAGAATGGGCTACTGGGCTTGATGGACCATTGGTCTGACCCAGTAAGGCTATTCTTATGTTCTTAACTAGGAAAAAACAGGGAACCAGACTCACATATGCCTGTTTTAGTGACATCTTACCAAACCCCCACCCCAACCCCCCCTAAATCTGCTAGATTTTTATTGAAGTAATATGAAACCACTAAGAAAAATCCAAAGCACGGGTACAATATATTGAAATCTGCTAGAAAGTTTTTGAAAATCTGGAAGGAAGTTTTTGAATTCACTTTAGATTTAGTCTACAAGTTATGATGCACTAGTTTGCAAACCTTCTAAAATTCTGCAACCCTGGTTAAAAAAAATTGCACTTCTTTACTTTACCTGTGTTATTTTAAATGTTACAGTATTCCATTTGTTGAAGGAAAGTTAGATGTTTCATGACTAAAACTGGGTTTGAATTATTAGGGGTTCCACTGACTCTCTGTAGTTGTAATTCAAAACTGCAGTACAACTGTTCATAGTTAAAGTTGTAAATGCCAACCAAATTATGGATGACATTTATATACTACTCCATGCCAAAATCCAAGGGAATGCTGCTATGACATATTTACAAAAAATTGGACATAGAATATTGTCAACAAAATAGCAATCCAATAATGTTACAGAAGATCAAGTTTTGCCTCAAAATCAACCAATCAGGAGATCATCAAAAGGGAAGATAGTTTATTTTTTGTTCTCTCAGGGTTTCAACAGCTGGCATCATGCTTGTTGCAGGATTCTGGGTCTTGCTGCATCATGTCATGTAGAAACCAACGTTTCAGTCATTATGTTATGGCTTTCTTCGTGGTATGCTGTGGAGATCTGTGAGGTCTGGTATGCTGTGGAAAAAAAATAGACCAACTGATTTTCCCACCAAAATCAGGTCAGTGGATTCACTATTTACAAAGACAACTGCAGACCTCACAGCATACCCTGAAAAAAATCACACCATGATGGCTGAAATGTCGCTTTCTAACTGACAAGACGCAGTGAGACCCGGAAACCTGCAACAAGTATAGGTTATTTTTTGTTCAGGTAAGAAGATGGTTTGGGTAGCACACTTGAACTCTTAATTCAGCTCTCTTTCTCTTCTCAAGGTCTGAACAAAAATCATTTCTGTCAAGGTCCCCAGTGACATTTGTCTGCAAAATTACTAAGAGGTGGATATAGCAAGGTACGCTGAAATAGAGTCGATACTGAACCTGTTTGCCTGGTAGGCCTTAAAGTGGTATTTCCACCCCACCCCCCTTGTTGGTTAAATGTGTTGCCTTCTTAAAAGTCTTATGCAAAACATTTGATAATCTCAATTAGATTTACGTTGTGGAGAAGGCACTACAATGACTAAAGGATGGGATAAATCCCTCTATACTTTGAGACAACTAAGGCTAATCAGACCATACTTTCACGAACACTACTTTGCCTTAGTTGTATAACTGATGATACTATCACAATTGGATTACTGCAACTCCATCTACATGGGAATCAACACCACTCTGATTCACAAAATGCAACTCATCCAAAACACTGCTGTCAGACTAATCTTCAACCTGAGAAAATATTACTCGATTACAGACTTCATCAGGCAACTGCAATGGCTACTTATCCAATCACGAATAACCTTCAAAACTGCATGCATCATTCACGGAAACTCCACGGCTCCTATCATCCAATTCTTGTCCAAGGCATGTCTACTTCCCGCAGAACCCTCAACAGAATACTTCTAAATCTCCCTTCCACAAAGAATCTGCAAAACAAACGTGTTTTCCACTCCATGCTCAAAACTTGGAATGATCTTACTGAAATGACCAGGACGGAACCTAACTACACCATATTCCAGAAGAAACAGAAAACTCATCTATTTGACACTTAATCACCTGTATCCTCTCCTCCCCCCTCCTCCCCTCTTCTTCTCTTCTCCCACCCCTCCTCCCCTTCTTCTTCCTCACCCCCCTCTTTAAGTCACCTTGAGCCTACCTAGGTATGAGCGATGCAAAAATAGAAGATTAGATTAGATAGAGTCAATAATTACATAAGCAATCCAATGCTACCAGTTGATTGTGAATATGACCTAGAATGATTTGGTGCACTGGCATCAATACTGTATGTGATGGGCAATGAAATAAAACACAGCAGCAGCAACGGAAGTATGACAGGAAGAAATGAAGGGCCAGCTCCGCTCATTTGGAAGAATACTGAAGATCAGGGAGGTAAAGGTGGCCTTCTCCGAGATCCTCCCGGTACCAAGAGCAGATGGAAGGAGACAAGGGAAACTGCAAGCGATCGACGCCTGGATGAGACGATGGTGCGAAGAGGAAGGCTTTGACTTCGTGCGCAACTGGACAACATTCTGGGGAAGAAGCAAGTATTACAGGAACTGCACCTCAACGAGGAAGGAGCAAGAGTATTGGCAGGCAACATGAGGAAGGCCATTGAGAAGGTTTTAAACTAAAGGACAGGGGAAAGCCAACAGTCGACCACCAGTCGATTTTCCGGGCGACAGGATGTCCTGAAGAAAGAACTACGGACAACTACTCAGACACAGGAGGGGATGACCACAAAGAATATAAGAGAGACAACACAGGAGCAGAAAAGGATACCGGGAAAGAACCAGGGGACACAGCTAAGCTTAAAGAGTCCAAGAAGGTAACACAAAAGGAACTCAAATGTATGAATACGAACGCTAGAAGTTTGAGAAACAAAATGGGAGAATTAGAAGCAATAGCGAAAAACGACGAACTGGAAATCATTGGCATAACATAAACCTGGTGGAATGACAAAAACAAATAGAATACAGTACCACAGGGATACAAACTGTACAGAAGAGATAGAGTGGGGCAGAAAGGTGGAGGTATAGAATAGAATATGTGAGAGAGACTATGACGGAAGAGAAAGAGAAGCTGGAATCCCTCTGGATAAAGATTCCCAGACACAATGGTGCTGACACAAAGATTGGCCTTTACTACCGACCGCCAGGACAGGGGGAGGTAACAGACTCAGAAATGATAGAGGAAATTAAACATGAATGCAAGACAGGAAATGTCGTAATATTGGAGGATTTCAATTTTCTGGGGATAGACTGGGACCTGGGAACCTCAAATTGTGGCATGGAGGCAATGTTCCTGGAAGTACTAGGGGATTGCTTCCTGGAACAATTGGTGGGAGAGCCGACAAGAGGAAACGTCACCTTGGACTTGGTCCTAAAAGGCATTACAGGGCCGACAAAGGAAGTAGAAGTCACGGTCCACAACATGATCAACTTCAAACTCGATGTCGGGAAGGGGAAAGGTACTAAAACCTCAACCATGACTTTAAACTTTAAAAGGGGAAGATACAATAGCATGAGAGCCAAGGTGAAACAACAGATCAAGAAAAAAATGGGCAAAGTCAAAACGGTAGAACAGGCATGGTCCCTCCTCAAAAATACTATCACGGTAGCACAAAGCCTCTACATTCCGCGGATGTCCAAAGCAAAGAAAACCAAAGCCAAAAGAGGGCCGGCATGGCTTACTAAAGAGGTGAAGGAAGCCATAAAAGAAAATAAGGACTCCTTTAAAGCATGGAAACGCACGAAAACAACCGAAACTTGGAACAAACACAAGCAAGATCTGAAGAAGTGTCACAGGGCAGTGAGGGATGCCAAAAAGGACTATGAGGAGAAAATAGCGCAGGAGGCCAAAAACTTCAAGCCCTTCTTCAGGTACGTGAAAGGGAGAAAACCCGCAAAAGAGATGGTGGGACCGCTGGATGACCAGGGAAGGAAAGGGTACATCAAGGAAAACAAACAAATCGCAGACAGACTAAATTCCTTCTTTGAGTCTGTCTTTACAAAGTAAGACACTGTGACAATTCCAGCAGCAGTAAAAGTGTTCAAAGGAGCAACAGAGGACAGTAGAAGTGGACCTGGACCAGATTTACCGCCAGATCACCAAACTCAAAAGTGACAAATCTCCTGGACCAGAAGGAATTCATCCGAGAGTCTTGAAAGAGCTAAAAGTGGAAATCGGAGAACTATTGCAAAAACTTGCCAACCTGTCATTCAAAACAGGACAGATACTGGAAAATAGCGAACGTCACGCCGATATTTAAAAAAGGATCGAGAGGAGTACCGGTCAACTATAGACCTGTAAGTCTCACGTTGGTCCCTGGGAAGATGGTGGAGGCGCTGATCAAGGATAGCATAACCCGGCACTTAGACACACACAACCTGATGAGAGCCAGCCAACATGGATTCAGGAAAGGGAAGTCATTTTGACGAACCTACTTCAATTTTTTGAGACAGTGAACAGACAAATTGATAATGGAGAACCGGTGGATATTATATACTTGGATTTTCAGAAAGCATTCGACAAGGTTCCACATGTGAGACTCCTCAGGAAACTGCAAGGCCATGGAATAGAAGGAGATATACTAAGATGAATAGTCAAATGGCTGGAGAACAGAAGGCAGAGAGTGGGCATAAATGGGAAGTTCTCAGACTGGGAGAATGTGACTAGCGGTGTGCCCCAGGGCTCGGTACTTGGGCCCATCTTATTTTATATTTTCATCAACGACCTCGAGGATGGAACATCCAGTGAGATTATCAAGTTTGCAGATGACACAAAGCTATGCCGGGCAATCAACTCGCAGAAGGACAGTGAGGAACTCCAGAGCGACTTGAGCCGATTGGAGAAATGGCAGATGAAGTTTAATGTGGAAAAATGCAAAGTGATGCACTTAGGCAGAAAAAATAAGTATAGTATGTCAGGTGCAACTCTGGGAAGAATCGAACAGGAAAAGGACCTGGGCGTATTAATCGATAGGACCCTGAAGCCGTCGGTGCAATGCACGGCAGCAGCGAAGAATGCAAACAGAATGCTAGGCATGATAAAGAAGGGTATCACGAGTAGATCGGAGAAAGTAATAATGTTGCTTTATAGAGCAATGGTCAGACCACACTTGAAATACTGTGTCCAACATTGGTCTCCATACCTAAAGAAGGATATAAAAATACTAGAGAGGGTGCAGAGACAAGCAACAGAGCTAAAAAAGGGCATGGAAAACTTGGAATACGAGGAACGACTCAAGAGATTGGGATTGTTCTCCCTTGAGAAGAGGAGACTATGAGGGGATATGATTGAAACTTTCAAAATACTGAAAGGAATCGACAAAATAGAGCTGGAAAAAAAAATTATTTACAATGTCTAATGTGACACAGACAAGAGGACATGGACAGAAGCTAAGGGGGGACAAGTTCAGGACAAATATCAGGAAGTTCTGCTTCACGCAACGAGTGGTGGACAACTGCAATGCTCTCCCAGAAGAGATAATTGCGGAATCCACCGTTCTAGGATTTAAGGGTAAGTTAGATGTGCTTCTCCTTATGAGTGGCATAAAGTGACATGGGTAAGGGTAAGCTAGACACACATCTACTTACGAGAAGCTTAGAGTGATATGGGGTCTAAAACTATGCCAGGGTACACCTGACGGGGCCTCCGCATGTGCGGATCACCGGACTTGAAGGACCTAGGGTCTGTTCCGGAGATGGCACTTCTTATGTTTTTAACAGCAGAAGAGAGGGAAGGCAATGAAATCACAGACAAATGGTTTGACGCCGAACTCCTACACCTAAAAAGACAATGCAGACAATTAGAAAGGACATGGAAAAAACAGAAATAAGACCACACCAAAACAGAATGGAGACACCAAATCAAACAATACAAAATCAAACTGAAGGAAAAAAGAACAGACTACTACTCCAAACTCATTGGCACCGATAAACCGGACACAAAAAAACTTTTCAACCTTGTCAGAAATCTCACTGATACCAAACCCCACCTCGCCACCCTAGGAAACCAAACTCCAACAGCCTCCCAACTAGCGGACCATTTCAAACACAAAATCATCACAATCAGATCCACATTCAACAACTCTCGAAACATCTTAGAAGAGAAACTAACAAAACCCACAAAAGACGAAGCCACCTCAGCAGATAGGATCTGGACCAACTTCCCAACAACACAATGGTCAGACCTAGACCGGCTGTATAAAAAATACAGCAAATCTTCATGTGATTTGAACAATTGTCCTCCTTATCTACTAGCTACAGCGTCCACTAAATTCACAGCTGGTCTCACGCTATGGCTGCAAACCACCCTAAGGGAAGGTCAGTTCCCCTCGGAACTTGGCGAAATCATAATTACTCCCATACTAAAAGACCCCAAAGGCCCAATAGACAGCCCAACAAATTATAGACCAATCGCTTCTATACCTCTATACGTCAAACTCATAGAGGGTCTAGTAGCACAATATCTCGCCAGTTACCTAGAAGACCACCACATCCTACACCCTACTCAATCCGGATTCAGAACCAATCACAGTACTGAAACACTTCTGGTTTCCCTACTAGACATAGCCCGTCAGCACCTCAGCAAAGGAAATAAGTTACTAATCATCCAACTCGATCTTTCAGCAGCATTCGACTTAGTTGACCATTCCATACTACTCCAGATACTAGATGCCATAGGAATATCATGTAATGTTCTCAACTAGTTCCAAGGATTCCTCAAAACAAGATCATACAGAGTCAAGTCAAATGATCTTCTATCCGACTCATGGTCAAACTCCTGCGGAGTTCCACAAGGATCTCCTCTATCGCCCATACTTTTCAACCTCTTCATAGCATCCCTAGGCACGGCCCTAGACGCCTTAAACATTACATCCTTCAGCTACGCGGATGATATAACCATCCTCCTCCCCTTCGACATCCAAGACCCCACCTCCAACGGACGCCTGAAAACAACATTGGAAACTGTAGAAAAATGGATGACGAACCACAAGTTAAAACTGAATGCGGAGAAAACCAAATTCCTACTATTAGAGAAGGAACAAAAACCATCCCTAACAGAACTAGATGTAAACACAATCAAATATCCAATACAGAATACTCTCAAAATTCTGGGAACACACCTAGACAGAGGCTGCACAATGCAAACACAAATACACAAAACCATAAAAAAAGCATTCTTCACCATGCGAAACCTAAGAAAAATAAGAAAAATTCTTTTCCAAAGAACACTTCAAGATCATTGTACAATCCCTCATACTCAGCTCCTTAGATTACTGCAACAGCCTCTACCTACCTTGCCCAAATACTATGATAAAACAACTACAGACCGTTCAGAACACAGCTATCAGACTCATCTACTCGCTCAGCAAATTCGACCACGTCACACCCACCTATGTAGACTCTCACTGGCTTCCGATAAAAGCAAGAACTCAATTCAAACTCTACTGCTTACTTTTCAAAGTAACCCATGGTATGGGCCCCAATTACCTGAACAACCGTCTTTGCCGCTACCGACTACCCAGATCAAGAAGAACTCAGAATCTTTTCACCTTTCCCCCTCATAATGGTACCCGACGTAAGAAACTTTACGACAGCCTTCTAGCAACTCAGGCAGCGAAAATTGACCCCACCATCACCAAACTGATGATTAAAACAACAGACATCAAACAAAGTGTTTCGGAAAGAAATCAAAACATTTCTTTTCAAAAAACACGTCCTTACTTAATATTCCCCTCCCCAATCACACATGCACTCTCCCCAGCAAATAACACACTAGTCATCCCCTTGAACCTCATTTACGAAAAATATCCAAACTCCTAAATAAGCATCTCCCTTAGGTATCCATTTAACCTTCTCCTAAATAAGCATCTCCCTTAGGTATCCACTTAACTGATTCCTTCAAAGTTAGGTATCTTTCTTCAGTTGCCTATATTGTTTTCCCCACTGAACCTTGTAACTACTTGAACCCTGTCAAGTTACTCTATCGATAAATCCAGATATCTTATATTTGTATTTCTATACCACAACATGTAATTTTCTTAAATCGTTGTAATGTAATTCTCTCGGTAATGTCCTGATCTCTTTTAACTGTAATCCGCTTAGAACCGCAAGGCACAGGCGGAATAGAAATAGCAAATGTAATGTAATTAACCCAAGGAAACCTTACTAAAGGCAGAGATGAGTTTATCTATTTACAGTACACATTTAGGGCTGGATTCTATATATGGTACAAAGGTGGCAAGTCAAATGCACACAAGACAAAAGCGCTTGGACAATTGCACGAAGACAACTGAACGCAAGACAATTGAGTGCAATGACAATTGCGCGCAAGAGCGCTATAAAGTCCTGCGCACTATTGTCTTGCACTATAAAGACTTGCGCGCATCTGACCGTGTGCGTTTGTCTGCGCGCAATTGACTATTTCTGGTGCTGGTACAAAAGATCAGCACCAGAAATGGTTCATACTAAGCACTATTTTATAAAAGTTGTACGGCCTTTATAAAATAATAGTGTAGCACACAAGTTATGCCTAGCTATGGGTACTGGACTTACGCCTCATAAAAGCAGGTATAACTCCAATGTCTAAAGTTAGACGTGGATAGGCCTAATTCTGCAAAACCATGCTTAACTTTTAGAAAAGCCCCTGAATGTCCATGGCCATGCCTCTTTTAAGATCCAAGCAAGACTAGTTGGGCATAGTCGGTGGAGAAGTGCGTACATCGTAACCACTAACCGGTGTCAATTAAATACTTGTTAATAATAATTCTACCAATTAACCGAATAATGTAGTTCTTCACCTATTTCCCTTATGTTTCTATTTCTGTCTTTGGGTTTTTCTTGTTGTTGAAACAATTTTTTTATTGATGACAACAATAAAGTCAAACAATCCAATATACAAGATATAAAAATACAAAAATAAACCAGAAACGTAATCATATACTTCAAGTCATCAAATTATTTCCTGTGTAGTAGCAAAGATATTCAAAGAATATCCCTCCCCCTGTCTTTGTTTTGATTAGTATTTCATGATTAACTGTGATCCGTATGTTTATTTGTATATTTTATGTATTCCCCTTTGTTTTAATTATGTAAACTGGCTTGAAGCCAGATAGGGCGGGATATCAATCTTTTAATAAACTTGAAACTTGATCTCTTCCAGAATCATTTTGTTAGTTCTTCTAGTGGTCCATGGCACACCTAAAATCTTTCTCTAGCACCAAAGCTCAAATGAATAAATCTTCCTTCTGTCTTGTTTCCACACAGTATCCAGCTTTCACATCTGGAATGCTCTCCCGGTGGAGGTTGTTGTGGAACCCACCGTTCTAGGAGTTAAGGGCAAGTTAGATGCACATCTCCTCGCAAGATGCATAGAAGGATACAGGTGACTAAGGATTCGCCAGGTTATACCTGGCTGGACCTCCGCGTGGGCGAATCGCCAGACTTGATGGACCTAAGGCCTGATCCGGAGATGGCAGTTCTTATGTTCTTATGTAACTGACCACTGAGAAAATGAGTGTGTGGACGTCTGGTTTACATTTAAAGTGTTACCTCCTTGCCTATGAACTCTTCATTGAAGAGTGACCAAGTGCTATTCTGAGGAGCATTTCCTCCATGCTAGTTACTTCTTTGTTTACAAAAGAGCCCAGGAGATTGAAATCCTTTACAATTTCTATTCTATCGCCTTCAAGCTCAAAATCATCATTTTCCGTGTTCATGATCTTCGTCTTGTTTATGTTCAGTTCTAATTTCATGTTATGACTTTCAGCTTTGACTTTTCTCAGTAGATATAGCATGTCTTCTTTGCTGCTGGTGATGAGCATTGCATCATTTGCAGAGCGCAGGTTGTTCATATTTCGGCCACCGCTATTCTATTAAGCCAGAAGGATTTTTTTTTTTAATATAAATTTTTATTCCAGCGGAAGAATCCTTGCACTAATTTTGTTTTGTTAAGCTGTAATGCGTCGCTTGTATTCCTTTTCATCCATACTTCTATACTGTGTGATTGAGGCTAAGAAGGAAACAGGACCTGTTCAGATCCACATCTGAAATCCCATCGAGGATAACATTTCTGAAGCTGTCATAAATCATTAAGAGTATGGCTTGTTTTCTTCTGTGATGTTGTTCTAAAAAATATATATAATTTAAGCAGCCAGAAAAGAAATGTCTTGAAATGTAAACGTTAAACTTGCCTCCAGAAAAATGCATGATGGATGAGGTGCACCAAGTCGCTAGTCTCCATTATGCACTGAAAACTCAGAATCTGCATAGCAGAAGCAAGACTTCCAATCGTACTCTAAGGAGTACATCTGTGTTTCCTAACTAAATATTGATAAAACTTGAGTGCCATAGTTTACAATAAACATTCTAATGGGTATCAAATGTGCATGGAAAAGCCTTTAACAATTGTTTACCACCCATCCAAAGGCTTTTCCATGTATAAAACAGGATTTTAAGGGGCCCTTTTACTGAGATGTACTAAGAAATAGACTCTCTATTTTTCTTTTTATAGTATAGGATATATTTCAATAAACATTATTTTATTTTAGATTCCTATGTGCAACCTTGTGTTTTTAAACATATGAAGTGTTCAGTATCATTCAAAATGCATGCAAGCCCTGAGGGGTTTAAACAACATGTTTATCACACAAGTAACACAGGGCGCTTCCCACAGATTTGGCCACCTGCAGAGCTGCTACAAAATTATACAAGTTCTAAGAAGTTCAGCTGGGGTGCTGTAGAACCTGCAACTAAGCAGATAAGTACATTGCCCTGGTCAAATGTTATGCTCACTGTTTATGTAGGGGTAAGGGGACTTTGAAGTGTCAGATGGTCCCCAGGAACAACTAATAATAATAACAATGATAACAGTTTATATACCGCAGGACCGTGAAGTTCTATGCGGTTTACAATGATTAAAAATGCTACAAATTGAGTAGAACTGGCAGGTTAAAACTAGTGACTTTTGCAATGCCTAGTATGACATCACACTTGTCAACCAATCAGCCAACAGAGAGGCCGTCCTTAGGTATGAACAAAGAAAATTCCTTTTAACTAACAGCGGCCCGCATGCAGTTGGAATGGTACTGAATACTTCATAGGGTTAAAAACACAAGGTGCCACATAGAAATCTAAAATAAAATATATCTATAAAAAATTTATTTAAAAAAATCTAGAGATTCTGAGTGTATAGGATTCATTGAAATTGGACTCCTGTTTGGAATAGCTAAGAAATAGACTTACAAATATTAATACGGGACTTTCTCAAGCACTAAGCCCATTTCTAGCACATCCCTAAAATATTTAGAAGGGCACTAAGACCCTGATTCTGCAAAACACGTCTAAAGTTAGGTGTCCTTTGTAGAATCACACTCAGCAAAGTTCAGCATTATTTAGGCAGGCGTCTAACTTTTTAGGCGTCCTTTAGAGAATATGGGGCTCATAATCAAAACAAAAAAAACGTCTACAAAGTGGCCTAAATGGGTACTTGGACTACCAAAAAGCCTGATTGTCCAAGTACCAATAACCAAAGCTGGTTTTAGACGTATTTTAAACAAGCTTAGGCCTTTCCCCTGCCTCTAAACACTTAGAGCGAAAAGAGGCGTTTTTAGAGGAGGGTAAAGGGTGGGAGGTGGGCTGACCTATACAAAGGCGTACAGCAGGTATAACCAAAAGTTTAGGCAGGTTGCCTAGTCGGCACTTATACATTTTGACAAAGCAAGCCGAAACAGGTATAAGTGCCGAAAAAGCTCATGGCTACATTGCTGATGTTTTATGATTGGTAATAGGTTCCTGAGGAGGGACCCAGAGTCTCCAAAACCGGGCTTGGCAGAACCTGACTACTTGGTGGTGGATTCCTGTCCTGCCATTGATTCCAGTCTCTTGTCTATGTTTTCAAGCTAAGTCTCATATTTTTTACCTAGGAGGATTTTCAGAGCGATTTGTCCTGCCTTCACTGTAGCACTTTAAGATTTGTGATTAATTTATATCACCTTAATTAAATATTACATTTATTATTGATTTGAGCACATGGGAGGGGTCCTGTGATGGTGTGCAGGTGGAAGTCATTGGACCTTTACCACTTTGTGTAAAGCGCTGGAGAATTCTCTCCCCTCACTTACCTCTCACACTGAGGATTTCTCTTTTCACGCATTGTATTTCGGATTTAGTGCTTTAGACAGGACGGGTCACTCTGAGAGTCTATTAGACTTTTACTGCTTTTTGTTGTATCTTTTAAGTATCTTTTGCATTATTTTGTTTGGCGTTTGGATTGTCATAGAATTTCTTAGAGCATCGGAACTTTTACTGCAGTGGCCTGCAACAAAAAAACCCTCTACCATATCATGATAAAAGGGGGCATATTCCATTTAGGCCATTTAGGCCACACCCAAACTCTGCCTTGAATTTGCTCCTAAACATGCCTACTTGCTGTGCAGGTGTCGGTAGGCACCTCAGTGTAGCTGTGTATCTCGAAGTGGTAGGTGCCTACTGAATTAGGTAACTACCGGCAAATTTTTTTTTTTTTCATTTTATAAAAATTATTTTTTAATGGAGCTGTCAATTATCAGTGCTGATTAAACCAATTTTTTAAAAAAAATTAAAAGTTAGGTGACATCAGAGGGAGAGCTGAGGTTGGCACGAGCGGCAGGTAGGAGATGCTGCTCGCTGTAAGTGAAAATTTCGAAGAGCTATGGGGGTGCAACAGGGAAGAGGAATGGGGAAAGGATGCATGGCACGGTGATGCCAGGTACCACTGCCCTGGGTGCCTCCTTCATTCGTTACACCGCTGGTCACTGTGGGTCACAGGTACCTGTCAAATCCCAAAAGGTAGATCCATTTCTCATAGGTTATTTCCAAGGATGAGCAAAGGCTATCTCTTACCTACCTGGTTAATAATTTGTATGGACCTTTTCTCAAGGAGCTGGTACAAACCTACAGACTACTGTACTTTTGTGATGCCTGAAAAGGAAACAAACTCTCCAGCATATTCTTAAGCAGGACATCGTTAAGTCAAGGCAAATTCAGTCTTATATACGAAAATTCCTTTTATCAAATGGAATAGATTAACTTGAAAATGATCTGTGCTTGGGCTGGAAACTAGTGGAGCATTGCAAGCAAGGGGATAACCCAATCAAACTTTTTTAGTTCAAAGGTCAGTCTTGCAGCTGTGTTTTATAATAGCTGAAGCTTAAAAAAGACTTTCCTTTGCAGATAGTTTACCTAAGGTTCTAAAGATGGTGAAGAATCTGGGATTATTCCCATTCCGTGAGGCGCAGAAAAGTTCTCAGTCCAACCAAACAACTTCCTAAATTCCGACTGTGATTTTGCCACTGTAGCGGAAAAGAGTGTTGTCTTATTTCGTTAAGTGCCAATTTGCAGAAACAAAATTCCATGCTTTGACGTTGTTTCAGATCATGGATTGAACCATATCCACGTCATTCTCTTCTTGGATGGGCTGAGAACTTTTCAGCACCCCCATGCATTTCAGCTGATTGTTCTACTGCTAAAAATTCACCTACAAGCATTTGGCAAAACCTTGGTTCCTACTAAACAAAATTCTTTTCATTTTATTAGTATTCAATTTTAATGAGCGTCGGAGCTTTTACTGCAGGGGCAGGTAATTAAAAAAAAACTAACGCAGCTTGATAAAAGGGGGACTAAGAATTTCCAAAAGCAGCCAAAGACAACTGAAAGACCTAACTCACTCAACTCAGCTATTAAAAGGAAATGATTAACTGTATCAAATGTTGTCAAATTGCAAAAGAACAATCTAGTTACCATGACTAAAGCCCAAATTCTATAAACAGCGCCTAAAAGTTAGGCGCCTACTTAGGCGCCGTTCAGCGTGATTCAAGCACAATTGGGTGCTGTTTAGTGAATCACGGTGAGTGGCACCTATTTTAGAGGCGCCCAGTAAATAGGCCAGCTCTAGCCACACTTAAAAGTTAGGCGCCTACCTGAGCGCTTAAGCACACTTAAGAGCAGCGATTCTGCAACAAGGCGCCTAACATGTAGCTACGCCCACGCCTAACATGCATAGCGCATATTTTTTTGAAGGACACAAAATTTTTAGAGGTGCCTTGATGCAGTATCGCTTTTTCTTTGTTAGGCGCCTATGTTTCAATCAATGCTGATTAAAAAGCTTAATTGAGCTTGTTATTCATAGAATTTGGGCTTAAGTACTTTCTTACTCTCAGTGGCTAAAATTATGGTAACAGTATTTCAGTGGTATGCAAGCTTCTAAACTTACGCTAAGAAAGATGTAACCTATCAAATCTGTCCAAAAATCTGGACAGTTGTTATTCAACAAGAGACTCAATTAGACCGGATAAAGTTAAGATAGCCTCCAGCTCTGCCCAAACTCTCTCCATGGACTGCTCGATTGGTACCTAGATAGCGCAGGGGTAGTCGGTTAAAATATTAAGTGATACTCTCCCTCTTTCTGGCACTTTTCTGTTTGGCAACACCTGCTAACTGGTAAGTTCCATTGAATATTGGCCCACTAGAATTTTAGGCCTGATAATAGAACAGTAGATCCTTATTAGAATGAATTCTGAAAGAGCGAAATTCCATTGACCATAACTACTGTAAATGCTTCAACTCATGACCCATCTACATCTCATTTCATTGTACTGCTTCTATTTTGGAGTTTGTCTTAGACAGAGGAACTTTGTTAGCATGGTTCCTTATGTTGTAGCAAACATTTCCAAAAGCTCCTTTATTCTCAAGCAAATGCCAGTGAAGAAGACAAGACTTGTCGCAGTGATTTAATCTCTATCTGAGCATGGACAGCACAGGGTTATAAAAAGACTTCAGTTTAAATGAAACCTTCTTCATGTGTTCGACCATCCGATTTAAAAGGCATAAAGACAATTATTCATTATTGACGACAAAAAACCAAACAGAACAAAAACGAAACATAATACAAACCTTTATTCTGGAAACCATGCTTACATTCTGGTATGTTCTTTTATGTCTCATGGTCAATTCAGCAAAGAACTTATGTTCCCATACTGCTGACAATTCAGTGATAGAAGCATAAACCCCTTTCCAAAATTTCACTGAACAAGAAAACACATCTAAAAGCATCTTGAGCAATCTGGGCTTCTTCTGGGGATGGAGCAATGGGGTGGGGAGGGATTTGCTTCAGACCCCTTAAAACTATGATATGATAACTCCAAACCAGATTGTGTTGTGACAGGGCACATAAGTGATTCATTTCATTTCATTTTAAAATCTTTTTTATTGAAATTTTAACATAAGATATAGACATAATCATAGGTGCAACAGTGAAACAATAAGCACCTATGTATAGTCAATAAAACCTAACATACGAAGTCATAAAATAGAAAATGAGCAATAAGCTCCTATGTAGAACCATTAAATTGACAGAGTATCAAATCCACAATCACAATATGTAGACACAAAAGGAGTGGAGGAGTCCAAATAAAGACTGGTGAGCTCCAGATATTTCGCAAACAACCTTTCTTTATTTCTTAATACCACAACTCAGACTCAACATGCATATGTTTTAGCCTGACGGCCTGCATCAGGAGTCTCAAAGTTTGATATAAAAGTAAACAGACAAACATCCAATGTTTACTTCAACCTCGCAAAAGTAGATGAGACGTAATACAAACGAGAATATCGCTATGAAAAACGCTACCATGAGCAATCTGCGTACGGTGGTATTAAGAAATAAAGGAAGGTTGTGAAATATCTGGAGCTCACCGGTCTTTATTTGGACTCCTCCACTCCTTTTTGTGTCGACCCATTCAATTGAGCATAGTAAAATCATTGAAACTATCAAGAGAGGTAGAGTTAAGAACTGATATTTGTTTCAGTGCTGGAATTCAACCTGTTTCTTTCAAGAGCTTTGGGAAAGTTGGACAGGTACAAAGAGTCAGTGGGAATCTGTAACTAGACGACCGGTAACCAAGAGAAAGAGCAGAAGATTAAACTCCACCTACAGCCTGATTTCATCATTTGAAGCCTACTTTATCAACATAGAGGATTTTGTTAAACATTAGCCATGGCGTTTAAAAAAATATGCTTACTGAGTACCATTATGAGGGTAATTTAATAACATGTGCGCCAACATTTAGGAATCAAATACAATTACCTGAATATTGGCACTGGGGAATTCTATAAAGTCTGCCTTAAGTTAGGTGCCTACATCGATGTGCCTAGCTGATGTAGGTGCCTAACTTAATTGATTAATAGCCTTAATCAGTGCTGATAATTGGCACTTAACACTTTATAATTGACATTACTTGGAATTGCTTGATAGGTGCCTAACTTGGTAGGTGTGATTCTTTAAAACCTAGGTGCCTTGACAAAGTGCCAACCTAAAAGTGAGCTAGGTTAGGGGTGGATCATGGGTGCGTTTTGGAGTTAGATGCCCATTTTTGACTTACCGTAAATACTTGACTATAAACCGATCTGAAAATAAATTTTCTGTAGCTCGTTATTGATCCTGTAGCATGTATGTTATTGAGCCTGAAAATTACTGTATACGTATCCTTGTAACCCGTTCTGGGTTCCTGGAGAGGATGGGCTATAAAACTAACTAACTAACTAAATAAATAGAGTGGGCTGGGACAGAATCTTGGCTGGGTATGGATAGAGATTAGGCCTGAACACCTCCTCAAGAGGTAGCATCATTATCCACAGAAACGGAGAATGGGAGAAGAAGAGAGGAGGGTTTAGGGGGAAAGATAAGAAAACTCAGTCTTGGCCATGTTCATTTTCAGATGGCGGTGAGACATCCGGGCAACAAAGTCCTAAAGGCAAGCTGAGACAGAGCCTGGATTCCTTCTGAAATCTCGGATACAGAGATGTAGATCTGGGAGTCATCAGCATAAAAAATGAGGCTGGAAACTATGGGAGGGGATCACGGCATGAGAGGAATAAGCATAGACAGAGAAATGAAGACGTTCCAAAACAGAGTCCTGAGGTATACCAGCTGATGGTGGGATAGCAGTGAAGGAGGATTCATCAGAGCACATACTAAAAGTATCATGGGAGATAAGAAAAATACTAAGACAGAACAGAGTCCTGAAATTCAAGCGAAGACCGCATACGAGGAGTAAATGGTGGTCAAAAGCAGCAGATAGTTGAGAAACATGAGGATAGAATAGCGTATGAGGAGTAAATGGTGGTCAAAAGCAGCAGATAGTTGAGAAGTATCAGTCCAGGAATAGATCACTGGAGACATTAGCAAGGGCTGTTTCAGTTGAATGTAGAGGGTGACAGTACGATTGTACAGGATCAGGAATAGCTTTGGATGAAAGAAAGTCGAGACAATGATGGAGAACAGCATGTTCAAGTAGCTTGGATCAGGAATAGAAGAAGGGGATAGGGCGATAGTTGGAAAGGCAGGTACGGTCTAGTGAAGATATTTTTTGATGAGTGGTGTAACCGCAGCATGTTTGAAGGCATTAGGAACAGTTGCAGTGAAAGGTGAAAGACTGAAGATATTTCAGATAGAAAGGATGGCAGTAGGAGAGAAAGTCTTTACTCGTAGACTGCCTCTGCCCTATTAATATCTTTGTCAAGATACAGCCTAGCTGTGAATGCAGCTTTTAGTCAATGTTATGAATCATGTATATATTTATGTTTATTAGGTATTTAGTATACCACCTTTCAGGGCTAGAATCAAAGTGGTATATAAACAAAAGGAAAAGGAAAAGAATTACATTTCAAAACAGGAAAGCAGAAACAGAAGAACAAAAAAAAGAAAAGAAAGAGAAGGCTTAAAGAGGCCAAACACTATAAGAAACATATAAAGTGCATACATTTTCAGTTGCAAAAGCAAAAGTGGAGTGCCGCAGGGTTTGGTGCTTGGTCCCGTGCTCTTCAACATATTTATCAACGACCTAGAAATTGGTACAACGAGCAAGCTGATTAAATTTGCAGACGATACGAAGTTATTCAGAGTAGTGAAGACACAGGGGGATTGTGAAGTCCTGCAATGTGACATAAACACGCTTGAAAATTGGGCCGCGACATGGCAAATGAAGTTTAACGTGGATAAGTGTAAGGTGATGCATGTCTGTAACAAAAATCTTATACACGAGTACAGGATGTCCGGTGCAGTACTCAGAGAGATCCCCCTAGGAAAGAGACTCGGGAGTACTGGTCGACAA